>NC_140545.1:22737721-23157721 GCF_057382185.1 Mchenga conophoros | reverse complement strand
GGTGATAAATTAGTAAATAACTGAATGCACAAAAGGAAATTCAGACCAAAACTTGGCTCATAACAGGCTACCAGAAGCAGGAACTTACCCTTACAGTGACAGTGTGCATTGCAGCAGTATTATATCGGTGTTTATTTTGTCTTCTGTTGATGCACTTGCTATTTTTTGATCATCAACTAAGTCAGTTCATTTTTTCAGCGATTAGCTGCTAGCCAGACATATTGATGTGTGGTATTTGCTTTCCTCCCTGAGTACTGTATTTTAGGGGAACCTGTTATGCTTTTCCTTATTTTCTATCATACTCTATATTTGATTCTCTACAACGCAGCCAGAGTTTCAGCTCCCACAGATTGACTGTGTGCCCATGTGGCACGCAGATTACGTTCAGTCAATTACGGACACAGCTGATCTCAACTTGTTATGTATATAAAGCAAACCGGTCCACAGAATTCCAGCTTCTTCCATTCCAACCTCTTACCAGTATGAGTAAGAGCAAAGAGCTGTCAAGGGATGCCAGGGAAAAGACTGAAGGTAACGAGAACCTCCTTCCCTTGACCAGAACACCGAAGTTAGGCTGTGGATGAGTCTTCCAGGATGACAATGATGCAAAACATGCCACCAAGGCAGCAAAGTGGTTAAAGAGGAAGCAGATTAAGATCATGGAGTGGCCAGAAAATCTGCGGAGGGAGCTGAAGATTCGAGTTGCCAAGCAGCAGACAAGAAATGTAAAGGATTTAGAGAGTTTCTGTAAAGAGGTTTGGACCAAAATTCCTCCTGAGATGTGTACAAACCTGTGGACCAACTACAAGAAATGTCTTACTACTGTGCTTTCCAATAATGGCTGCTCCAAGTATCAAGTACTAAATCATTCTTTGCTTGGGGATAAAATAATTATTTCACTGAATGACATACAAATCAACGTATTAATTGTATGCAATGTGTTTTTTTCTGGATTGTTGGTTAATAATGTATCTCTCTCCACTAAAATGAAACTTCCATATTAATTAGAGACTATTTCTAATTCTCTTTAAGTGAACTAACTTAGATATTCAGCAGGGGATCAAATATTTATTTCCCCCACTGTATAATGAGGTCAGAATATGTGCAATTATCCCAATATGCCAGCAGTTTTCAATTGTTTTTGAAATCTGTGAGATGTCAACTCAAAATATCCTTAACAGGGTCACTTCAGGGACACGGCTCTGACTGTGAGCACAGCACAGCCCAAGTGCTGTTCAAATCTTTGGTTTACGCGCAGCAGCCAAACTGAAGAAAGCTTGTTTATTGCTGTAGATGGACTGTGAGGATTCACCAATTTAGTTTTAAAAAAAGTTGAATTATTACTATTAATTAGAATTCAACCAGCTCCTACTACATATTGTAAACTATGTTTAATCCGTTGCTGTGGACAGTAAAATTCCCGGTTTGCATTGAAATGATGATTTTGTGTTTGTTACATGAGCAGCTGCTTGGCTGTGCTCCAACAGGCTTCACTGCTTAGAGCCCAGCAGAATCCCATCACTTTGAGTCACTCTGCTAAGCAAATGTAACATAACACACTCCCCTCTAAATCTTTTGAAAGAAAAAAAAAACAGTTCCATTATAACAGGTTTAAAAAATAATATAAAATAAAATTATACATACGTTTGTGTTTGTGTAGCTTTGTACAAAACAATGTACACTGTGCACTGATGAAGCTAATATGACAGTAAGAAGCTGTCAGTTGAATTACTACTTAATTTGGTATGGCTGTGACACTGTGTGTGTGGAAATACAGCGAGTTACGTGTGAGTTTGAAATACTCAAGTGTTGTGTGACCAGGTGACTTCTAATTAAGGCAAAGAATGTCAGACACTGCAGTTGACCTACTCCTTCTCATACAGTCAGTGAAGCAAGAAGACATCCACTACAGAAATTTCAAATGACAGGTAAGTCAGCCAAATGTCAAATGTCAAAGAAAAACATGTCCAGAGTCACTTCTACCTCTCCTCCCTACTATTTTCTTTTTAGATGGAAATCCTGCAGAGGTGCTGGAAGACGTGCAGCGATACTTCATTATGATTCTTCCCTAAATGAAACCGCTGTGTTAATACTTCATGGGTCTCACCACTTTTAGTTTGTGCAAATGCTGAAATGCACACACTCCCAGAAACATAATCATACAAGCACAGTGGTTGTACGCTGTGAATGACAGAATTATACAGGTTTTGCATGAGAATAGAGATAATGTAGTCAGATGGCGAGGGAAAAGCGATGTCAAACAGACAAGCCCTCAAATGAGGCACTGAGCCTCCCTCTCCTTCTCAGTGAATTGACAGCCTCTGGCCTGAGATTCAAGCAGCGTCAGGATGTCAAACTCCACTATGTTTTGACACCCATTGCTGTCCTCAGCAGAAAGAACGAGGCAAAACAGCAGTGTGGGCTTTTGTAAACACAAAATTCACAGTCCATTTGTGATTTTGTTCCCATTGAATGCACAAACAGGCCTTGCAGAGAAAGATCCAGACACACACACACACAAAAACAACACACACACAAAACCACACACACACACGTAAACTCCCCTGAGTAGTTAAAACAGTATATATTGTATGTTCTGGAAATGATTCATCACATTTGGTGTATAGATCACAGCTTCTCATCCTCATATAACTGAATTTTCTGTAAAAGTTAATTGAGCATTCTGCCTGCTTACAGACAGTAACATTTCTTTTACAATTTCTACATGGCTCAGGTATATAAATAAAAACATTCATCTCAAGTTAAGGCACACACATCATTATGATGCTCTCGTGTGCAATTTAACGTTTTTCATATAGTGTGTGAACAAGTCGTGATGGGGAAATTATGCCGTAAAGTGCTGCTTGATCATAGAGATTGAAGTGGCAGAGCGAGCTCAGAGATTTTCCTACCTACGCTAACAAACAGTGCTTGAGTAAAAATGCTTGGAAATTTGTTAGACTGCAAAATTGCAGAACACTTTCCCTCAACACTTGGAATTATTTATCAGCTCAGCTCATCTAGGTGCAGCAATAAACAATGTCTCACCTAATGCATTATACTGCATTTAACTCCCTACTGACACTTTGAGCATTTGCAGATCAAACGCTCCTGTTTTTCAGAAGAGTCGAGCTGCAGCTTTCTGATAGCACACATCTAAGTGTGAGAACCTCAGTCGTTTTTTTCAACAGATATATGAATCAAGATGTGATACAGACTTCGCGAGTGAACGCAGCTGGAGAGAAAGAAGTGGAGAGCGAGAGAGAGAGAGAGGGTGAGTGTGTGTGAGATAGAGAAACAGAGAGGAAGAACGGATAAAGAGCAAATCTATTACTGATAGTGATTTGGTGCTTGCTGGAGAGGAAGTGGAACAGAGGGATCCATTCATGTGGCTCTTGTCCCACTAGAGGAGATAAGAGAGTGGTGGAGCTCAACTAACTCCATAATTACATTGCACACAAGTCTGGCTACTTTTTTTTTTTTTTATTCCCTGGTGCTGAGCGCTCCATAGAACACACTCCAACAGACGCAGTAAGGGTTAATTTCATTGGCGCCTAAAGAGATCCAAAATATACTGTATCACTTCTGCTATCTCTAAATCCTTTCAGGATATAATTTGTGTGTCCAAGAGGATGGCGTGTATGGTGCTGCCATACGCCATGTCAGTCCTTTGATCCTCCCCAGTCTATGTGAATATTTGTCTTTACCATTCTTCCTAGAATGGTCTCCAAGCAACTCTTTTTTTCTGCTGTCACAGAGCACTGACAGGAGGCAATTTTGTGATGCTATTTGGGTGATTTTATTTGCTCAGTAGGACACCGTGCCCCCAACCACCACTGACACATTTCTAGTTCTTCACAGTCTCCCCTAGTGCAAAGCCCACCTGAGACATGGTAAAATCAGAGTAATGAAGTACGTAGCACACTGGCAAAGGCATCAATCAGATGACAGCAGGAGGACAGACAACAAAGGAAAAGAGAGGTGGAGTAGCAGAACAGAAAAAAGAGAATAGGAGAAAAAAAAGAAAAGAAAAGCTGAAACTCAACCAAGGAGGGATGAAACTATAATGTGAAGGGAACATCAAATGAAGAAATGCATACCCGATTATGAAATATTACAGAGACATGCATTAGGGGAATGTAAGAAAGGGAAAGCAAACCAAAATGTGCATAGGTGAAAGAAAAAAAACAAGGAACACGTCCGATAATTTGAAGCCGGATATACCATTTTTGGACCGTGTCTGGCCGAGCTCCCTTATCTGACAGCTTATTAAAGTTTCATGCTAAAATGAGTCAATATTAGATATGGCGTTTTCAGGGTGAACCAGTCTGGGATGGATATGGGAATAGGGCAAGGTTTGCATCGCCGTCGCCGCCAAATGACCACTATTGGCCAGAGGGCACTGAGCTATCTGTCTGTGTACCATTTCAGATTTGACTGGCACTTTTAATTACGTCATCTAATTGAGACCTCTGAAGCAATCCAGTAGTACCCTTTTAGAGAATTAGTGCTAGCTACTTAGCATATATAGCTTTAATCATTTGAACAGCAGTTATATTCTACTGGGCCACTTTTAGGCCTTTTTTACTAAACATCTCTTGTCCTTAAAAAAAGAAGCTTTCACCATCTGCTCACTCTTTAAAAGAGGCACACACCCATACAGACACATACATTCACATGCTCACAAACAGATGAAAAAGCGCAGACATTTCGAAGGAATATCCTGGCATTATCTTCTTATTCCTCACGTTGTTAACCTCTGAGTGCCATTTCTGTATCTCATCTCTTTCCTTTTGTCGTATTCTTTTTTGGCACTCCTCTTGATCATAGAAAACCCAAAGACAGAAGGAGACTGGGATCAATCTCTTCTTTGCAACCCTTAATGTGAATGAAATTCAGTGGTGAAAATGGCTTTTGAAAACAACCCTGGGTATTGTATTACTTTTGAAAGAGTAGAAAAAAATGGGGATTATATTTAAAAGAAAACTGAAACACAGCACACACTGAGACACGTTCAGACTTATAATTTGTTTCATCATTTGAAGATGTTAAAACATGCTGTCGAAAGACACGGCATGACATGGAAAATTATAGAAATGCTGGGAAAATGTCGACGCATAGCTTTTGTTAGAGACAAATGCCATCTTCTGTTCTTTCATCAGTGGATCTTCCCGTCAAACCTTTAAAGAGGTCATTTGACAAGCTTAAAGCAGGCCACACCGGAACCAGCCAGCTAAAAAAAATCATAGCGCCTAACCTTTTATTTCCTGGCTTTGAGCAGGAAATCAAAGACGTGGGACAAATGATTCAAGAGGGGGGTGATTGAGACAAGAAGCTTTAAAAAACAGATAAGGGAAGTTAAACAGGGGAGGAGAGGAGTTCAAGAGAACTTGAACTCAAGTTCAAGAGAGATGTGAAATGTGTGAGTGACAGCAAAAGACAGGGGTGACAGACTCAGCAAGAGGTCTCTCTAATTCACTGAGACCAAAAAGGAGGTTGTGGTGAAGCAGCGCAGAGAAGCGACAGGAAGCCTGAAGACCTGGCAGACCAATTAGCCGCACCAGTTAAAAATTCACAGTTTTCTTTCTTTTCACCTTGTCCACTCACAAAAGAGCACAACTACATACTATCAAACGCACTTTGCACATGCATGCTCGGGGCCTCTCTTTAAGTTTATATACCATAAGTTTATTTCAATATGTCACAGTTGTTTTTAGAGTGTCTTGCCATAATGAAGAGGTGGACATATTTACCATGTGGTAACAGGACTAAAATGAGATTAAAAATGCACATCTAATAGATGCAAATTGTGACTGGAGGTGTGATCTCATTGCTGCCACTGGCGTTTGTGTGTGCACATCTCATTTCCCTCTTTATACGCTATCCACTCAAGATCCTTTGATCTGCCAATATCAATCTACATGTCTGCCCACAGGGACACAGCCGTAGACAAAATCAGGCATACGTGCTTCTTTTTTATCTCTTCTTGTTCAATCAGTATACATTTGGGGAAGTTTCTGAAAATAGCTAATGATAATAAGGTGAGTCAGTACTCTACGGCGTTAACTGCTGTCCTGGTTTTTGAGTTGGAGACGTGGAGATGGTGTTAGGTTGTAATTTCACACCTTAACTTGCATTCCCACCGTTTACTCTCGCTGCAGCTGGGGAGCGAACGCGGAGAGGAATGTATAATTTTCTTTCTGTGGAATTGGCAAATGTTAACGGTAAATTAGAATCTCACCAAAGGAAAGGCAAAAAAATCCCATTTTGATTACCAAAGATGTGTGTACTTTAGTGCGTGCTCGAGCATAGGTGTGTATAACTACAGTGTGTGTACAGTTTCCAACGTGTCTGCAAGGGGAACTGAGATGTTGGGACTTGGCATCTCTCCTCTTTAATGAGTATCTCTAGAGATGGCAGGTGCATGTTCAGCCATTCTTTTACAAGCTCAGCAACAAACAGGCCAGTCCTTTCCTTCCCTCCCACTGCTACAGCACTGTCATTAGCAGAATCACATTAACAACAACAACAAACAAATGATATTACTAATAAACCCACACAAAACACTTAAGAAATACTGGCATCAACATACATACGATTAACGAAAAAAAAAGAATATGAAATCAAAACAACAGCAAAACAACAAATACATTTCCTCGGTTGTTCTATCAATAAGATTTGACATCGCCAGGCTTTCTTAACTGCCAAAATTAAAACCTCAACTCTGTTTTCTTAACTGCTTTCTTCCACAGGCTCTTTGAGGCTTTTGAGGTATTATTTGACCAGTACAGTGATGCCCGATGTAGTCAACAAGTTGAAAGAAGAAGTTGCACAACTCACCTTTGTGGGGACTCTGAAGCCAACTGTCAATCAGACAAGTGGCTGTCACAGACAAGGAGCAGGACTTTTTTAATGGCACTCTAAATATGGTTCTTTTTTCTGGTTCTTTCTTGTTCTTTTCTCTCTTTTTTTTTTTTTTTTTAGTTAATTGTAGTTTTTACTCTGAAACAGCAAGGCTTACTGGCTTAATGAAAAGTTGAAACGGACTGGAATGGGAGATGAAACAGAACAGGATCCAGAGTCGATGCTAAAAATCGGGTGGGGGGGAAGCATATTTTCATATCCTTTCAAATCCCTACCGAGAATAAAAAATTAGCAGCAGCGTGTGTATGGATCAGAGGGGGGGAAATCTCCCTCATCCCCCCTGGGGAAATCGCACTCTGGTTGATCCCTTACAGTTGCAATTTTTCTTACAGAATGACCTTCTTAATGAGTTCAGGCTAACGCCGCATTACATTTTAAACCCCATTTTAAAAAAAAACAAACATTTACCTAATTTTGTTTACTTAATAGTCCTTGACCCGGCTTTTAATGTTTTATTTCACAGATTCGATTTTTGTTTTGCTGTTCTCTCATTTTAATTTTTTTCCTGTTAATTTAATGCTTTTTTTGTTTTCATTTAGTTATGTGCAAATCACTTAATGTACTTTGAAAATGCCTATGCCGATAATGACCAAGATGATGATGATTCTTGGTACTTGTGGTGGGAACACTGCAAGTCATTAGTATTAGTATCATTAGTAGGGGTGTGATGTGAGACTTTCACCCTGCGTTCAGCCTTCATTTATAGAGTTGTTAACAAAGCACATAGTTAGAGTTATGCCCCCATAGTTACACCGTGTAACTGGGCTCCCCGCTCAACCCCAGACACCAATAGATGAGGGCTATTATTATGTTTACTCTTTGAATAGTAGCAGGGGAAATCATCTTCTCTTCTTATTCATTGCCAATTTTTTGCTCTCCCCAAGTTTTTATCTATCTGGCTCAACTTTGTTCCTTAGACTAAAGAAAACAAATGCATCCTAGGAGAGGCATTTAAAGGGCAAAAAACAAACACATTTGGACTCTAAAACTCAAAATGGGGACAAATTAGAGGCAACACACAGAAGAGATTCATCAGCTATTTTAAGTTTGGAGGCTGAGATAAGTTTGTGGCCCCTCTGGAAAACCATAGGGGAGGATAATTACTGTGTATCTTGAGGTGTAGGGATGGCAGGCATGTCTGTCTAAACAGAGAGGGGATATTAAGTCAGTGGCAGCAGGTAAGAAAAGCTACCTGGTCATTACTGATATCAAATGGTGTTCATTCAGGTAACAAGTTAAGTTTAAAGGTTGCAAGTAACACACCTTTTCCCGAGTGAAAGGGGAAACAAACAAGCCAAGCCAAAGCGAGTTTGTCGTGCCAGATGCAGAAAGCACTGGGACCATTAGCCTCACTGGGTGGTCACTTCTAGATGGAAGATCACACACTCAACACAAACACACACTACCACCACCTCCCACTCCCTCCGCTCGGTTCTGTGATTCAGCCAAGCAGAAGAGAAAGGGAGGGGAAGGTTAGTGGGTGTTCATCCCTTTGAATTCCAGGAGTAGTAGAATGTGTTCTGTACTTTCTCCTGTCATGGCTAGCCTGGAGCTATAGGGAGTTGGAGATGACACACCAGAGGCAGCAGAAAGCCCTAATTGCTTCGTGGCCTCCTTGAGCTGCATGATGCCTTTCGCTCTGAACATGGATATCTCACAGAGAGAAATTAAGGTGCCATGGTGGGGAATGTTAGTTGTGCCCACTTTTAACAGCAACCCCATCGCCTGCATGCACAGAGAAATGCACTGGCACGTACTCAGTCAAAGATTCTGGTCTGTGGAATGTGAGCATAGAGGTCTCTAATAGCCTCACTGAATACCAGAGAGATCCTGAGCAAGCCATGAAACAGCAAAGAAACACTCAAAGAAAAAGCACAACTCCGTACAAACTCTAGTTTACTAAGTGTTTATTGCTTTATATTACATTAAAATATCATCTCTGTTGCACATAATTATGATGAACAGTTAAAATAAGGTACCGCAAGGCATTATGCCACTATCCTCATCCTGCTTGCAAACTGCATAAATCCCAGTTTAATCAAGCATAACGGTTGAGATTATGAGGACTCGTGTACGTCAATGCTGCAACAAGCATCGGATCTGGAAACAGTACTGATCCTTTGGAGGGTTTACACATTTTCCTCAGCTATTAGTACACACTAAGCCATGAGTCAACTGAAGACAAATATGATAATACATAGTGGATTAAAATGAGCACTTCTTCATAAATTGTAATCTGGCTTTATCCATAACTGCCCACTTCAAATACTGCATTCTTAATAAAAGTTACTTGACTGAATTTTTCTCGAGCATATAATAAAGAATTAATAGTGTTGTTGCATAAAATGCACAAGCATGCATTGTTGGAGTAATTGATTCATTTTAATAATCAAATAATAAATCTGGCACCTCCTGGTCTGCACTGTGGAGACGGTAGCTTGTTGACAACCATCTATTCACTTTTCATTTGCACTGTAGAGCTAAAACTTTATACAGGAGCCACTTCTCTTTTGAACACTCTCATCCAAACAGATAAGAACAGCATCTGACAGGCTAATTAATAATGAAAGCTTTGCTCTACCCTGGAATTCTATCACCCCAACAGGATTTCTATTAATGTTGATTGACCCTGACTCACTCAGTGCCACTTTGGCACAGCTCACTGCTACCTCTGTGCCTTCTTAGGTGCCAGTGCAGGTTAGCTGATACATGAATAATTCCCAGTGGACATTAACTGCAAGAAGTAGGGCAGAGGATTCAATGGTGTGCTCCTCTACCCATCCTCACTCGCAATCCCCTCATCTGCAGGTTGTTAATATTTAATTATACAAGCTTCATTTCACACTCTCCAACTGAAACCATGAGGTGGAGATGGAGGTGCAGGGGACCACTATGAGGAAAAGTGATGAAATAGAATACTGGGGGTTGATTGGGGATATAAGAATAAAAAGAAGTAGAGCGTGGAGATGCAGGAGCAATTGCAAGAGCAATTTCCATTTCAAATAGAGATGAGAAATGGGAGGAGCTGTTTTGGGAACCTGCAATCCTGATTCACGAAGTCCCCTTCATATTTCACACAGGATTTAAATCTGTTACTCAACGAAGCATTCCTAAAGTTGTATTAGAAGTATTAATAATATTCACATAAAAAAAATACAACTACAAAAGCAACGCTTAAATAAAAAGCACAATTCTAGATGTTGCTTAAAGGAAAAAAATGAAATTGGATTACAGCATTTGGAGAAAAGAAACACTTCGGAAATAGCACTTCTATATGGGACATAGGCTGATGTCGCTTTTGCATGATCTTGGTTCTGAGTAACTGTTTCCAGGGAAGGCTGCTTGTGATTATGTTGCCCAATTTAAAAAACAAAACAAAACAAAATTTAAACCAGGAAATACTGATAACTATAAGAAAACTACAAGTAAAAATAAATAAAGTTTTGAATCTTTGAACCACAATTAAATCTAATAACAGAGAATCTGGATGCTTTCCTGAAATATTTCTCAGTTCATTTTGCAGTTTAAGTGCAAGAGCTTTTCACAGATTTTATATGAAGCACAAAAGGACTTTGATGAAAAGAACCAGACATATTTGGCTGCTCTGTGCACTAGATTCCTTTTCTGTCCGCCCCCATACTCTGTTTACATTTTATACATGACCAACTTCTACTAAAGATCATCTGTCAGGTCCCACAAAGTTAATGATAGAACTTTCTGCCACTGTGGAGGTGATGTTTACAGTTTTAACAACTTTATTCAAGAAATATGATACTCCCATCTTAAGTATTTATTGATGAAAATTCATCCTAATATTAGACCCCTGGGCCATTTTTTTTAACAAATCTTACAGGAGTGAGATCTTGCAGATGAAGTGGTAGAGCATTAATAATTCATAACTGAGCCTTTTTATAGAGCACAGCCCTTGAGATTCATAATTCTATTCACATTAGGCCTCTGAAAAAAGTTTAAGTTTTAATAAATAGGTATTAAAACTTTAACTGATATTAATAGCGCCAATTAAAGGGCATACTGTGGAGTTATGCATCATTTCTGTAATGGTAGAGAGGAAAACCCACTTGGCAGAAAACTCCCTCGGATCTCTGTCTTTAATTTCCGCACACAGATTCTGGTTCTTGCCTCAACACTGTCTCCTTTCCAAATATGAGATGATGCACAGAAATGACTCTCTATCGCAGGCATTGTGTAGAAGCATTAGCATCTGTTTAAACCTTTTACGGCCATCATAAAATGGGGGGGGGGGGGGGGGGGGGGAACTTGTCTACCATAAACCTCATCATTCCCTAATCAAGTCACTGAACATTACTATTACAAGCTGAGAGTGTCTGACCATCCATGGTTGTGATTGATGAGCAATTTTTCTTGTCTCCCACATCATTGTTTCCCCTAGTGTACCAGGTCAAATGGTGTGTACTAGTCAGCCAATAGTCATTCATTTCAGTTTATGAAGTGGAACCTTTGCTGGATGGTCATGCCATTAAAGACCCTAGTATTTCGGCTTTGCTACTGGTACCAAATGCATGCATGTTGGGCTGTTTTAACCACAGTTCTATTTCACAGGTGAGTGAAAAAGCCTGCATGCAAGTTACTGCTCTGTGTCTCAACTGGCTTTCCAGGACATGCGTAGCAGGCCTTTCACCATGGGCAGCTTCAGTAGCACTACAGGGGCAATCTCTGTGGGATTTTCTCTCTGTCTTTCTCTCTTTAGTTTCTCTGATGTACTACTGCGCCCAGGGAAAAGTGCTGGAAGTGGAAAAAAGAGAGCATGTTTCCTTTGTTCTGCAGTTCTAAACACAGGACTGTAATTTTCTTGCTGAAGCCAAGAAAAGGGGTTGACTTAAATAATGGCTTCTGTGTTCTAATTTGTGTAGGGATTTATCCAGCTACTTGGCTAGGGTAATGCTAGGGCGTATTGTGAGCTGATCAGTATGAGCAGTCAGAGAGGAATGAGATAGGAGAGTGGGGAAATGAAGACAGAGTGAGAAAGAGAGAGAATGAGGCAGAGAGGGGAGAAGGAAGCAAAGAAAGAGAGGGTGAGGTTCTGCTTCTTTGCTCTGGTAATTCCCAGTGAAATTGATTCTCATAGCTCCAGAGATCTCCCACTGTCCCCCTTCTCCCCTTCGTCCCGCCTCTATTACATACCTGTCCAGAGGATGAATGATCTACACATTACCCATGAGTACCGCTGACCGGTACACACATCAGTGACTACTAGAGCTCAGGGACCCCACAGACGCTCTCTTGAGACTGAGGCAGATACAGAACAGGAAAGGGGAGATGGATGGAGGAAAGAGAAAGAGTGAAACTTGATAATAGAGATGAGCGTGGGAAAGAGAAAATCGAAGAGAGTGAAGAGCAATGTACCGAAATGATGGGGTAAAAAGGAGTGGTGGTGTGATTAGGGCAGAAGATGGAGATGTGCAGGGAAAGGAAGAAGCAGGTGGAGGTAATAATAGAGGCAATGGGTTAATGTAGTAAGAGGTGGGCAGGGGAGTGAAAGACGAAGGGGAAAAAAAGATTAGGTGTTTCCACTAAAAAGAAATGAGAATCAGATGGAAAATGAGAGAGTTGGTATGTAGAGGAGTTAGGCTTCTCCACCGAGGAGCTCTAAGGGAGGCAATCAGGGCTGCTGAAAGCTGTGCCTGTAGTTTCAACCCTGTAGTTCACCGCTGCTCTCCCAGGGGATAGGTGTCACTCGTGTGTACAAAGAGAGCAGCCACTTAAATGAATGGAGCTCTTTATCTGAGCCTGAACAGCGAGTTATTACCTACTGAGTAGACACTACGGAGCAGGCTCTATTTCCACAGCAGTGATCCCCAGAGCTGAGGCAGAGCAGGAGACAAAGGGGAGGGAGGGGCAAAAAAAGAAAAGAGGAAGCTCATATCTAGTGCCTTATTTTGTAATGGGGTATGACATCTTTGGCCTCCATACCATAACAAAGCCCTGAAGCATGGTCAAGCATCACTGACAAGAGAAGCATTAGTGTGGAAGGCTGCAGGAAAACGCACAATAATAACACCCACTGGGAAGGCCTCAAACTGTGAATCTCTGCTACTCCTTTCTGCATTTTATTAGGGAGATGGGAATGTTTTTTATAAGATTCATGCAAGCATCCTCACAGCACTGAAAACTTCTGTTTGAAAATCACAGAATTCTTGTTCACGAGATAAAATAAGTTCTTACAGAAATAAAGAATTTGAGTTACAAAAAGAGGGCATAACTTTATTCTTGGCAAGTTACAACTTAAAGATGAATTTTACTGAGTTCTTGCTTTATTGAGTAAGAACTCAGGATTGATGGTACGGCAACCACATTTCATTTTAATTTTTTCCTCCAGTGATAAAAACTAAAATACATTTAATACAAGTGAAATTTATACCACATGAAAATCTCAATGGGGGAAAAAGAATGAGCAACCTCCATCAGCTCAAAAACCCTCGATTGAAAACTCTTAAAAATGACTCTGCTGACCCGATCTTACTTCCCATGTATGTTGGAGTTCTCCCCCTTGTCACTTAAGTTAAGGCAATGATACCAAATATTACAATAACTTTTATGTATGGAGATGCTGAACTACAATAGAAAAAGATGCAAAATGCATAATTAAAGAATCAATTCAAATTACTGGATGTGCCTGTAATTTTCCCAGAATCTCCTCATACTGCCTGTCTGCAGACAGTGCAGAGGTGAAGGAGGATGGAGCCAGCCTAAACCCTCTGTTCTAGAGTCCTGTGGTCTCTGAGAGCAGCCCGGCTCCCCCAACACTGGCTGATGGCTTTAATTGGTCTCCTCTGGCTAAAAGCAGAGCACAGGAATCCCTACACACTAATGGGAGTGAGCTGCAGCAAGTGATTACACCCACACGCTGATGCTTGCACATAAATGCTCAGTCAAACAGACATACAGTTAGAAACACACAGAGAGATATATATGTATTAGGACTGGGCAATATGACCCAAAATTCATATCTTATTCATATCATATTTTTTAGCTGGATGGCGATATACGATATATATCTCGATATTTATTTTAAAGCCATAAAGTAAGAACAAAAAAAGAGTTCTTAGTCAAAGCTGTGTCCCAGATGTCACACAGGCACTTTTATTAACATACAGCGTAGATATACATGAAAAAATTACTCAAAAATAAATTATCAGCATTTATTGAATAATAATGCTCCATAAATAAAAGAAAACAATGTTGTTTTTGTGCATAACAAAAAGCTCACAATTGTGCAGTCAAAATGTAAACTAAAAGACGCTGAGCATAATAACAAAGACAGATTTCACAGCTGTTCTGTTCCCAAGTTCTACTGCGTGACTGACAGCCTGGAGTTTGAAATCCGCTTCGTAACCGTGTCTCTTAACAGGTGTCATTTATGGTCCTTATACACACACAATACGCTAATATTACGTTGAAGCACAGTACGTATCACTCCGCGAGGCTCCTTGGTAGCCGTAATGCTCCAACAATCCATCAAGCGGTGCAGCTCCGTAGCTTACTAAAGTCGTACTAAAACATTTTTTGACAGATTGCTGAGCGCCGTGTACCACATAAAATCAATTTGCGGTCATCAAGCACAACCAGAATTCATACTAAAGGTGAACTGTCGATTTTTGAGAAAATGAAAGGATTTTAGGCTGTGCAGCCCCTGTGGGCTGCATGGCGTTAGCGTGGTTAGCTCGTTAGCACGGTAACTCGTTAACAGAGATTTGCCGTGTCCATCTTGTCATTGCCTGCAGGTGAAGCGATGGAGGAGGGGTAGTTGTGTTCAGTGAAGGAGAGAGGCGAGGTAGAGTAACGTTGCATAGAGACAAAAGTGGACGAAAGAGAGGCAAACTAGCGGCTCCACAAGTATAATTATAACGTAACATATACTATATTGATATAAACGATATTGTCACATCCGATATCCCGTATTAAAATATATCGATATTTTTAAAAAACTCGATATATCGCCCAGTCCTAATATGTATATATATATATGTATTTAAATATCAGCAAACCGCTTTTACTCCTTCTATCTTACTTCCTTGTATCTTACAGGTCTCTGCATGGAGAAATATAATCTTAAATGAACCAAAATTTTTCCACATGTTGAAAAGATGAGTTACTATCTCTGAGAAGTGTGTAATTTCCACATATGTAGAAATTAATGCTATTTATTGTTTGTATGGAATGGTAAAATTGTTGCCAAATCAAATCAAATCAAATCACTTTTTATTGTCACATCACATGTGCAGGCACACTGGCACAGCACATGCGAGTGAAATTCTTGTGTGCGAGCCCCACAAGCAACAGAGATGTGCAAACACAACAACACAAACGAGCAAAATACAAGAATGGCCAACCTGAAACTAATAAATATATGTACAATATATAATAGTGTATGCATTTCTGGATGTGTATACTAAATATTTTCCTACGTGTGTGTGTGTGTGTGTGTGTGTGTGTGTGTGTATACACATTTTTACAAATTAAATAGTAAAAAAATAAAATAAAATAATAATAATAATAATAATAATAAAATATATAAAATATACAGAGTTGAATATGTGCAAAACAAGTGGCATTTATATACAGTGTGGAGTGCATAATGTTGAAGTTCCAGTAGTGAAGCTGAGGTGTCTATGACGTGTTCAGCAGTCTGATGGCCTGGTGGAAGAAGCTGTCTCTCAGTCTGCTGGTACGGGACCGGATGCTGCAGAACCTCCTTCCTGATGGAAGCAGTCTGAACAGTTTATGGCTGGGGTGACTGGAGTCCTTGATGATCCTCCCCGCTTTCCTCAGGCACCGCTTCCTGTAGATGTCTTGGAGGGAGGGAAGCTCACCTCCAATTATCCGTTCAGAGCACCGCACTACTCGCTGGAGAGCTTTGCAGTTGTAGGCGGTGCTGTTGCCATACCAGGTGGTGATGCATCCAGTGAGGATGCTCTCAATGGCACAGCGATAGAAGGTCCTGAGGATGCGGGGGCTCATGCCGAATCTTTTCAGTCTCCTGAGAAAGAAGAGGCGCTGCTGCGCCTTCTTCACTGTTTTGTTTGTGTGTACTGACCACGTAAGATCCTCAGCCAGGTGTACACCAAGGAACCGGAAGCTGCTCACTCTCTCCACAGCAGCGCCGTTGATGGTGATGGGGGTGTGTACTTCTCTGCACCTCCGGAAGTCCACTATCAACTCCTTTGTCTTTGCGACGTTGAGGGTGAGATGGTTGTCTTGACACCAGTGGGTCAGGGCGCTGACCTCCTCCCTGTAAGCCGTCTCATCACCGTTGGTGATAAGACCCACCACTGTAGTGTCGTCCGCAAACTTCACAATGATGTTGGAGCAAATTGAACGTCGCTCATCAAGAAAAATGAGATTTCTATACCGGATTGGTCTCAGCCTGGGTTTACAATGACCACCTCCAGTGCTGTTGGCCAACAGTGCTGGTGAGACCTGTGCTAGTAAAAATACAGGCGATCGAGCTGAAGGCGGCACAGTTGAAGATGTTAAGATTTTTGTTAGGAGGGACCAGGATGGACAGGGTTAGAAATGAATAGATCAGAGGGACAGTTCAGGTCAAACAGTTGGAGAAAGTTACAGAGGAAAGGTTGAGATGATGTGGACATGTGCTTAGGAGAAATAGTGAGCAAAGGATGTTGAATATGGAGCTGTCAGGCAGGATGAAAAGACAAAGACTCATGGATGTAGTGAAGGAGGATATTCAGTGACTTGGTGTGACAGAAGACGATGCTGGGGATCGGGCGAGATGGGACCAGCCGAAAGAAGAAGAATTCCCAGGGTTCCACTCAATAATAAATCACATCAGAAAGACTGCTTCAAAGAAAGTGGGGAAGAGAAAAATAAAAGATGTAAAAGCAGACTATCATAGCGAAGCTAATGTAGAATTCTTGTTATCATTGATTAATTGATCATTTAAATCTGATGCAGTTACAGAAAATCCACTGTGTGATGTCTATAAATCGTATATATGAAACCTTCAGCATCAAAGTTCGAAAAAGAAGAAAAAAACTGTTTTCTACAGTTGATTCTTTAGGGAACGATTACACATCTTGATATTCTCTTGGACAGATGCTGTTTGTACTGACAGGACCATCTCCAGGGCATTGCAAGATGTGAGCAAGAAAGTAAGAAAGCGAGAAAGATACAGAAGACAGGAAAGCAGAATGTAAAATATTGTAAGGAAAGTGGAGGTAAAGCAGAGGAACCTCCTCTTTATCTAATGAGCATTTCTGACTGAGAGAGACAGAGACCACTCCCTGTCTTGCATTGCTCAGGCGGGATTTGCCGGAGTACAGGGAATTGCTAAAAGCTACATAAACCAACCATACACCCTAATCACAGTCACAAACAGAGCTTGAAAAAGTACATGAAAGACAAGCGAGGAAAAAACAACAACTTGCAGAGACAAAGTGGGAGGTAAAGTCAATGTGCAAATGATACAGAGCAGAGTAAAATTACCTACAGTGGGGGCATGATCCTCTTTAGCATTTTGGCTATGTGTGCATTTACCAACTGAACGAGAGCACAATTTGTCTGAAGTACACAGAGGCAAAGCTGACAGAGAACATCAATCCACAAAACCCAACATGTTCCAGCACCAGCTGTCAGTCTAACTACCCCTCTCTGCTGTCATCTTTAGCATCATTTCCATGCTAATGTTGCACCAGGTAATACTGGCTATGGCTCTACAAAGGAATCTACCTTCTCTAATGAGCGCTGGATTTCCATATAGAGCAAATGTACTTTTTTCTATAGCAGCTACAGAACCTCTGTATGTAGAGTTAAGTTGTGTACAGTATTTATAGCCAATCAGGGTTTTTAATGGCCCAAGCAGTGTTTACTTTTCAAAGACTTCCACATGAATTATTGATGGTTGAGAGTTGATTTGTGCTAGGAATTAGCCTGGAATAATCCATCTAGTTCCACCTTTCTTCCTGGGTGCCTTGTCTCTCTGTCTCGAGTGTAAACAGACTGACTGGAAACTTACGTAGCTTTGCACATTCATTTGTTAGAATGATTTCTGCTGAGTGCAAAGTGGTTACTTAAAATTGTATGAAAAAGCTATATTCAAGAGGACTCACCCAATGGGTGGGTGACCGCTGCTGTTTAGTTCTCTCTCTCAGTTTAATGGAGGATTCTTTTTTAACCCATTTCTACATCTTCAACTTGGGAAACAATGTCTGCTGCTCATACTGATCATGTTGGTTTGTTTACTGTGCGAGAATTCTTTAACAATGTATGGCTTGAACTATAAAATAAATTATCAACTGTTTGCACTGTGAGAGTGTGAACAGTACAAAAAAATGAACATAGTTTTCAGAGAAAGTCTGGAAGTTTCTTAGAGAGGAACTAAAGGAGGACACGACTTCGACTTTTGAGAATTTCTTCCCTCTGCGCTTGTGTGAGTGATGCCAATTTGTCCAGACCCCGATTCATTTTCTTGGCCCTCTTTGGTGTCAGAAAACGAATAGGCTTTGCATCTGAAGTTTGGTAATAAACTCTTGGATTAGATCCATCCTTTGGACAGGATGGACGACTCTGAGCAAAGAATAAAGACACATTTCCTCAGCAGTCTGTCAGAGGCAACTGCCTTTGCTTTCTTTAATGCTTGTGTGTGTCTTTAACTGTTTTAGCTTAGTTTTTTTTTTTTTTAAATATACCCATCTGCCATTACTGTGGTGACATGTCTTTGAGCAGTTGATGAGGTTTGAGAGCACAGCACTGTACAGGAAAAAAAAGCTTGCTTAATTAGTGCGACTGTGGAGTTGGGAGCTGTGTTTATCTAATTGTGGGCATTTCAATTAATATTCCCATCCTCACTCAGAAATGTAAAGCTGTTGTTAAATGTAAAAGGAAGAAGTCCGAATGCTTAAGACAGGGCAAAACTATTTGAAATTTATGAAATGGTAAAACCCTATGTATAATTAACTGGTGATTAGTTTGGCTCGGAGTTTACAGCGGCTCTCAGAGGTACTGGTTGCTGTTTCATGGTTCACTGGTGTGTGCTGCTCACTAGCATATTAACAATATTCCACATGATTCTCTGCAGCTTTTTTCAGGTTTCTCAGGTGTTCTTGTGCTGAACAGAGACTGATGTACCCTTTCTTCCATTCTGAGTCTGTCCCTCCCCATCTGTCCTGTTTGTATCCCTCTGTTTCACCCTGCTGAGCTAATCCAAGCTGGTCAAATCCCTCCGCCGTGCAGGCCTACATAGGAGCTTTCCCGCTGGGTGCAATATGCCACCCACTTCCCTGGCAATGCCAGCCCTGTAGGGTTCAAGCCTAACTGTGGTGTCTTGTCAGCAAACAGACAAAGATGTATGAATCCTCAAAATGATTTAGAGCAGGTATTCCTGTGACAATAACATGTTGAATTATGACAAAGAGTTATTTACTCCATGGGATTACTGCAGCTCTGTTCCTGGGTAATCCCACGTAGCAACACAAGCGTCTCTGGGCAACAATGCTCTAATCTTCCAGATACCTGCCACACACACTTCAATAGAAACCTGACCCCTCTTTTAAATAAAACTACTCTACCAAAGAGAAATAGTTATGATAAGCTTCAGTCTATATCTACATAGTCGATTACGCCTAGTCTGTATGGATGGCCTGAAAATTCCATCCACCGGTGCAATCACTGTTGCACCCTACTGAGCGGAGCACGGAATATCAAATTAAGTTCATCCGTCAAGGGAACAGGCTGTTCTCGTACCTAATTGGCAGTTGAGGCTTAGAGCAGGATTCTTTAAGAAAGAGTGGTGATAAATTTACTTCAGTCTCCATTCTTTTGTTATACTTGTCTCTGCTTTTATCTTCTCTCTGTCGTTGCCTGAGAAATGTTTCAATGCCCAGGCAGTCTTAATGAGTCTAAGATGTGGGTCTGCTGAGGCTCTCTTTGTGTGGTTTTGTCTTTATCTTTATCTTTAGCTAAGACTCAGTTGGACATATTGCAGAGTTTAGCCTGGCAAATAAAATGCACTATCACCCTCTTGTGATCTAATAACGAAGAGCTTCTCACCTTGTTGTGGGAAGAGGCTACATTCTGTCTCATTCAGAGGTGACTCTGTTGACCACTTTCTCTAACCAGTTCAGACACAGACATTCGAGATTGGCCGTGGACTTACAGTAAGTTCTGTTGCCATTTAAAAAGAACCCAAACATGCTGAACCAGTTGGCCTGAGATATGCAAGAAAGGGAAGATGATATCTATAATGATCTTGCAGCTCTTGCAGAACTGAATTGAAAATCTTTAAAAAAGTACAAATTAAAGGTGAAAAAAGCATGGTTCTTGTCACAGGGATTCACAGTAGCATGAGCAGCACACATCAAAGACAAAGTATGACATGTTCACACACACTGTAGTCAGTATTACTGCCAGATAAGAAACCTTGAAGCACCTCCAGTTATGGCAGTTTATTGCTTTGAGCCAACTCAAGTTAAAAGAAACTGTAAAACAATGGTTCAAAGTGGAGTGAAAATACACCAAATTAAAGTTTTTCTGTTCTTCTTTCATATGATAAGCTTAGGCGAATGAACTGTGATCCTGAGCACAGGCCAATAGAGAGTTAGTGTCATTCACAGCATATCATAAATCAATGATGGTATTTTAAACTGTTTTACACCCTTTCAGTTTAGCAAAAGCTAATTCTGAGGTACTCGTGAGGCAGCTAGAAATGTTATGAATTTAATAGGTTTGTTGTCATAAGCTAAAGATATGTCGTGCAATTTTGCCTTGATGATGGTGCTTAATAATTTGTCTGCAGATCAAAGTTTTAATAACGTACGAGGTGATTACGTGCAAACCATGAATGGCCAACATTTTGTGACAATATAACTATCTACTGACTGAGGCTTTTTTTCTCCTTTCTGTACCAGAGAAGGGCAAATATAAAAGTCAGGGGAACAATGGCACTATGATTCATTCTGTGAGGACAAAGGATGGCAATAAAAAATTTCAAGCAAAATCCGTTAAGTTATATGCTACTATCAAAAGCAATGCATACATAAGGTCTATTCTTACAGTTTATTAGTGCGTAGAGTGTTTGTGAAGCTTATGAGTCAAAGTAAAACAAAGCACCAGCTGTATAACCATATGATAGGTACAGTATGTGATCAACAAAGCCATTTAGAGTCTGACTGCACAGGGTGCAGATGTCTGAAAATAATTGCAACTATTACTTTATCTCATCTTTACATTCTCCTTGAGGATACGTTATATTGGTAAAAGTTGTCATTTTTGGTTTTATTAACCATCTTGTTTATTGTTTCATTTGAATTTAGAATCAAATGTGAAATACCATCGTAACTTCCATTTCTGCTCCTGAGTTCTGGTAGTGAATAACGGCAAAGAAGTGTTTTCTGCAGAACTCTTGAATTCATGGTTGCATAAATGCTTTTTGTTCCTGTAGAAGTTTTGGATCCCCCTTTTTCTTTTTTCTCTCTTTCTTTTTTTTCTTCCCCCTTCCTGGCTTGGACACTTCCCTCTTACAAATGCACTGTGATAATGAACATGACATGAATGTAAATTAATAAATGACGAAATAAAAGTAACACGTGAACAAGAAGAGGCTATCGAGAATTGACAGAGCTCGCTTTTTTGGAAAAGGAAAATGTCTTTGGCAAAACGTTGGATTCAGATCACAATTCTGATTGCAAAATCTTGCCTTGATAGCTGGGATAAGCCCGAACCCCCTTCCCACCACCACCCTACACTACATTACCACAGCCCTACATTGGATAAGTAAGAAAACGGATGGGCAGATGGATGGATGCTTTAAGAGGGATAAAGTAGGGTTTTCACTGACAACAGCTACAACAACATTTTAACCCCTTTTAGCAACTGAACACTCTAATGTTCCAGAACTAGATCATGGAAACAGGATGGGGTTTTAATTCATGAGTCCAGACAGGGTCTCTCACATATCATTATTTATATCCTGGCTAGTACTCAACTTAATGTTTATTATATTACCTCTGAGCAACACCATTACACTCTGATGTGGCCATAGAGTGAGAGGAGCTTCTTTTGTGGCTGGATTTACGAGGCAGTTAATAGCTGAGAAGATCACATAAGGATTACAGTATTATAATTATCAGTTAACAAATTATAAATTAAGCTCAGTGGACATTTCCTTCTCAACTTCTTTGGCTGAAAGTGGTTCCTTAGAAAAACTGTATTTTCAAGTAGCTTCGCCAAGTACTTTTTTATGAGGCTTTGCTAAGCAAGAGATATGTGAAAAGCCTTGAAGCAGCAGATGCGTTCTGGCAGAAATGCACATACATTTATTTCAAATCCAGTGTCTCACAATCCTTCAAGTGGAGTTAAACAGGTACTTTTACAAGAGGGAGAGAAATTACTGGTGTGAGGACAGAATATGTTCCCAATTTTGCAGTGGAAGGAAGATATTGAACAAAATGTAATGAGGAGGAGATCTGGAGTTTGAGATTTAGAGAGGGGGGGGGGGGGGGAACTGGAATAAGAGTGAGGCAGAGAAGTTGAGAAGACTGCGATTTCCTTGTGTAGCTGTAAAGCTGACAGGTAAATTTGCATGTGCAGCTAATGGGGCAAAAAGCAGCTAAGGCCTTGTGGGCACCCTTTCACTCTGACAAACAGGCAGCTTGTTGACCCAACCATTGCCTCTGTCACTCTATTTTTCAGATTCAGCATTTCAACACACTAACGTACTCCCTCTGAAAAACTTTCTCATATGCCAACAACACGTACAACACCACGGGCACACATTAAGCTGCCGTGCGTGGGCACAGACTAGGACAACTTAATCTAATAGGATTCAGAATTAATCAGCGGTGAATCTTGAAATGTTCAAAAAGATGATGACCTGTTTATTGATCTTCTATCAGGCATTTTAGCAGAAGCAAGAAGCAGGGAAAAATCATGGATCGCAGCATGCATCTTGACGAGAGCGTGTGGAGTTGTTTACAGTCTGCTCATCAAGTCAAGGAGTAAATCTCTCTCATGCAGTTTACTTTTTTGTCCACCTTCCTGCACATAGCAAAAATCAATAGCCAGATTGTTCATTCTCTGAACCTCTCTGTCATTTGCTTTTATTCCAATCACTTTGCTGTGTATACCCTTGATGCCATGCTTCAGTCATAAATCATGATCTTTACAGCTGGAGTTTGGGGGCTAGTGAGAGTGTGTTTGTGTGCATAATTCTTTGTTGAGTTGCGTAACAGAGACCACAGCTGGGTATTACCATATATCAGTGTGCATGTCTTCTCGTAGCGGGTGTCTGAATGTTTCATCTAATCATTAAATGCTGACAGGCTTCACAGACTAGCTCCACTGATCCCTGTTAGAGGGATACAGGGCCTGACTTCATTAGAACTGTTAGTACTAAGCTGCTTTACCCTCCCTCATGCCTGGCTTAGCCTGCACGGTGATAAATGTTGAGAGGGCAAGGAAAGATAGGCAGAGGAAAAGATCGGTGAAACAAAAGCAAAGTGGGGACAGAGGCATTTAAAAAGAGAGGCAAAGGTGCCACAGTGAGGTACAGAGGATGAGGCAGTGAGAAATGGGAGGGGAATGGGAGGGCACAGAGCGTGTGAAACTCGAGTTTTCAGAGGCAGGGGAGGGGATAAAGCTCAAAGCAGTGTTTGAACTGAGAGGGATTCACAAAAGCAAAAATGTGCAAAACAATCAATTAACTTGTGTTGCAATTAATCAATTACTGTTCTGGCACATTGACATCCAAAGCGCTTAGCTCAGATTTCGACATGAGGCTTCTATGAGCTGAAAAATTAGCATTGACCTCTGTGCACACATATGCATCCCTGCGTGTGCACAAGCTAATTTATGCTTGCACATATGGATCTAAGCGCATAAAGATATGCGCACGCATTCTTGTTCTCAGCATATTTCTCTAGCATATTCATCTGGTTTCTCCTGCCAGCGGAGGTTTTTGGCCGGCTTAAGTACGCCCACAGGCCCCTGAGGGACAGCCCATGACGGATGGCACGGCGTGTGACTCCGATTCGATTCAGCCCATTTGATAAATTTATTGCTGGCATTTTGAAAATGAAATTAGTGGGACGTCTCCTGGAGACTGTTTTTCCAGCACAGGTGCCATAAATATACTTCGTTTGGCAGCAGAGAGGGAGGAGGAGTGTAAGGGGGTGGAGAAGTGTTGGATAAAGGATGTCATGAAAGGTGCAGATAGCAGAGATGTTCCACAGAAGCAGAAAACTGAAGAATAAGGTCAACTTATAATAAGAGCCTTTATTAATCACTAATCATATTGGTATGGAACAACAGTAAAGGTTATTCAAATGTAGCTTGAATCATACCTGGACCTAACTACTGTGTGCTGCCCTTCAGTCTAACACGTGTAATATAATGTAGCCTCTTAGTTTGTGCTGAATATAACTGCATTGAAATTGCTGGACAAACTTCCAGCTTTTTTCATCTTTTGTGCTGAGGTGCACATACACACACACATGAACATATACACATCTTTTCATACAAACACATGGTATATGAACATTATCTTTGCCTCAAGGCCACAAGGCTGCTGAGCACTGATGACACTTTCAGAGCAGCATAACCATCTATAACTCACAGTATATTAATGAATACAGCCAGATGACACTCTCATTGTGTGGGATTGGTAGCTGTTTTTGTTGATGCTTCTAACTAAACAGATTTGAATTGGACATACAAGATGTGAAAGAAAAGAAAGACATACAAAAACACGCACACAACTAAGTCAGACACAGGCACGAACACACATGGGCTGACAAAAGCAAGCATTCACTCACTGTCAGGGTTGCGCGGCCTTATTTATCCCCCCACTTCCTTCAGAAACGTATGCGAGTGCAGCTGTGGAGGGATGATGTACACCTCGCGAGCTTCTGCACCCCTTCAACATTCATCAGACAGCGAGGCTCGGGCAACCCGCATCACTTACCTTTATAGGCCAATCTGACAGCATTGTACACCACACAGTCATCACATACATAGGCTCACAACAGTGTGTGAGTGAGAGCATACAGTGTGTACCCAGTCAAGCAGATGAACTGTATCTTTTTCAGATCTAAAGCTTTGAAAGGCAAAAATGCCACTATGTTCCCAGAGAAACCCACCTGCTGTTTAGGTTTTTCACATATACATGCGCATTATATCAGATCCAGGTGACAATGAAAATATTTGTATCTGTGTTCTGTTCTGCTCTGGTAAAAGCTTGTACAAAAGAATATCTATATTCTTATAAGCACAGCAGGGAATAAAAGACAGTTTCAACAAAATCAGCAGGGAGTTTTCCTGGCTGATTGTCTGATCGTTCTTTGCAATCACCGAGTGTGACACACCCTCTGCGATTACTGTATCATCTCTAGCAAGAGTATAGGGGCTGGGACTGCCTGGTGCATACACCTGCCACTCAGAACAAGACCCCTGGAGCTGTTTAGACAATTTGACTGCCTGGCCCTATCATCTTACAAAATCTAAACAGCCTACAGGTACTTTCCTACAACTGCACTAAACTTCCCGTCTGTCCCCGAAGAGCCACTATGCAAAACAGTCACCTCCTCCAACCTCTTATTAGAATTCACATGAAAGTGTGGAGGAGTCTAAACAGAACTGTGATTAATCTGAACATAAGACCTACAGAAAACAGTGCATAAAAACAGACTGTGGGTTGTCTGCCTTTGCAGAGTAGCAAGGTAATTTAGTCTGGGTGTCAGTGGGTGTGAGTGATTGACTTTGTAATCAAAAAGATTGTTGTGCAACAAAACCCACGAGTGACTCAATTTCAAATCAACATTAACAAAAAAACATGAAATGTTTTGTCATCTCATTAGCAAAAATTTGGAACACACACAGGAGTAACACAAGCACGTGGAACCCATCTGAAAATATGCGATAATCTACACGTGACTGATTAAATGCTGTCTTACCTTTCTGGGATGAGACAGTAGTATCTGTAATTAAAAAGAGGAGAAGGACAGAGGAGAGTGTTAGGCTGTGAGTAAGAGACACATAAAACGCAGGTGACAGCCACAGTTGGCCATTTACTGATGACAGGGGAAAAGCACCCAAAAGCATAAACAGTGTGATGGGTCAGGTAGGGTAATATACAAAAAAAGGAGGTCCTTTATTTGAGACCTGTGATAAATTTCCATGCTACCATGAGTAAACTGTATAGCAGATGTGCTGGCAACACACACAAAGGCACTAGAGTGAAATGTCTGTACTCCACAAAGAGTCACCAGGTGGAAGACAAAAAAGCATCTAAGCAAACACATTGAAGAGAGGCCCTCAATTACAAAGATGCAACTCTCCTGACCCTGGAAACCCTTGATCTTGTACACAATTTACCCCGAGTGTGCTGTCTAACACACGAAAACAACTCAATTGAAGTAGAATAAGTAGAATAAGACAGACTAAATCAAATTCTTTCAGTAAGCATTTTAGTTTCTTATGCAGAAACCACTGGAGACATTCCTGGCCTACAGGGGGAAGATCAAACCATCAGCAGCTTGGAGGGAAGGATGTAGTGCAATGTTTTTCAGATAACACCGAACACTTACAAAATTTAAAGGAAAGGATCACAGTAAATTTAGCTTATTGTTCTCATAAAATATTCAACAGGATAGTGTTTGCAAGTTCCCGAGGTTTCATTTGAATTTAATAGACTCGTCAAAGTTGCAGGAGTATAGGCATAGTAAAAAAAAAAAAAAAAAGAAGAAGAACGTTTTTTTCTTTCTAACTTTTTACTTTGAGCAGTTCAGATTCTTTCCTCTACTGGCCATGTGCCCAAAAAGCCCAAATGGCCGCAGACGTGGGAGGGGAATAATTGAATCCGGAAGGATTTGTGGTGTGCTGGGCTGAGGAAGCGATAATCCAAAACTCTGCCTAATTGCCAGAGTAAAGATGGCGTCCATTGTGAAGGTGGCGTCGGTGTTTATCAAGGCAGTGTGCCGTGGGATTGGACTGAGCATTAGGGCTTTACACACTTTTGTTTTGCGAGGTGTTACAGTGGATTTGAGCAAATATTGGCCCTCTGGTTATTACATGGTCTGATTGTCTGCTATGCAACTGTCCATAAGCTCTGCACTTCTACCCTAATCTGAGAGGAGGCTTCAAATAATTAGTCAGTGAAGCACTCTCACAGCCCGGTGCAGTCAACCTTATCGCTAAAAGAAAAATCCTTGGTCCATTTCCTTTTCAGCCCAAAGGCTTACAATCCCTCACTACTGTTAAAACCTTCAGGGCAGCGACATAGCCGATAAAATAATGCCTAACATGTCACATCCGCTGGCTCTTATACTACTTTTTTTTTCATTTATTATGTAAAAGAAAGACTTCTGTATGTCAGACAGTAATGCCCTGGTAAGTGCTTGTAGTAAGAGGGTCTTACAAGCAGCTTTTTCTGGGATATACTGCTAGTCAAGTAAGTGACTAATCAGTGTTCGTACAGTAGGAAAACACTGTTACTGTCCCCAATCAATACAAGTTGATTACTAGTACTAGACTTTAAAAACTGCATGATAGTTGTCAGTGTTTTTCAGTCATGTGTCATTTAAGATAGCATACTCTATGCTGTAAAAAGGTCTTCTTAAAGTCTGTGCTAGTAGACGTTATTTTAAAAAAAATGGGAAGAATAAAGACAGAATGTACGACTTCAACAAAAGAACAACAGAAACAAAATGAGCAAACTTAACCTGGACTCTTTGCCTGCTTTCTTTTAGCTAATGTGCCCGACTGGAAGAAAATAGTTCAAAGAGTGATACCATAAAACGCAACTTTAAAAAAAATGGAACAGAGCCATAGCGTGTGTGTTTGTGTGTTTGTGTGTGGTATATACAGCAGATCAACAGTCATGATGTCCAAATGTTCATCGGGATGTAGACCACAATAAGCAAATTTACACACTGTTATACACAAATCTAAATCAAAACTATTATGCAAAGCTATTGAAAGATTTCTCAGCGTAGTTGATGGTAAGAATAAAAGGTCAGCAGAAAGCTGCTGTTGTTGAAATCTTTTTAGGAGTCTATAATACTCCACTGCATTAGTTTGATATTTGTGTTGACTTTTCGCAGTAATGCACAGTACAGCGGGGAGACAGTTTACAGTTGACTAAATGCAGCTTTGAGGAAAAGAAGCGGCAACGAGGAAAGAAACAGACAATACAATTTAACAGATTTATTTTTAATGTAAAAGGGTTTAATTTGGCTTTAATTAATTGTCACTGCAAATAGTTACCTGCAGCAAACAGCATTACGCTACACTGTGCGCCACTTCCTCTCTGTCGACACTGATATAACACACTGGCAAAGAAATGTGAAGGAAATGTAGTAACATGCTCTCTTAACATTGTTTGAATAATGATAAATAATAAACACACACCAGATTGGCTATAATAAATCATTAAAAGAAAGCACTTCTTCCCTCTCTAGAACTTGCTGGTTTGAAGCAGAGACTACATGCTGATTGATGTCAGTACACATAAATAACTCTTCTGTTTAGGGAGGCAAAGAAAAACCTCTGTCATTGATTACTGCATTTCTTCCCAGCTATCAGTGGCTTATATGGATTTGGAGACTAATTTGCAGTGAATAAGTGAATAGCTTTTTATGTGCCAATGCACACTCCGGTGGATTTGAGTATTATGCAAAAAGGGAATATGTCAATACAGGTTTTCCACAAGTATGTATTTAAACACAGTCAAGTTAACTGTGCCTAAAAGCGTGCCTGAGGACACTAAAAGCAAAATTGTGAGAATAATCGCATCACGTAAGGAAATAAATATGTCCCAAACATTTCTCCCCGCCTTTCATAAAATTACCTTCTTAGTGTCAAAAGAAAAAAGCATAGAGAAAGAAAGTGACAGAAAGGCAGACTGATGCTAAGTTAATTTATTATTTATGCACACTTTAAGTCGACTTAAATGCAAGATGATTTCTCTCATTTTAAAGGAGGGCAAGTTGAAAAGGTAAGACTATATTACAGTTTAAAGATTTTAATCTAATCGAGCCCCGTTACAAACACTGTGTAAATGTTTATGACATTCAGTAGCCATTAAAATAAAATCTATCTGCCCGAAGACTACTTTTTATCCAATATAGTGCAAAAGAGTAAAAGAGTGGAAGTAAAACTTTACAAAATGAAGAGTTGTCCGTTTAAAATTGTGCATGTGACACGAGATCCTTCCTGATATAAAAAATTCTCCAAGATTAATCTCCACAGCACGACCAAAATTATTGCAGCTTTGTGCAATAAACTTTTTGTTCAATGCACAGGGTTCTTGTTCACTTTAAAATGGTTGCTTCAAAGATGAGGATCAACTCTGTGATCGCTAGCAGTCAGTTGTGGTATTCAAAGCGATTTTGGTGCATTGAGACAGCAATTACAAATAGTTATGTACCTGTTGTAGGACAGCAATTCAACCGCATTGCTTCTATATAGCAATATCAACAGGATACATGTTAATCTGCCAAAAAAAAACTGCCACTATGATTCAGCAGGAACAAGTTAATTTTTGAAACACTGGTAATGCTGACTCCCCGTACGAAATCATCAACAGACATTCATCAAAAAGAGGCTCAAAGTAGATCTGCACTTGTGTGCTTTAAAACTCTCAGATGACTAATAACACAAAAGTTGCCAAACTGCAAAATATGTTATGCGGTAAAAGTTGATTAACACTTTGTACCATCGATGACAGTCTGCTTCTGTTTTCTGTCAGCACATTTTTATATAGTTTGGCATATTTTTTACCATCTGTCACATGGAAGCATCAAAATATAGAACTTTATTTGCAAGGTAAGCTCCTATTTGATTGAGAACGCTTTCTCTCTTTGTGACCAATGAGCTTGTTCTTTCTATCCTTACTGCGTGTCTACAAGATGAAATAGCATACCTGCGGGAGACTAGACTGAAGTCATAAACATTGTGTGATGGATTTAATAATGATAGCGAGATTTATCACCATCAGTGACGAGTAGCTACAAACTCTCTGGGCTGAAGTGTGCGCGTTTTGGACATTTTACCTGCCTTTCTGCACATGTGTTTCCCACCTTATATTCACGAGTACTGTGTGACCCTCGAGTGATGGAAAGTCTAGCTCTATAATGTCGGACCACAAATGCAGCAGTTCAACTTCAAACTAAACTCTTACTCAGGCTTTGTTTGGGAATAAAGAGAAAACAAGTTTATTTTCAGACTGCTGACTGACTGACTTCAGAGATTCTCAGATGATCTTGGGTCATTAAACTCAGCACACAAATGATATGAACATCAACACAGAACAGAAGAATTGTATAATTAGTTTTAAAATCACAGTAAAAGTAGTTTTAGAGACAACATTATTTAAAATGAAACAACAGGAGGTCACTGTAAACTTTTAATTCTTATGGTCCATTAAGCCACACTACTACTATATTTGCATGTTCAGAATATGTGGATGTTAAGGAAACTGCAAGCTGTTGTTCTGCAGTACAGCTCCCTGAATGACTGAATTAGACTGCTATTGACCTCTGAATGTTGTGGCCGTCCAAGAGGCGAATGTGGAAATGGTTTTAATTACAAACAGAAATTGGGTTCGATTTTGTCTCCCCGTCATGAAGCGAGGATTCTTCGCAGCAAATCATTGCCTCATCATGACATATGAAAACATCATCCTCACTGGAAGGTGATTCAAGTGTGCATGTGCGGTGATTTGAATATGAATACATGTGTGCAATTATACTCATGTATCTATCTGTGTGTGAGCTATGAACGGACTATGCAGATTTCTAGAAAGTACTTTAGAAACACATGCTCAGCCTGGAGATGATTGCTCACTATTGATATATTGTCAGTATAATGTAATTAGGATAAATTTAATGGTGTCGTTGTTCATTTCTTAATCATGTTCGCTCACGGGCAGTGATTGTCCATCAGTTAGAATTAGAACTGAAAGAAAAGAAGCCAATATCTGATAGATGGCAATGCTGGTCATTTTTGATCTGGATGTTAATGATGTTTATGATTTTACGGAGGATCATTGATCATATATTTCATGTAAAAAAAAAATGTTATGTCAAATCTTTAAAATGATATGAGGGGCGATTAGAATTTGGCTGTCTCCCCTCTCTTCTAATGGACCTCTGGTCAATAGTGTTAGTGTGATTTACAGATCGCTCCTTGCACATCCTGTTCTGTAACTGTAATTCTTCCAGTGTGTCAAAATGGTGATTCTTGAATTTGATTTTATACTTTAAGAATTGGACAACATCACAGGAAGTAAAATCTGGCAGATGCAGCAGGTGATGACTGATGATTGTGTTTGTGTGGCTCAAAACCTCCTGTGTGTACCAGTTTTGTGTGGCTCAAAAACTGGTACACATGATGGCAATCTTGAATGCAACACAATTGAGGTAGTTTCCACCTACTGTTCTCCCTCTGTCACTTTAGGACTCTACAGTAGTACTCCACATTAATAGTCTCACCCTAGGGAGGGGATTTGTGGCACATAACTCAGTGATTGTCAAAAAAAATGACGAGCATGCTCCTGTTGGCATTCCTCGTCACAGAGCTCACAGTGCAAGTGGTCATAAAGGGAGTTAAAGTAAGCAATCTAAAAATATCAGCAGCTTTGAAAGGGGTCCAATACGTGAATGAGAAGATGCCCTTGAAGAGAGAATTGGACAAATCTAATTCAGGTAATGTTTTAGATTTTTATGACTTGGTTCTCAGAATTGTTTATATTATATCAAGAGCACGTATCGATGTAGAGATTTTATGATCCTAAAAGTCCTTATCGAGACATTGTCGAGGGCCATTTCAGTACCAACGTCGTTTTCCTTGAAATTGCATCCTTTATTCCCACAGTGGATGGTGGGGGAAAAAAAAGAAAGAACCACTGTTATTCTTCCCATGACAACAGGTGATTGGAGAAAAAGGAAAGATGTCACCTACAGCTGAAGGCCCCAAATTACAGTCTGGATGAAAAGTCACTGGCACTCAAGGATAAAGGCAGCTTGTCACTGCCATTAATCATTACATTCAAACTTTTGATTGATGAAAGAAGGACTTAACCTTAAAGTCTGTGAGATTTAAAGGTATGGATACGATTAGCGAAATCTTTTCTTAGCTTCAAGTTGCATTCAAAAATGGAAACCACAGGCAACTGCATTTTTTTTCTCATTAATAGCTTGCTATTTGCAATACATAATATGTTATTCAGACATAAAACTATAGAGCACACAACTGAGGATTTGCATAATGTTTTTTACCTCTGGGGTGTAAAATGCTTGCATACCATGTCTCATTTAACTTATGCTTTAAAAGCTCGTGCTTTTTTTCTTTTTTTCTTATAGAGAAGAATACAAGGAGACAATCCTAGGTTTTAATTAGCTGAGTGCAGCGCATGCTCATGTGCTACACGCTGCACAGGGAGAGCGGGGAGTGCTGCCTTCTTGCTCATTATGTACTAATGAGTTGTCTATTAATGAAAATGGAAAGCATTTATTTTGTGAGCACAAAGGGTTCAGCTGGATTAATTACTGCACTACAGCAACAAAATGAAAACAGAAAGTGCAGCATCACTCTTGTGTGGCACATTACCCATTAACCAACTGTTATCAAGGTCTGGCGAGTGTTGCTGCACGACACACTGTAGGAACGGGAACTGTTCACGCAGGCCATTAAAACTTCATGTGAACTGCACTCTTGACACATTCTATATACTTCTCTTTGGAACTTAAAAGCTTTCTCTCATATGAGTCCATGTCATATCGACATCCACAAAACATTCTGCCAGTATAACATGGACACTTTCTTTGAGTACTGTGACACCATTTCATCGCTGAGCTTCAATGTAACAACGGGCTGTATTTGAAGAATTTAAAACTGATTTAAAGCTAATTGCATTATTTTGTGCCCAAGTACTAACATTTTTATCTGTCAACAAGAATAATCAGAAAGCATAAAATAAAATTACCCAAAAAATATTGTATTTTCTTTTTCTTTTTCTTTTAATCACATTCTTTTCAGCTCAGACTGCTTTCTTGGAGACGCTTTTGAGAAAGAAATGCCAGAAGTGAAGCTCATATTCTCACAATGAACAAGAAATCAGAAAGAGTAAGAAGTAACTGCAGAGCAGAATCACGCTACCTTCTTAATAAACAAAAAAGTAAATGTTCCATTCCTTGGGTGAAAATGTCATTTTGTTGTGCTACATTTCTTTTCTAATGGTCATCAAAATCATTCTAATAGTCCACTAATGGCTTGATTTCCCATCGGGCTTTCCTTGGAGAGGTCAGGAGTATGGGGAGTGTGTGGGCTCTGGCAGCCTCAGCAGATGGTTCTTGATCAGATATTAGAGGCTGGGCAGCGAGGTCGTCTGGCCATGAGCATTCTGCCCTGCCTGGGGGATAACAACCCAGTCTGAACTTCCAGCTCCAGCAATGGTTCTAACGCCAGACGAATAGCTCTGCGTCAGAGCCAGACTGCAGGGACGCTGGAGCCGTGACAGACTGCTGTCCTTAAGCCTTGTGACAATCTGGGAAAAGCAAACTCAGAAACATGCTGTCTGCTGTAGTTTGTTTCCCTCCAGGAATTTGTTTCACCCGATTTGGGCTGAATCCGATTTGATGACAAATGCTTATGTAATTGCTACCGTGGTATGGTCTCTCTTGTAGAAATAATCTCACTGATAACAAAAATCCTACTTAGCTGGATATGAACAAAAGCTGTCCACGATATTGTATTGTAGAACTATCTGGTGGAAAGGCTAATCATTAAATAAAGGAATGCATTTAGAAAAATCTGCAATTTGAAACCTCAGTTGTGGTGTATTAAAAATGGGAGACATAGCAACAAGGAGGATCAAATCTTTGTTATTAAAATTGGATATCAGTCTGAGAACAGCAGTGTATGAATGTCTTTTGCAAAGAAAAAAAAAGACAGAGAGAGATATGATAAGATAAATCCTGCTTAGACAACTGTGAATCATTTTTTGGCATTCAAAGCTTACAATTTCTTCAACATGCCTCATCTGTCTGTCTCTCCCTCCTCTATCGACACAGCTATAGAGAAAGTGGGGTGAATACACAACAATCTGAGCTTTACTTATCCTTTTCGCTGTGAAAGTGGCAGTCCAAAATGGCAGGGCTTCGGATATGACCTTCAGTTAGAGTGGTTCTCCATCCGTCATGAATGCCACCCACAGATCAGGCAGTGGATGAAAAGTAGTGGCACCTTCAGTCCTCCTCGTGTCCTCTGCCTTTTTAACCTCCCTCACAGCTTTCCACAAGAGATTTCTCTTATTTTACCTTTCTGCCCCCCATTTTCATTTGGCTTCCCTCCTTATACTGCCCTTGGCCTATCTTTGTTTGGAGTATATTTTCTTTACGCTTTCCTCTACAATACCTTTTCTCTCTCTCACTGTTTCCTATCTGCATGCATTCTTGGCAGGTAGCTTATGCGAGATCTGGCACAGAGTCTGGATTTAGGAGTAAAATGCATTATGTGAATGAATGCTTTGCATATAATATATGTCAACGCAAACTCTACATCTTGGAGTGAGAAAATGAAAGAGGAGACACGGGGAGGGGATTTGAATTATAACAGAAAAATTAAATAAGAAACCACCTGACTAGCATAGAAACTGAAACACTCGTTCACCAATCGACACATTTTGTCACGTCCACTAAACCAATGCTAACGCTTATTTTATTTCATACATCTTTCTTATCTTTTAAATGATAATGAGCAGTGCAGCTTGGGATACAGTATCCATGATTACAGTATTCAGCAGTTACAATACTACAACCTAAAATCTCATTCTAGAACAGTTTTCATCAATTTAACAGCAAGTCCTCCATCAGAGATATTATTTGCGTCCACTCTACTTAATAGCAGATATTTTCCAGCTAGCACTCCTTTTAATGTTCTGAAACACATAAAATATTGACATGTGCTTCAAAATCAGCATAAACGCACAGACTTACAAAGGCAAACGCGCATGATAAAAACACACACTTTATAGAGAGACACCCACACACACAATGACAAAAGCCTTCAAAGTGAAACTAAAGATGGCAACAACAACAAAAGAATATTTTCTTGTCCTTAAAAGTAAAATAAAAAAAACGTAAATTAAATACTGGCCAAGACCAGATGTGGTACTTTTTTTTTCTCATAACCTTTTTGTTCAAATTATGATCAGAAGCTTCAGACGAGATGCTTTTTAAAAAGGGATGAGAGGAGCGATGCTACAACAACAGATGCACTTAAGTAAATCAGCTATACATATCTTAGTTTGAAAAGATAAAAGAGGAGACATTGTCAGTCTCGGTGGAATAAAACCTTAAGAGCTGCAATCCATTGTTTCAACGTTTTGCTATCTGAACTGAATTAACATCAAATGCAATATCCTCTTTAACAAGTATATTGTTGGATTCTTAACTTCATTTTAAGTTACTGTTTCATGCACATGTATTTTAAAAAATGCGGGGTTTTGCAACCCTGGGGCCCTTCACAATAATGACTAAATAACAAAAACTACATCTCAGCATGAGACAAAGATTACATGGGCTTCGGGTAGACTGCATCTCTGCATTCATTCATTCAGCGCACATAGTTTATAGCTGTAGGACATCATGAACTTATACTTTCTTTGGAACATTTGGAATTAAATATAATGCATTAAAAGTGCAATAAACTCAATGTTATTGAAGTATAAAGGTTGATGCTTTTAGTTTGACTGCCAGAACAACTAACAGGATGAAAATATGTGCATACATTTTCAGAAACAGTTACTGTGGGTGCATATTATAAAAAACCTAAAGCACTTAAGTAAACGGAACAAGTAAAAATTACAACCGAATACTGTTGAATACAAATTTTGCTCTAGCCCTCTGTTAAATTTTTTTTATGCATGATAGCACAATGAATCAGCAAATCTCATACAAAAAAAGGCCACTACATAGTGTTGTGCTCATTCCCTTGAGCTCAACTATACCTTGCATAATATATACGAATGCCTGTCTCTTACTAAAATATACAAATATACAAAATATATAAGTATCAACTGAGCATGTTGATATTTGTTTTACAATAAATAAATTAAATGACTTAGCTATTCAATCAAATCATTTTCTGTCATCACATAACGCATGAATGCATTTTTGTCTTTGTTTATTTAATTATTCCATTTTTAAAATTTTGGAACTGATTGTGCAATACACCCACATGCACATGGTATAATTTGGATTGATATTAATTCAAGGAGCCATATAGATTCCACACACTGCACTGGAAGCAATGCAATGCAGAGAAGTGGTAAACATGTCCAGCCATGTTTCTCTGTCTTGCCTTCTGGAAACACATAGCTTGCTTCACGAGTCACATCCTGTTGACGCCGCTCTCTGCACTTTCCACTTCTATTGGCACACTCAGTGCTTTCCGGTATCTTGCAACTGGTCTTTGCGGTGCTCTGCTGCACTTCCTCTTCTCATCTTAACACACACAAAATCTCAGGGCCAAATTTCAAGCATTACAATCATTCCATTATACATTCACTCTATTGATTAGATTCACACTTGATTAGGAGGATTATGCATAATTAACTATGAACAGAATCAAATATAGATATATCCTGTTATAGCACTCTGTATTACTTTAAATATAATAAGGCTGGATGTTAAGTCCTTTATTCAATTCGTTTTTATTTGCTTCACATTTCTACAGCACATCACTTGAGACAGGGTGAACTTAAGTTATTTGTGAAAAGTCTAAATTTCATTACTAAAAGAAAATCAGTTTATCTTTTTTATTATGAAGTTAGCGTTGACTGCACAATGTCAACCCTAACTAGAACAACCAAAGGAACTAAAAACTATAACTAATAAAAGGAAAATCTACTTTTGTTGAAGATGGCAAAGAATGCAAATAAGTCAGAGTAATGGTAAATGAGAGTATATCTCACTTGATGAAGAGAAGTCAAGGGCTTGAAAAGGTTTTATGAGACATTCAGTAAATATGATTTCTACTAGATAAGAAAGATAGGCACCAAACGCTGTGTACTTATTAGTCTGGCTGCAGCACCGCAGTCTTTGTGACAGAGGCACAAGTGGGAGCGTAGGAGGTTGGTGCAACTTTAAATGGAACCAAAAGCTTATGTAATGTTTATATGTAATTATGGTGGGTCCATGTGAACTCATATAGATTGTAAAATCTACCAGTAACTTCCAGGGTCAAACATTTCTATCATCGTGTCCAAAATCATCACTTCTGGTCCCCCTGCAGCAACATAAATGCTAAAATAAATACTGCACTTATACCATCCAAAACAAAGTTCAAACATGATGCAACAAATGTTAAAGAAATTATGACAACATCAAGTCCTCAGACTGTAGGAACCACTGTAGAATATAAGTGCATGTCCAGTATTATTGTGATGTTCACATAGAGGCACGTTATACAAAGAGACGATGAATGGAAAAAGTCTACGTATTATTTTTTCAGGCCCGAAAAAATACAGGAAGAGATTTCCTGTTAAAGTGAAGTACGGTGCCTTTCAAAACATTCCATGTACAAAGTGCAGTTGATGCTTTTATTCAACATTGTGCCAGGGACTCTATAAACCACTTGTGGATGCACTGGAGCAGAACATGAAAAACAGCCACACAACAGCCTCAAGGCCAATGAAAGAGCTATAGACTGTCTGCAACCTGAATGTCTAATTCAGAACTGAGGATAGCTCCCAAAGCTCGAGTCTGGTGAGGTTGCTGAAGGAAGATGCTCTCCTCTCACCTCTAGCTGCAGTCTATTGGCTGTTTATAAGACGGTTTCAGTCTTCTCTGTCAAGGTAATCCAGTGGTCCAGCCATACTAGCTTCCAGTATTAAATTTTATCTGTCATTCAGCAGTTTGAAGTTGAAATAGCTTTCCTGGATTGTACAACTATTGTATGTCTGGTTATTGATTGGAAAAGAAGCATTGGTGGATACTCATTACTGCAAAAGCAAAGGTGTTTATATTCTCTTCTTAACTTCAAGACAGAGGGAAAAAAAAGTCACATTGGAAACGGCAACTTAACTAACGTCATGTTGACTTTGTGATGCGAATAAATGTGCATTTTCCTAGCAGTGCTCAAAATACAGTATGCTCAGGATGCCCAGCTTACCTTCTTATTTAGAGACCAGTGATCTCCATATAGCAAGGTAACATATTTATGTTTTTTTTCTTCACATGAACATATCCATTCACACCCTGATGCTGAAGAATAAAATCTGTTAAAAATCTGTTAAAAATCATGTTACCAGTGAAGCTTTAAATCATCTAGTGTAGAAGGAATGGTTAGTCAGTTGGAAAGGAAGAGGCAAGCAGACAACAGCTCAACAACAACAACTCAAGTGAATGAATCCCACTGAACCTTAAACACATTTTCAAATTTGAAACACATTTTGTGATTGTGGAAAGCTGTCGTTTCCAGACCAATGTTTTGTCAGGTAGGCATCCAAAATCAGCGTGCAAGGTTGAAGAGGGAAATATTATCACAGTAATTGAAGAATATCTGCTCTCTCTGCTGTCCTCTGCAGGGAGAACTGTAGCACTCTCAAGGCGACAAAGAATGAGAGAGAAAGATTAGATAGACTGTAGGATGGTTAACAGCAATAAAACACTTTGAGGACAACAAAACGACAGGAAGTTAAGAACACTAAGACATATTTGCCCAGTGGAATGAAAAGTGAGATAAATGTAGAGTTGGAGATGAAGGGAGTGAACTGGGACAGAGGAGAAATGCAGTGATGCAGGGCCAGCTGAGGGATCACCGCACTCTGTCACACTGTCACACCCAACAGGAACCGCTGTCAATCGCATGCACATACACATTTAAGACCATAAGGAATAAAACATATCCTCTAAAAACACACAGACAAATACATAAAAACATTCCTGTCTAAAAATAAATTAGTAAATAAAGAATCTACAAGCACGTGTATGTATGTGTGATAGTAGTGATGATCACATCTGAACTTTTCCCATCCAATACCAGCACATTAAGAACAATTAGGGCATGTTTTTGAGGTATTAAAAGTCATTACCACAGACAGTATGGGTAATGGGCATAGCCACCTTTACATTGCCTATTGGTTTGTGAGGTGCATTTTGCAGCCTTGGAATTGATGTTTTGAAACTGGATTTGATGAGCAAGGAGTATGACCATCTCACTATGAAACCAAGCAGGAGTCATTAGCCAATGAGTATACCCTGGATAATCCTCCTTTCTATAGTTTTGAAAGTAGGGTGAAAAAAAACTAGATTCAAGTACTTCAAAGGAACTGGTGTCGGTGTCACTTTTGAAACAGAAACCACACTGTAAGTGTCATACCTGGGCTAAAGATAAAATGGGTGTTGTCTAGTGGGCCAAACTCCTCTCTTAAGAAGAAAATATATTTTGCATTTCTTCTGGAAATTAAAATCGTAGAGTCTGGAAGTAGAGTGGAGAGGCAGAGAACCCGAGGTATTTGATTTTCGGTGCGATGATTATCCGGGTGCCATGAAAGCTGCTGGTGAAAGCAGCGGTCGGTCCACTGTGTTTTAGTCAGTCAACAAAGCTGTCTACCAGATTTTCAAGCATTATAGAAATATTAAATTCCTTCTCTAACAGGACTCCTACGAGATGTTTTGCTGATCATTTTATGTTGACCAGTGAACTGAACCCTGTGAAACATCCAAGGAGTGTAGTCAAGGGGAAGACGCGAAACACCCAATCCATACACGAATACATTTGTAGAGATGAGCAAAAGACTGCTGTCAGAGCACACAGATTGAAAGATTACTTAACTAAGATACCAGATATCTAATTTTTATAAGTGATAATCATAAAAATTAAAAGAAAAAAAGGTTTAAAATATTTCATTTTACAAACAGCAAAGACAGAATATTTGAACGTTTACTGTTTCTGGATTAAATAATGAAAAGACATTTTAACTTCTTTTTTTTTAACATATCCAAATTTTTACATAATCGGCTCATTCAGCCCACATTAAGTGTTTTGAGGGAATCTTGTAAATTACTGTTGTACTGCTTATTTCACAGAAAATAAGACAGTGGACACAAGTAGCCAACTGGTGTTAAAAAATAAACTAAAACACAAAAAGAAGAAATAGCAGGCTGATTTTCGTCATGTCCTCTAATTTCTTTTTTGAGTCAACAGCAGTCCCTAATAAGTAAAGGTGTGTGGAAATACGCTTTCGGGCACCCAACATGTTCCTATATTACAAGTTCGGAAAAATGAGGACACATGAGAACAGTTTGGAATGAATCTACACATGTACATTTATTTTACTTAAATCGCTTTGAAAACACTAACACGATTAAGGTGGTGGTTGACGTTAGGAGGTTATGGTTAGGGTTAGGGCTGGAATACACGGCAGGAACGTGTGTTACTGCGGGAGCATCCTTCTATTTGATTTCATCCACATTCCGGCTTGTAGCAAAGGAACGCAGAAGGTCGTCTTTTGTGTTCCCATGGGACGCTTCGGGACGTGACAAATCGTCGGTATATTACACATCGGGAGTGAGAATGGGCTGCAACGCACTAAATTGGTGATGGTGGCTTTGAGGAACATAGTTTTCCATCCTAAATGTGACAGTTTGACTTGCAATCTTGGCATTTTTGGACTATTGTTTTTTGGCATTCCTCTTCTAAAATGAATCCAGCATCCCTGTCACTAATGTTCTTAGAGTTAAAGATTTTTAGCCTATAAAAGCAGACTAATGCTTTGTTCATGTAGACAACTTTGAATTCATTTTGAGAGCCACTTGATACAGTATCTTTGAAAACACCTAACACAAATACTAATACACTGACAGAATTCACATCTACTCTGTTACAAAGATAAAACAGTCGCTACAGTTCATGGCTGAGTTAAGTCCATTAAAACACAAAACAGCAACAAAAAACCATTAAAGGTTCTTGATTACATAATTTTAGATTTTCATCTTCCTAAATACAATTTCTAATGCCTAACAACTGTGACACCTGCATACTTCATAAAACAATATGCACTGCACCAAAGCCAAAACACACTTGAAAAATCTGTCCCCATGGAGTCTTCTGGGAACTAATTCTGCTCACAGAAATAAACCTATTATCACATGCACATATTAAACCATGCCAGACCAGAAGTACAGAGGCAAAGCTTTTAAGCAAATGGCAGTTGTGTAAACTAAAATGGCAATGTTGAAAGTCAATTCAATAATAGCTGAAAGCCATTACAACATTGTCATTAACAAGGTTGCTGGAAATGCAATTAGCCCCTTCACATTGCTCACGGTAATAGGCACAGAGATGTTTCAATAAAAAAAAGACCACAAAAAATAATAAAGGTCCCTAGAAGAATAATGTACTCTTGGAAAATAAAGACTGAACAATAAAGAGAATGAATGGTGATAAACAGCAGGTCCAAATCGAAAATCATTTATTTCATTCAGGTGCAGCTGCTAAAGCTGAATCCCATTGCCCCCAAATTATTTGATTAGCCCCAACACCAAAATACTATTCAAGATCAGAGCTACAGTTATAATTTTTGAATACATTAGGCTCTAGACCAAAAATAAGAAAAGAGAAAACAAAATACAACCAGACTGCACTGCCCTGTAACTAACATGCTGTTTATGAATTAATTGTGCAATTATACATGAAGAACAGTGGAAGTCAGTCTGAAAAATGTTTTCTTCCTCCTCCAAATCTGTTGCTTCAAAAATGCTTTTTGAGACTAGAATTGTGCTCAGAGTGAAGGAGGATGAGGTCATAGCTAAATGAATGATAGGCATCACTGTCACACTGCCGACTTTTAGCAGGTCTCCTTGGAGATAAGAACCAGCTGTCTTTCCCCAACACACCATTATCAAGGTCACTACTCTGCTTATTATGGAAAAGCCATCGCTTCTCTGAATATTGCTCCATGAATATTATGAGAAACTTTTTTTTGTCTTTTTGTGACATAACAAAACATATAAATGAAATAAGTAATAGCATGTTAGAGATTTATACACAACCACTTGCCCAATCTCCACGGCGAGGTTCATAATAATCTGCTCTGGCTTTTGCTTTTCAAAAGAAAAGGAATTCAGTATGTGTTCAGTTTTTCTCAGCGTGGTTAGCTTTCCTTGTCAACATGAATCCATGTACTTACAGTAGTAAAGAAATGACACCAACTCAACAGCAGCGTTGACAAAGACACCTGGTTTATAGCATTTGTTGGTATTGTTCTTGGAGAGGAGGTAGTTGGCTGCCATTGATTTCCCAGCACAGCACTAAAGCAGCAGACGGGAGGGTAATGAGGAGGCAAATATGATTAAAACCATCTCCTCAGGCTGCCTTGGACCTGCCATTAAACCAGCGGACACTCCTCATACCTAATCCATCACACTGCTTAGCTCCCACTGAGAGCAAGGAGAGACGACAACAAACTCAATCTCAAACCTCCGATCTCTTTTCTCTAAAACATAACTAACACTCCAGGAGGCTCACTTGTTATTAAAGATCTGCCACTAAAGCCCCTGGATATGAGTCTTGTGGTACAGGGCTGATGACATCTAAGGTAAAAACTGTGACATTATGGGTGCAAATCTAGGAGGGGAGTAAAAGCCTTTTTTCAAATGGCTCTGCAACACTGGGGCTACTTACAGTATAACTTACTACCAGCAACTATTTTTTTCACATCACACAAGTTCAAGACAGAAATGTGTCCACATAAAAGATCGGCATAACACATACTGGTCTTCTTATTAATTTAACCTTTCTTTAACGATAAACTCTCGTGACTTTTATCTCTTGGCACGGCAACATGAGAGTCATGGAGAATATACAACATCTCATTCGTTAGCGCCTCAAACATTCAGAAAATGAAAAGGTGACAGACAAGCTTATTAAAAATGAATGCAAAGAAAGGTTCTTGTTGATATGTGTTCACTGCCAAGACACCAGTGCACAGTAGAAAATTAATTAATTTGCATGTCTCATATGAAAAAGACTGCATTTTAGTCCAACTTTGGTCAGTTTTTCTCTGTGAAATGTATGACATCATTTTAAGGTTATTGTTGAAATTGTTGATGTAGATGCTGCTTGTTTGAGTAAATCCTTCATCAGAAACTCCTGCAGTCAGACACCAAAAAACTACCATGTAATCCCCTAAAGACACAAGAATCATGGATTACAGTTGGAGAGTATCCACAGGCTGTTGAGCAGAACATGTTGGATTGTTGTGAAAAGCCTGTAGAATGATTACCAGCAGGAGACAGAGCCTGCAGTGAAATAAGGGATCTTGTGCCCCCGGCCCTTTAAATGAGCCCTGCGGACCATCTGAAAGATGCTGATGCTTCTCTTTATTGAGGAAATGAGAAGCAGGGTATTTCCATTAAATGAATGAGGACGCCCGCTTTGTACAATGCAGGCACAACACTCGGTGACCGAGTGCTGAATAACTGTAAAATGGAAGTAGTCATAATACATGATAATGTGAGACTCGTGTGAATGACCCACACTAGGGCTGCTCGATTATGGCAAAAATGATAATCACGATTATTTTCACTGAAATTGAGATCACGATTATTTGACGATATTTATTTAACCCTTTAAGACCTACTATAGAACCAAGTCCACCAGAGCTTATATTATTATTATTTTTTTACATGCTGTAGTGCCATTTGTGGGAGCATTTCAAGTTGCTATACATCAATACAACTGTTATAGCCCATATTTTAATAATATGTATGCATTAAGTCCATAGTAATTACATAAATTGCAAAAAAGTGCAATAAACTACAAAAAAAATTGAAAATCGCTTTTGTTTTGTTTACATATATTTCTACTTGGAGAAATTTAAGAGGTTTATCCCTCAAAACTTTAAATACAATAAAGTTGCAAAAAATAGTTTACAACAACAGGAAATTTATTTTGAGTGTCTTCATAGTTTTATTTTGGAGATAGACCAATTTTTATATACTGCAGGAAAAACAAAAAACAATCCTATGATGCAAATTTGCAAAGAAAACAGCAGGTGCATCATTTCACTGTGGGAAGTGTTACGAACAGCTGATAGGAACGGCGAAGCGTGTTTCTGGAATATTATGTTTTTGTTCCTGCAAGCGCTTTTTATGCAATTTTTGCAAAGCTATATGTGGAAGGAAACCGTGACCGAGGACAAGCTGATGGCATAAGATGTAAGTACAACTCCTCCGGTTTCATATGCAAAACAAATTATTGTGCTAGCTTACGCTGTTCAGGTTCTACAGGGATTTAAAAATAGTTACGCAAAACGGAGCGTGCTGCTCTGACCGGCTTTAAAGGGTTAACAATGACTTTTAAAAAATAATATAAAATGGTGTGCAACACCACTGAAGTTTTTTTTTTTTTTTTTAAACTCTTTTTTCAACCAACAGCAGTCACTCTCCTCTCCAAATAACTTCTGCTTAGCTTTCCGAGCTTCCCTCGGGTCCTCTTAATCAGTGGTCTCCAACCTTTTTTGCGCCACGGACGGTTTATGCCAGACAATATTTTCACGGACCGGCCTTTAAGGTGTCGCGGATAAATCAGGGAGGGGCTAATAATCGGCTCAGTCATTTTTAATGATCGTTGAAAGCCCAGATCGTAATCGTGATTAAAATTCGATTAATTGAGCAGCCCTAACCCACACCTAAACTACATCAACAATCACACAGTATCAAAATTAGTCCACCAACTATAAACTCTCTGTCTTCAATTTCCTGTACCACACAACCAAAAAGTAATTTACTTGTCCATCCATCCATCCATCCATCCATCTTCATCCGCTTTATCCGAGGCCGGGTCACGGGGGCAGAAGCCTAAGCAGAGAGGCCCAGACCTCCCTCTCCCCAACCACCTCCTCCAGCTTATCCGGGGGAACACCAAGGCGTTCCCAGGCCAGCCGAGAGATATAATCTCTCCAGCGTGTCCTGGGTCTGCCCCGGGGCCTCCTCCCGGTGGGACATGCCCGGAACACCTCACCCAGGAGGCATCCTTGTCAGATGCCCGAACCAACTCAGCTGGCTCCTTTCGATGTGGAGCAGCAGCGGCTCTACTCTGAGCCCCTCCCGGACTTCTCACGCTATCTCTAAGGGAGAGGCCAGCCACCCTTCGGAGGAAGCTCATTTCCGGTGCAGCGTCCGCATCACTGCAGCCGCAGCCCCAATCCGTCTGTCAATCTCCGGCTCCCTTCTCCCATCACTCGTGAACAAGACCCCGAGATACTTGAACTCCTCCACTTGGGGCAGGAACTCATCCCCGACCCGGAGTGGGCACTCCACCCTTTTCCGGCTGAGAACCATGGCCTCAGATTTGGAGGTGCTGATCCTCATTTCCGCTGCTTCACACTCGGCTGCGAACTGGAGGCCCCCACCCGATGAAGCCAACAGAACCACATCATCCGCAAAAAGCAGAGATGAGATTCTGAGGCCACCAAAGTGAAAGCCCTCCGCCACTTGGCTGCGCCTAGAAATCCTGTCCATAAAAATTATGAACAGAACCGGTGACAAAGGGCAGCCCTGGTGGAGCCCATCACCCACTGGGAACGAGTCCGACTTATTGCCGGCAATGCGAACCAAGCTCTTGCAACGGTTGTATAGGGATCGAATGGCCCGTAGCAATGGGCCAGACACCCCATACCATTTACTTGTTCATTTTCTAAGTTATTTGTTTGCCTTAAACTATTAGCACAATTATAGATTTTTTATAGAGTTTATCTTTTATGTTCATTTGGAACTGAATATAATTTAGTTTTCCACCTCGTATCTGTTCTTCTGTAACAGATTTAAATTTATTAGACCTACATTATATATTTGTTATTTAAAATACAGCTGTATAATGCTCGACAGTACATTTATCTTGGTCAACTTGTGACAGAAAATAAACAGCATTTAAATCAAATTAACCATATAGCTTAGCTAAGAGTGAAAATAAACCTTTCAGCTAAATAGGAATTATAAATTGATATCCACCAATATCGGGATAAGATTTTTCTTTTCCACATCAGCCAGCCCTGTGAATTGGGCATCAAGAATTGTGTAATTCTATTGTAAAGATACCGATTATTAAATGTTAGGTATTATGACACCCTACTTGAAGCACAGCTATTCCAAATCAGATTTTATGTTCTACTTTTATTAGCCTTAAAAACTAATGCAAAGACATTTGGGTTTTTTTTTTTCACATCTTGCTTTTTGTCTCCTCACATTTCTCTCTAACATGATTTGCTGTCTGTCCTCTCAGGTTTGTGCTTTGATTAAAAACCCAGTAACTTCAGTTTCTTTATTACGATGTTCTCGATTTTCCTTAAGTACATAATAGAAAATATATATCTGACTTGTGAGATACATTAAAAATTTTAATTATATGCCTTGGCCCAAAAATGATAAGGTCATAGAAACTGGATACCAAAGGCTTTACTTGTCACTTTGCTGCTCTTGCTGCTCTTTGTTGTCTGCTGTCTGATAACAAAAAAAAAAAAAAAATCTTCCTTAGATAGTTAGATTTTTCTTTGTTAATTTATGTTGTAATTTATGTTAGGTCAGTCTGTCTTGTCTCTGCTAGCCAACTAACTAGGCCTCTTAGTTAGCTAATTTAGTGTTTTCTGTTAATTTATGTTGTAAATTTATGTTGCATGTAGCACCTTGGTTCCTGGAGGAACGTTGTTTCGCCTCACTGTGTACTGTTAAACTGTATATGGTTGAAGTGACAATAAAGCCAACTTGACTTGACTTGACTAAAAGCTAAAAACATGCTCCAAAATATACCATGGGGTACTGCAGCATAGAAACATCTGTCAATAGATGTGAATGCTTACATTAATGCATATCAATACTGCTCTAAGTAACTTCCTAAAAACTATATATATAAATATATAAATAATAATAATTTGGATAATCTGATTCAAATAATCACTCTGCTCTTCCTCCTCTTACTTCAAATCTTTCAGCTATCTCACTCGAATGAACCTTTTCTTGATTTATATTAAAAGTTAAGCATCCGGTGTGAGAGTGCCTGATGTGTGCACAGATGCATTTTCTGTCACTGCCAATGCTCATGAAAAATACTGCAATTATAGAGCAGCATAACACAGTCCATCAGCTAACAGAAGGTGCCAGGACAAAAACTCCTATTACCATCTCTTGTCTTCATGGGTATTAAATGATCATAGACAATAATAAAGATGGTGGAAAAGACTGGTGACTCACAGTACCCTAAAGCCCCCCCTGAACTAAGTTTGTATTTCATGCATCTTGTTCTGTGTTTGTTTTGGAGTTGTGGAATGTAAAAAGATTTCTTTTACAGACACTGATGGAAATAAGAGAATATGTTTGATCTGGCACTGATATCGTCTTTCATGCAAGAAGTGCTTCATTCATTTTAACTGAGTAATGGTGACATGCCAAGTATGTCACCTTTGTCAGAGTGGATTTTATGCCAAAACTAGCCAGGTCAAGTTTCCCACTGAAAATATTTAGAGGGTAGCCAATGGGTTTTTCATGAGGGGGCAATTCGGTTTAGCTGGGACACAAGGATATGAGCGCTAGATAAGTACAAGCCTTAATGTTTTATGACACCCAAAGATGCTTTCATCTCATCTGCACTAACAGAAAACTTAAACACTCACATGTAACACAGAAACGCACACACAAAAACACACACATACATAAACACACTTCAGCCAGCAGTTACAATTTAATCATTCCAGTCAAGCAGTGCATTGGTTGTCCAACCGAGCATATCCCTCCATCTCTTTTTCTATTCCTTTTCTTCAGTTGGAAGAAATTTCAATTTTATGTGTGCTCACTACCACTCTGTCTACTTTGGAGCAGCACTGTCTCTACTTCCTGATTCTGTTTCCATAGTGACTGCGACAGAACATTTCCCCTGCAGTGATGGATTCTAAACTAACGTAGCAGCCATGATGACACGCAGATCAACAATGCTGACAGCAGTGATAACTTTCTCCTGAGCCCTCAGACTCTTTCTCCCTATACCTATTCACTCATTCCACATATCCCTTCATTTGCATGTAAACATTTGTAGCACTGATGGATATGCATCTTCCATACAGAACTGCAGTGCTTGTCATCCAGTGGTAAAATATCTAGGTATGGAAAAGAGTATAATCATCTGGCCTTCTCGTGTGCCATCAAAACTGCAGATGACAGGAAAATAGAGTCTACGCCGGAGTCAAAAAAACGCAACATGCACAGCAATAAATATTTCTAATCCGTTCCTTTGGTGATGGCAGCAATAAATCCCAAGAAGGGTTTTTCTCATATACCTGTTCTAATGGAACGGATTTATAGCTTAATACAGTGAATGCTATAAGACATACTGACATTCAAACACAGCACCTTTCTTCACCTACACTAGTAGACCCCTGGATGACCTATATGCTATTTGGTGCCAGGATAATGAATTTGCCATAATTAATTATTTCTTGACAGTGGAAACAGGTACAGCACAACTGAATGCTGCAGGGCACTAATGGGAAGACTCTACTCCACTTCCCTATGCCTGTTCCTTTTGAAGTGGTAATGGGCTTAAGGTGCGTGTAATTTCCCGCCGATAGCGGATATGGGAGAGGGCCACACCTGGGCGCACAGGATAAGGAAGTGGGACTCGGGGCTCTCCCAGTGGCACTGCTCACCATCCCCACTATCGTGTGCCTGATAAAGGAGCAGGTGTGGCACTGAAGTAGGACACCGATAATACTTGCAGAAGAGAGATGTCCTTTAAACCGTGACAAGATGAACTGCCCTAACACTGAAGCTGGGATATGTTGAGTCAACAGTCACTGGGTTGATTAGAGCAACCGGTGGCTGGGGCTGAATGAAGGAATAAACTGGAATCCTCCAAGGTTATGTGCAGCTAGTCTAGAGAAACATGCTTTATATAAAGTCAGAAATATTATTCAGTATTCAGTGCACGACAGTGATACCTTGGAATGTGTATAATGCAAAATAAATCTTTAACCAAGACACAGAATTACACTGCTTTGACAAGTCTGACACATCAAATGACAGATTATTAAAAAAGATTTAGCAGAGGCTACAAACTTTTTTGTTTTTTCACAGGGGAAAAAACAAAAAAGCAATCTCTCACCTAAGGTGCAAAAAGATGCAACAGTGTCTTTGGTGAGAATCAAGCCACTTTCTAAAACTATAGCTAGTGTGAGAAAAAAAAACTGTTTGCGCTCGAGTGTGCACTGAGAGTTTAGGTATATGTAGGCGGCTAGGAGGATGGATGGCAGCCACCGTGTCCTCTAAAGTCTCCTGTTGTAGGCCAGAGCTGAGTTCACCTTCATTTATCAGCAGCATCGCTCTGACCACTATAACTCATCTTCACCTACACAACAAGATATGGAGGATGAACGTGGAGGTAGAGAGAGGGGACAGAAAGTGGAAGAAATACGGGGCGCGATAGAGGAGTTTCTTGCGAGAAGATAAAAAGAGCCACACACACATAGGAATTAAAGACACATACAGAAATCTTAAAAATCTTTTTTTTTTATTATTCTTTTTCACAAATGCACACACACATATAAAAATAGTGTGTGTCAGAGGCTGGCTGTATTGGATTACCTGAGGACACACTGTCTGCCTTTATTGCAGAGGTCCTTGTCGATTAAAGTTGCTGATAAATTGATTATACCTCAAGGCCACCTGCTGGGCGCCGTCTGGCAACAATCAGACTCAATAGCAAATCGATATTGCATAAACTGGTTATCATGGCCCATATTGACCTTATCAAAGTATATAGAGATAAAAATCAAAGCTCAAAATATGGTCAACCAAAACAGGACCCGGTTTAATCATGTCTGACCTTTCTTATTGTATAAATGCCTGAATAAGCAATTAAAGGAAACCAAAGGCTTTGCTTATAACAACAGTTCGTCGTGACTTTTGGCTGCACGGATCAACTTTCAAGGAGGAAAGGATTGTCACTGTTGATGGAGTAGAGGGACAAAGAGTGTTGATGTGTGTGTGAGTCTTTTGGTCCAAACAGGTGTTCCATATCTCCTGAGGAGAGTTCTACATACAGTCACCTTGGGCTGCGTCTGCCCTGGTACTGAACACAGAGTACTGGGATGACCTGACTGCCTAACTGGGGGAATCCTGCTTATTCTAAATGACAAAGATGCAAAAAGTTGCAGTGAGAGGCAACGAGATGCAATGACTTAAAGAAAGACAAAAAGCTATTGAAAAAACAAAAACAAACGGGGAAAAGATTGAGGAAGAGACTAAAATAAAAAAAACAGGACTAGCCAAATATTTTATCAGACAGGAATAAGGGATCTTAAACAGCGAGGGTAACTGTAAAAGTTTTGATTTAATATGGGGAGTTTGTGCCTCTTTCTCATAGAGCGCACAACAGCAGTGACACATTAACAAACAGCGAAACGCCCGGTGGACAGACACAGAGATTCAATAGTTTCTGTCCCTGTCTCCAACTTTAACCCTCCTCAGCAGATACTGTCAGACGGGGGCAGGGTGCAGGACTCTGAGTGAAGTGGTTAGTGGAGCAGAAAGATGAACAGAGGAAGCTCGAGAGATAGAGTGCACTGCAAAAATGTCCACCTTAACGACTCATTTGGTTTCACATGCATTTTTTAAATCTGTTGCAATTTCTATTTTTAATTAAGAGGAGTGGAACAAACTGGCCCTGATAATTCCACTTTCATTTAATGCAGATTTCATGTTTTCTCAGCAAAAACAGGTGTATAATATTATAATGCATTTATAAATAAAGGGAAAAATGCCGGTGTCCTAATATGATGTGTTGTAATGACACAATCACTTAAAAGAAAAACAAAAAAACAATATACAGTGTTGTGCAGCAATGACGTGAGCGCTGTCTTCTGAAAACCAAATAAAGGTTAGCCAAAAACAGAGAGAGTGACAGATTGGGACAAGTAGCGCTAAAAGAAGCAGGAGAAAAGAGCAAAGCATAGGAGAGCAGAAGGGAATTGGTGGGGAAGAGAAGGGGTCCATTTCCATGCGGAGTGGGTATTAGGGCCATGACACCAATCCAAACACAGCTAAAGACAAGAAAGGAGAGTTAATGGAGCACACAGTCTCTCACACATGCTCACACAAACACGAACAACTTTGGATGAAGGAATTAGAAAAGAAAGGGTGAGAAAGGGGAAAAAGAAGGTTGAAAGAAAGACATTTTTAGATGTGCTTGCGAATAAACAAGAACACGTGACAGTGTCCTTATAAGGCGCAGGCCCCGTATTTCGACAAAATGTGATCAGGCCACTGAGACTGTGGTTACGAGCGATGAAACGATAAAGTTAGGCTCTGAGATATCCTCCTTCAAAGAGAAAGATTTTTCTCAAGATGTAGAGATACAACAGTCGTCCAAAGAGAGAGCCCAGATATGTGTAGGGAGATAACGGGTATACAGAGGAGCGCGCCACTTTATCATGTTTCAGAAGAGTGAGAGAGCGCGTATCTCGGTGACGGGCCCTATCATCACACAGTATCTATAAAGAATGACAGACCTGTCCAGTGACATCCTCTCTATTCCTGATCTTTTACTTCCAAGTGTCTCTCTTATGTTCTCTACTGTCTAAGCAAGAAAAGATAAGCAACCACTACATTTTAGATCACTGTTGAGAAAACCAGTGGCTCTTTTTTTACCATATGGTGTTTTAAAAAAGGTCACAAAACGAATATGATAGTCTGTACTGTGCTAAAGTCAACTGTTTAGTGTATCCGCGTCCTATTCCTGCAACACTTTAACCTCTCTCCCCATTTCTGCATAATGTAGTACACCTTGGAAAACAGTCCAACGTCACTCTCCACTCTGAAACGACAGCTATAAAAGCAATGTCCTTTGCCTTGGGTGGAATTTAATGCCACGCACTGTATGAACCACTAGTAAACGCCCGAGTCGTCCAATCTAGCAGAAACACCCTCTTCGGTGAAATGAAAAACAAGAAAACTTGCTTTTTTGTTATTCCATTCCCATTTCCATTAAAACTGACATTTCATCTAAAATCAAGCCTCTGGGAGAAACTAAGAGTCTGGATGGAGAGGAAGCAATAAGATCTGTGTGGGGGGGTTTGTGTGTGTCCATGCAGATTTGTGTGCCTGTGTACTGTATGCAAGCCTCTGTGCATTTGGTCTGTATCTGGGCTAGATGGGAGAAGATGATGACCTGAATGTGTATGTGGGCAAACGTTTGGGTGTTTACAACTGTGTGATATAATGTTTTTAAAAAGCATCATGAGCTAGCGTCTGAGTGGATGTAAGAGGCTGTGCCCTCAGGCCTCACAATCCATCCTGTTCTTCCCTTGGATCAAGAGAAATGCCATTATTTGTAGACATCACTGAGAAATCAATGCAATTATGTTTTCTGAGTCTCCTCTTTGCTCTTGTCTATAATGCATAATTTGCAAAGTCATAAATGACATTAACACGAGCTCCCTCCAGAGCTCTCCTTTCTTAACCCTTTGCTGGTGTGATCTCTTTTGATGGAAAAGAATTATTCTCTTTTCTATGGAGGTTTGTGAGCTGCTTTTCTCCACAGAGATGACTTGACACTATAATAGTATTGCCCTACTACTCGTATTATACCGCGGCAGAATGAGTGACAGGGGTGGAAATGCAATAAATATACACACAAGTTCATAATCAAATGATAATTTACATGAAGAAACCCCTGTAAAATGTGCAACTAGATGTGGAAGGGTTTTGTGGAAGGCACTGTAATGATGAGGCAAGCTTGTGCTTGAAGCAAGTAAAACTACATCTGCGCTTAATCCTCAAATTCCGCCTAGATTTTGTTGGGGGGTGGGGTGGGGAGCCTGTGTGTAGACATGTTAGAGACATGCCTCCCCCATATACCTGAGGATGGGATCAGTGAAAGCCAATTTTACAAGAATGGTAATGGTTCAACCCGTTCTCACTCCCAAAGCTTAACATTTTACGCTAGGTGACAAATCGTCACCATATTACGTTTTCGGCTACCCACCACGTTCCTAAATGACGACCTCGGAAAAAGAGGAAATATGAGAACCGTCTGGACTGAACCTACACATGTTTGCTCTTTTTCTTCAAATCGCTTAGAAACACGCTATTTAACATCATTAAAGTCCTGGTTAAGGTCAGGAATAAGGTTATGGTCAGGGCTAGGGATAAGGTTAGGTTTAGGGCTGAAATACAGGGCTGGAACGTCTACTACCGCGGGAGCGTCATTGCACTGGATTCCAGCAATAACCCGCCGCGTACCATAAGAACGCCGAAGGTCTCCTTTCGCGTTCCTCAGGAACGCCGCGGGACGTGACAAAACGTCGACATGTTACGCCTCGGGAGTGAGAACGCTCTGAATGGTTAAATAGAACTTATCTGACAGTGGCCAACCTCTGGGTTCCATTAGTTTTGCAGCTGAATGAGAAGAAATTATGTATACTGACAGGCAACGCTAAGAGGGAAACACTGATGTGGACATGCTGGGACACTCCAGCAGTAATTAGTCATGAAAAACATTAAAATCAACTTGTTGTGCATATCAATCAATGGTGAATTTTAATCATATTCTTTATCTCTTATTCCACCCACTCATCAAAACCGTTATGGAGGAATGAAAACTCAACAAGCTCCATAAAGTAGTGAAGAGATTTAACAAACACTAGCCAAATTTTAAAATATATATTTTTTAAACCTGGCTACAGTACCATCTGTGGTTTTCTGGGGCGCTTTTTTGTTTTTTTTTGTTTATTTACTTCAGATACAAAACCAAGAACTAAAAAGATGTTTGCTTGTCTAACGCAAAAACTAAGGTAATATCGTGAAAATTAAATTGCAGATTTAAAATTGAAAGAAATCTCAAACAGAAAGAACATAAAGCTTTCAGAATCAGAATCAGAATCAGAATGGGTTTATTGCCAGATGTTGAGGTTTACAACATTAGGAAATTGCTGCGGTGCTTCAGTGCAGACAATAAGAATTAAAGTGCTATGTAGAAAGAAAGATATGTGCATGAGATATACATGAGATATATACATGAGAATAAGAATTATGAGTGCTACGTAGAAAGATATATACATGAGTGCAGGTGGTGATCAGTGCCAAACATGAAATGATGCAGTGACACAGCGTAGGGTCATGTGTTAGTGGCGGGGACAATCATGTGGTTATTGTTCATGTGTCCAACAGCAGAGGGGAAGAAACTGTTCTTGTGGCGAGAGGTTCTGGTGCGAATGGACCGGAGCCTCCTGCCTGAGGGGAGCAGGTCAAACAGACTGTGTCCAGGGTGAGAAGGGTCAGCTGAGATCCGGGCTGCACGCCGCAGTGTCCTGGAGGTGTACAGGTCCTGCAGAGATGGGAGTCTGCAGCCAATCACCTTCTCAGCAGAGCGCACAACACGCTGCAGTCTCTGTTTGTCCCTGATAGTGGCTCCAGCGTACCACACGGTGATGGAGGAGGTGAGGATGGACTCGATGATTGCAGTGTAGAATTGCATCATCGTCCGTGTTGGCAGGTTGAATTTCTTCAGCTGCCTCAGGAAGTACATCCTCTGCTGGGCTTTCTTGATGACGGAGGTGATGGTGGGCTCCCACTTCAGGTCCTGGGTGATGGTGGTACCCAGGAAGCGGAATGAGTCCACAGAGGTGATGGGGGTGTCAGTCAGGATGATGGGGGGGAGTGGGGCTGTGTGCTTCCTGAAGTCCACAGTAATCTCCACTGTCTTCTGGGCATTCAGCACCAGGTTGTTGTGGCTGCACCAGGACACCAGACGTTCAACCTCTCTCCTGTAGGCAGACTCATCCCCGTCCGAGATGAGCCCAATGACGGTGGTGTCATCTGCGAACTTGATTAGCTTGACAGACTGGTGGGTGGAGGTGCAGCAGTTGGTGTACAGGGAGAAGAGCAGAGGAGAAAGAACACAGCCCTGAGGGGAGCCGGTGCTGATGGTCCGGGAGTCCGAGACATTCTTTCCCAGCCTCACGTGCTGCTTCCTGTCCGTCAGGAAGTCAGTGATCCACCGGCAGATGGGATCAGGCACATTCATCTGGGAAAGCTTGCCTCGGAGATGGTCTGGAAGGATGGTGTTGAAGGCAGAGCTGAAGTCCACAAACAGGATCCTGGCGTAGGTTCCTGGGGAGTCCAGATGCTGCAGGATGAAGTGTAGGGCCATGTTGATGGCGTCGTCTACAGACCTGTTGGCTCTATATGCAAACTGCAGGGGGTCCAGGAGGGGGGCCGTGAGGGTCTTGAGATGGGAGAGAACTAGGCGCTCAAATGACTTCATGACCACAGATGTCAGAGCCACGGGTCTGTAGTCATTTAGTCCAGTGATCCTAGGTTTCTTGGGGACAGGGATTATGGTAGAGGACTTGAAGCAGGCAGGCACATGACATGCCTGCAGTGAGGAGTTGAAGATGCCAGAAAACACTGGGGCCAGCTCGTTTGCACAGTGTCTGAGGGTGGCAGGAGACACACCGTCTGGGCCGGGAGCTTTCCGAGCATTCAGATCAATGAAGGAAGAAATATGCGCAAACCACTGGGACGCAACTAGTTATGCCAATCTTTAAATTTTAAAAAGAATAAACTTGTTTTTTTCACCAGTTCGTTTCTCTATGACTTAATACTGTGTCTCCAAACGAATAGGAACGGCAGAATTGTTTACACACCGACTGCACATTTATACATCATCACGCATAAATACAATGAAAACAGAACATTGTGAATATTCAAGAGAAAACCTGGACAATTCCCAAAAGCTGCAATTTGCAAAACCATTGTTTTGGGACGTAAACTAACTTCTGTTAGGCAGAATACAATGTAACAATGTAACTGAGGAAGTAGATCATTTTTAGCAAGGCCATGTGTCAAAGTGAGCATGCTGGCATCTTCGAACTGACACCCACCAATCTGACAACCGCTATATGCTCTGAACTTCTCTGTTATTTTCAAGTCCCAGATGCTGTCAAGAAGTCCACCAAAATGATTACCAGCTTCCCTAATCTGTCTCTTGTCAACAGTGAACAAATGTGACAAAAAGGAAGTATATGTCAGTGTCCTTGAACACACAGCCGACTGCATCAGCCGGCGCTAAAGTCAACAAAAAACCACAGCAGGCAGTTTGTCTTTCAGTTTATAGTTTTCATGTTTTATCTTTAATTGGGGTAATTTCCAAAGAAAATATTAATCAACACACAATCAACATTAATTTAAAAAATAAATAATGAACTGTATTCAATATGAAAACTAAATAAAAAGCAATTAAAGAAAAACAAACTACAGTGACTCATAATTATGCATTATGCATTTCTATTAAGTATATCAACTATAATATCTCTTTCTGAGTAACAATTGGGAACTACCAGTAGAAAAAGGTTCTTACTTGATCTAGTCCAGCAAAGATCGAGCAAAGAATAAAATTAAAGAGGCATCAACTCAATTCAGGTCAACTGTATTCATGTAGATACAATTCACAGCAACAGTTGTCTCAAAGCACTTTATTTTTAAAAGTAAAGACCCTTTAATATTAGAGAGAAAACAAAAACAATCAGATGATACCCTATGAAGAAGCACTTAGTGGTGATGGGAAGGGTCTCCCTTTTAGATGGAAAACCAGTCTCAAGAAGAAGCAGCCTACTCCAACCAGTTGGAGAGTAAAATGCAAGTTAATATGAATAAAAAAGAGAAAATGGACAAGGACAAAATACAACTATGGCAGAGAGAAGACAAAATTCAATGGCATACATACAGCCATTGCATCATGTGACGCAGCCATCAACCTGAGCCCATAGCAATATAACTACGGGATGGCTCAGAGTCCCCTACACATTTGACCAAAAGCCAAGTTTTAAGCCTAATTTCCATATGGTATTTACTACATCTGGCATTTTTTAAGGAATTCTGTGCAATTTATTAAGTTTTTTCCGGGGGGTGTCACACTGCAGAAGCCTCAAAAACTCACAAAAACCTGTACATATCAAATATGCTACAATAGGTGTTAAGGGGATAAAAGGAGCCAGGGTGTCTGCCACCTCAATCCAAACTGGGAGCTGGTTCCACAGGAGAGGAGTGTGATAGGACTGAAGGTTCTGCCTCCCTTTCAACTTTTGGAAACTCTAGGAACCACAAGTATCAGCAAAGCGTCACGTGGCTGTTCTTTACTTTTGATAGTCATAGCATGACACCTTAATGTAGCAACATATCTGTTGGGAATATCTGTGCTTCTCAGTGCACGGACTGCAGACTAAACTAGTGTTTTGCTTGTCAGCTACTGTGATCACATGCAAAACTGTACCTTTCAAAACAGTTCTTAGGGAGCATTACTGACCAGAGCTTAAAGTAGTGAGACTTTGCATGAAGATGTCAGCTACAGGGTCCTACTGTAGTTGCCCTAAATAAGAAAAATGAAAAGAGCAGTAAAATAACTCGCATTATGAGGTGAGAGAAAGGGCAAACAAACATGATATTTGACCCAAGATGGATAAATACAGTGTCTGTCAACAGCTACAGTTCTTTTTTTGTTTCTTCATTTTGCAGAATTAAATCTCTTTTGGTGTTATAGCTAGAGCTGACCCTCCCTCCCCTCACACCAAACCAGATGTGGCTCTCCATGAGCCTGGTTCTACCAGAGGACTCTTCCTGTTTTAAATGGGGGGTTTCCTTCCCTTTGTCGCTTACTCATAGGGAGTTGTTTCATTGCTGGGGTTTTCTGTCTTTTATTGAAGGTGCTTTACCCTACAAGATAAGCACGTTGTTGTTGTGATTTGGTTCTACATAAAACTGAATTGAACTCAACTGAATCAAATAGATTCAGCCACAAAAATTTAAATGAGAATTTTGCCATTGTGTTCTTTTTCTAGGGCAAAGCAGGAGGGTTTCATCAGCTAAATGATTTTGAGGAAATAACTGAGTGGAGATACACTGTGTAAAATGTACTATAGGTAGGTAGAACCTGATTGTGATAAAACTGGTGGTTTTATGAAATGAAACACATCCTCTAACAACAGTCCCAGAAATCAGCAGTTAACCAAAGACCTAACAAAAAAATGTAGCAGCCACATGCCACTAATCAAATGCACTTGATTGACTGATCATCAGCAACTGTGACCAGTTCTGTGAAAGCAGAAGCTCTGGTAATTTGCCAGTCTTCACAGTCTTCCCAGCAGTCGCAACATATTCACTTCAAGGTCAGACTATGTAAAGCTCAGAATATTAAAAAAAAAAGCAAGAGCTACATTTTAGACTCCACAGGATTTACTTAGCATGTTAAATGTTAAAGTTCACGACAGTCTGATCAGAAAATGATTTTGGCTTGTTTGGAAGGGTTGCCAGGGGAAAAGCCTCAAAACAGCAGCATGGCTTAGGATTGCAAAGTTGCATGTGAAAAAAAAGACTTCTCCAACATTGTTCTTTGGATAGACAGACCAAAGAAAACACGTTTGGCCAAAATGTCCAAGAAACTCATACACTACCAACTGTCAAGCACATTGATAGAGGGTTGCTGGTTTGAGCTTGTTTCATAACGACAGAACCTGGGAACCTTACAGTCACTCAGTCATCCATGAATTCCTCTGTATACCAAAGTATTTCCGAATCAAATGTGAAGCCATCTGTCCAACAGCTAAAACTTGGCTAAAATTGGGTCCAGCGACAGGACAGTGCTCCCAAGCACAGCAGCAAATCAACAACCAAATGACTGAAAAAAAAGATCAGGGTGCTGCAATGACCCAGTCAAAGTCCAGACCTCAACCTGGTTGAAATGCTGCAGCAGGACCTTAGGAGAGCTGTGCATGAATGAGTGTCTCTCACCTCAATGAACTGAAGCAGCGTTCTAAAGAAAAGTGGGACAAAATTCATCCACAACGATATGAGAGTCTGATAAGGTGGTATAGAAAACGATAACTTCAAGCTGTTCCTTATAAAGGTAGTTCTATAAGCTACTGAATATTGTGGGTGTACTTGGTCTTTCAAATACTGTTTCTGCATTTTGCCTTAGTTTTTGCTAAATAAATAATGACACAATCTAAAATGTCCTGCTGTGAAAACATCCTTTTTTCCACATGACTGTACATATCTTTACTTGACACTAAAATCAAGTTTATTATTATTGCTATTCAGTTGCTATTCTATCAAGTGAACAAAGACCTGAAGGCAGAGCACATTTAAAACTGGTTAGCTGTTAGATTTCCTAAAGGCCAGGGACAGCTGTCTATTATTTATGTGTACACAAATTATGTATAATTCATAACCACACGGTCCCTTAGTAAATCAAAATGACACAACACAGTGTACTTAGAGGTTTTATCAGACACATTGATCTTGATCTTTTATCTAAAAACTAAATACCAAACCAAATAGCACCAAGATAAGCTGCCTCTTGGTTTTATTGTTGTTGGCATCTAACAAACTACAAAGAAATGGTGAAACTAGAGTATGTTTTAACAGTAGAGCAGTGCAGATCATTGCAGGTAATTCAGTGCCTTGACCTTTGCAAATTGTGCCCTGATGGTAACTATCGTGAATGCCTCTTCTTACAAAACCTCTCTCCCTCCAAAATCAAATGCATGTTGATGACCTGAGGGTTTTTTTTTTTCTTTGACAGAATCAGTCTTAACGTTCCTGAGTCCAACTTGAAGCAAAAAATACTCATAAGAAGGTATATTTTGTAATGTTAGGCTTATTAGTGAAAATCAAAGAAAGACAGAGAGAGCAGGAAAACAACAACGCAAGGACAGAAGACTCTTTGGTGTTAGTGAATGTCAGGGTTTAGGTCCTTGTATGAGCCCATCGTGGTGTGTAAATTAGCAACTGGAAATTAACTACAGGTGACTCTGACTAGCACATTTGTACATAAATAATTCAACATCATTAATAAATTATTCATTGCAAAACCTGCATGCAACCACTCCCCTTTAGTGACAGCATAGCAAATATGCACTCTAAACGATCGCATATGCTATTCTTACACAATTAGAGCTAAAAGTGCACTAGTAAAGTGAGTTCAGCGGTATTACTCCTTAATAAAAGACCTAAATTCAGTTAACACTTCTTCAAAATACAGCCTGAAATAAAACTATAATTTCATTTCATAACATTTACAAGAAAATCTTTCTGAATTTATGTTGTAAGTTTCAGTGTCTAAAACATTTAGTAATAAATACAGTTGAAGAAAGAATTGACAATTGACAGCTTTAAAGGAACGAAGAAACAAATTACGCTATTTTCAGATAATGAGTACCTTTCGGGAATTTTAGAAGAAAGGACAAGCAATGGTACTTCCTCTAGTAGTAACACATTGTTTTGAGGAGCAGGGTGTAATACACTTTAGTTGTGTTTACAGGTGCAGACAGCTTCCAAAGGGTCTGTGTGGCCCCTGTCACTCAGAAGCGACAATCCTGAAGGCATTTACTTCAGACCTGAAATGATCTGTGGCTTCAAGACCAAGTTAAACGAAAAGTAAAACAGTAAGAAAAAAAGAAGCAGTTTCCTGTTCTTGTTTCATTATTTATTTTTAGCATTTATTTTTTCTTAAATATTTAGTCTTTTATTACATTATTAAAAAGCTAAGAGTGGCAAAAAAACAACAACAAATGTATTATTAATGACCTGATTAACATTCAATTTAATCATGTCTTAATCATTTCTTACTACTGGTTATGTTTAAAAACACTTAGTATGGTCTAATTTGTATTTTGTATGTAATACCACCAAAGTACTCATTAATAAGAAATATAATTTGTGTCTAATTTTGTTTAAAATACTCAAAAGGTTTATTCACAAGTACTTACAGTTTAATTTAAAACCTTTGTTATGGTGTTATTATTACTATTATTATTATTATTATGTATACGTATAATACACCCTTTAATATTTGGTGTGACGTAAATGTTAATAACAACTTAATTAATGTTAAGGAACCATTGAGGACATCCACAATTGTCACTGTGACAGCACCGCCTTAGTTAAATTAGGATTATATGGCTCTATTCTGGGACCTTGCTTCAGAAAGACCACCTCACAGCACAAAAATTGCATCAATGACAATGGGCTTGACATTAATTAAGTCTGAAATAGCATTGGTAGCGTGAAATGGAGGAGCTGTGCTGTAGGTAGGCTGGCAAATCAGCTTGCAGAGTCAGCAGTAGCTATATGCTGGCAAAAGCAGCAAACAGCTTACACCATATACCATGCCGTTTGCTAACGGGATATCCAGACAGGTATCAGATGAGCCATCAACCATATGGGCTAGTAGTTTGGCCATACAGCTTGCTGAGTTTGAGTCTGTAACCAACCATTATGTATGCTTGATTTAATATTTGGTCTGTTTGCAGAAATATTAGGAAAACAGCCTTAATTTAGACATTACTGGACAATATGCAACAGAATGCCTAATGTGTTTTATAGCTTCTCATGCTGAGTATATCATTAAACATATAGCAATGCAGCTCCAGTTTGAGTTGAAGTATATATTTACTTAAAAAGCATTTTCTATTATTTATAATTGTGTACCATCCCAGTGGTGTCCAGTTATATTAGTGACACGTCATGCACATTTTACGCCACCAGACTTGTGTATGACAAACAATTCACAAAAAGAAATAGGCTTAATCTGTTCCTCCTTGAGTTTCTACTCGACGATCGCTGCCTGGGCGTGATCCGGCACGCCGATTTTAAATCAAACACTCACGATATAAAAAGAGAGTCGAGAACTGCTCCTTTAATCACAACAACAACCTCAGCGTGACATCTGACATACACTTCACAAGTGCTGAGAAGAATGATGAAATACTGCAAGCTACTTAAAATCCCAGTCTTATTTCAAATAAAACATGATATTAAAAGCATCTAATTCTGTTGTTTCACCTTTATTAGACTACACGAGCAAAGCAAAGCCCCCATGCTTCGACTTGCAAGTCACTCTCTCTTTCTCATTTTCTCCAACATGTTGCCTCAGATAAGTAATGTAATCTTGGAAAAGGTTACGTCTCTAAAACAGGGCACTCATATTAAAAGCTAATGGATACATAAAATCAAGAGCTCATAGGTGATGATTAATCAACTGCTGAAATGCACTGCGTTTAAATCAGTTTAGACTGAATTAATCCCCATCCAGCCACTGTTCTTCTGCTCTGGGCAATTTAGTGAGAAAATGCAATTATGGCCCATGAGTTACACATCAGTGGTTCATCTCACCTCTGCGTTTCTCCAGTGTGCCAAACCATGCCTGTATGACTCAGTATTGGCTTGGCAAAGCCCCTAGCTCTGTAACAGCACTATTAAAAAAAATACATATAATTATTAAATCTTGTGATTGAACCTTTGAAGCAACACATGCACAGCGAAGTGCGGCAAGTGTCACTATACTCAATTCGGCAGATTAACACCGATTTATTTTAAGGCGTATTTTGACTTAGCCTTTCATGTCCATATCTCGTCACTTAGGTCCTGATGGTCTGAGTACTGAATGGGAAAATTGAAACTGTGTTTTTTTGGGGGTGGGGTGGCGGTTAAGCATGATCAAGGAAAGCACATACGCTGGGTCTTATTTTATAGTGCTTTGGGCAATGTTCTCGCCTATTTTTAGAGCTTAAAGTTGAGTTTAAAGGCAAAGGCTATCCTCAGAGTTCTTCATTCCTAATTTGATTTGAACAAACTCTTAAAGCTGCACATTCAATTTGTAGTTTCACATTATGTCAGTTTCACCCTGTTCATCAGATGAGCTCCTCTCATTTTTACTACAGAGTGGCTCTACTTCTACCTCAGTTCTAGTCTGGAATATTATTTATACCACCTGGTTTCTCATCATATGTGCCTGTATATAAGGGACTAGTAAATGTTTACAACAGCTTTACAGGGTGAAAGGTAGAAAAAGCACATAAATCATCCGACTTCTCTGACTGGTTAGAAATGGCAGATTCCAACATCAGTACTATTGTGGCTTTTAAGTATTATGCATCCGAAGTGTTTAAATTAAAATGAAATTGCTAACAAATGAAAACTCTCTCCTGCAACCTTTTCACCAACATTTTTAAGTCACTGTTGAGTGAGACGGGCCATTCACTTAGTCATAAAATAGGCGACTTAATACATGAAACTAAACATATGCGGGGGAGCTATAGGTCAGGATGTAGACGATCGTTCATGAATCGAAAGGTCAGAGATTTGATCCCCGACTCCCCTGATCTGCATATTGAAGTGTCTTTATTACAGAAAAACAGATACAGAGACACAGAAACCCCCAAAGTGTCCTCAAATCTGTGGATATGTGTGTGTGTGTGTGTGTGTGTGTGTGTGTGTGTGTGTGTGTGTGTGTGTGTGTGTGTGTGTGTGTGTGTGTGTGTGTGTGTGTGTGTGAGATAATGAAGCACTTAAAGTGCTTGGAGTGATCAGTAAACTAGACAAATGGCTATAAAAATAGATGTAGAAATAAACAGTTCATTTCATAAGGAGATAAAAATAAAAAACTCCTTGAAAAAAGGTCCCATCTTTAAATCAGACGAAAAAGCATAACCTACTAGATGACTGGAAAACGCAATAAATGTACCATTTTGCCATTAGTTCTTAATGCAGGTTGTAAGGTCTACCACTTTCAATTTAACTCACTTTTGTGCAGAACTTCACATGGATTTTTCTCACATCTGAGTCACAACAATGTCTGGAAACGAAAGTAGTTACTTCCCCTTGAAATTGAAGATGGTTTTAATGTTTTCTAGGAGATGGGGCATGACATGATTTGTTAAACAATGAATGGCAACCAGACAGACTGCCTGGCATTCACACACTCCACAAAATTCAAAAAATTTATATGAATGTCTGCACTTCAGTGAATCACCTCTCGGCTCCCTCCGCATATTTCTTTGCACATCTATGTGCAGCACACTCCTTTCATCACTCTAAAAACTACAGGATGTGTCATGCATGCACTCATCTCCTCAAGAATTTTAATGCTGGATAGTGACGCTTTGGACTCCTTTAGTACAATTGTGTGTGCACTTGCGTGTGCATTTTTTTTGCATGTTTAAATTGCACTTGTTTGCACTGCTACTTGTTTGTAAATGTGTCTAAGAAACTGTGTGTTTGAGTGTGTACTCATTCTGTCATTCTGGTTCCCATTCTCTCAGATGCCCACTGAGAGAAGCAAATCCACTCAGAGAAACAAATAGTCCCCCTGTTGTGAGTGTGAAGTAGCCATAAAGAGAAAGGGCAGAGTAAAAAAACAAAAGAGTGAGAGAGTTGTCAGGTACAATATGTACTCTCATTCCCTCTCTTTCATTATCTTTCTATCCATTCCTTTAAAGTCTACACCTGAACTGTCTTCTCCCTTTTACCTTTACCTCCTGCCCTCATTTGCATGCCCTCTTTGGGGGAAAAAAATCTCTATGTCTGACAGTGGAAATGAATTTCCGTATTGCTGAATATACTTATAACAGAGAATTTCACAGTGATTTGCTGAGGAAGGATCTTCTCTGGGAATCCATTTATCCTTAAGAAAACCCTATAACTCAGCTGTAGCTTGCTTTGAAACGCACAGATAATAGCATCCAATGTTGAGTTAAGGGGGTTTTGCTTTGGCTTACAGTTAAGTCCTGCTGCCATTATTACTGTGGTCAGTCCTTTTGTACGTGGATCCATATTCAAATATTGGGGATTTATGAGTATTGATGTTTTTAACCTCTTTCTGCTGACGTGTTAGAATTCAAATTAGCAGTCCTGGGTGATGGCAACGCAGTGATGCAGAGGAATATTTCTTCATGGATACTGTTTGAATGTCAAACTGACAAAACCACTAGCACGGCACGAGGCATGAACACATAGACTAGGAGCGAGGCAGAGATGCAGACGTAAAATAACTGAGAAATTGAGGCAGTCAGAAAAGCAGAGAGAAAGACAAAAAGAGAAAGAAAGAATGAGCAGATTAAGGGTGTGTAGCTGTGTCTGAGCTTCATAGGCATATAAGCTTGATTCATGCAAATCAATGTGGTTGTCAGCATCTAAGACATGGCCACAATGGCCCTTTTATGCTGAGTAACGCTCAGCGCTCTTCTTGATCGCTACAGGGCAACAATTATTGAACATATCCAGCCAATATGCAGTGTCTCTGGTTACAGAAACTGCCAGCCCCCACATTTAAATGACAGTGGGCCAATAATACTGGATGATCAAATACGTAGCTGTGCTTCAATTTCCACATGTGCGCACATACTCCTTTCCATTTCATTGACTCCTATTTTGAATTCCATTCCGTCAGCTCTCTGAGCATGGCTAAACACCAGCAAATGAATTCAGCAGGTAGTGATGTGTGTCGGGTACTGCATGTAATAATGCATATTAAAATTCCATAATTGGAATCTAATTAAAGAGGTAATAAAGTCTACCCAAAACTCTAAAGCAGTCATCTCTGGGCAAAGTAAGCAGAAGTCTAACTTTTCTCCCGTAAGGGATTTGAGGTAGAAGAGAGAGGCTCTCGCTGTGCTGCCATGGTGACAACAGCTCACCTTAGATCAAATTTTACTTTGAATGTTTCTGTGCTTGAGGTGAGAGTTCAGTTTAAAGAAGCCTCCCAGCTTTGTTCTGTTTCATGAAGAGAGACTGTATCCATCAAGAGACCATGCAGTGAGTGATGCCGAATGACCCCAGGTACAGAGACGCTGTACATCTGCCCTTACTTCAGCGTTTTAAGTCCTTCAAAAGTAAAAAATTATTTAAATATGTCATAATCAGTCAAAAGCCAGCACAATCACAGGCTATCCAGGTGGTCCCGAGAAAGGGATTTTCCTGCCTGCCGCCTGTTAATGCATCATTAGCACAAGGCTAACACCGCGTACACAGAAGCCACATCTTTGTGCAAAAGATATACATTTCCATCCCAAACAAATGGGAAACTAATGGAGTGATGCTGGCAGTGTTTCGCCAGTGTGCGGACTCTACACCTCATATACTACTCAGCTCTGTTTCATTCTGTCAGCAGTAAAATGCTAACACCTTCTGCACCATGTCCTAGATTTGGACAATTTGCATAAACTGCCACCTTAAATTATTCACAGCTGCTGTCTTGGCTTTTCTTACTAATTATATTTCGAGCACTTATGTTTTGCTTTCTACCATTTAGAAAAGGAGAGAGTCCCGACAAAGTCCCTCAGACACCCACTCGCATCACACGCACAGTCCAGGAATTTTGTGCATTCAGCAGCCCAGCAGTTTGCTATCTGACAGTTTATGTTTTCGGTTAAGTACTTTTGCCCATGAGCATTATTCTTACCTAACTACAGTTCCCCTATTCCTAAATGCTAAAACTGCTTTAGGTTAGGATTTCTTATTGGCTAAGTATAGTACAATATTAATTAATTAAAAATAAAACTAAACCAAGACAAGAAACTTAACGGATTAAAGAACCACCACAAATATCCCCTGGTGGCACCGGGATTTATTGGAGAAGGGAGAAAAAAAAGCAGTTTTAAACTTTATCAACAGATGCATTCTCTCCCACAGTGCCTCCCCTCTTGTGGAAAGAAGAGCATGACTGTGGTACCAAATATGTTTGCTTCTACCAGCTGTATTTAAAGCTTGCTAACAGAAAACCTGCACTTTCTCTTCTGCAAATAGTCAACCATCAGGTCTTAATTAACAAAAGTGCATTTTAAGTATCTCTACAGTAAATGTGGCCATTTGCATCTTTGGAGTTCATAACCACCCCACTAAACTGAGAACATGTGGTGCTGCAAAAGTTTGTGCCTCTGCAGGTAATTTGCACTAGGCTTAAATCAACCCAGGAGTCTGACTGAACACAGATGCACAACTCATGCTTGTAATACTTGACAATCTGGTACAAACAAACATCCCTCAGCAGTTAACATATTTAAGTGACAATGAGGCGTTCCTTGTATTCGCTGTAGAAGCTTAACTTTTTCTCCCCGCTCACTGATTTTCCCATTATCAACTAATCTGAGTTCAATAGTGGATTTCGACAGAACTTGACAATTCCTTAATTACTATTAGGTGTTCCTCATCCCTCCGAGCAAATAGTGATTTATACATTCATTAGAAAGCATTACGTATCGCATCCTTCTTGTCCTCCTTTCTGCCCATTTTCTTACCTTTTTCCTTTCACTATTCTTGGACTATGTGAGCGTGAGGCAGCAGGTATGCGAGCATCTCTTGCGTTTTAAACATTTTTCATCTTATAATCTGCATATAGTGATGTGTCAGCGAGAATGTTTTTTGCAAAAGGTCATTATCTCCTGGAAGCAATAGATAAACGTTGCCCAAAGATCGTTACGCGACATGCAAACACTTATCCGTACAGCGGCACACATGTAGTTGCATGTATGTGTGGCGTTAGAGAGCTAGAAAGCTTCAAATCCCATGCTGGGTGAGATTTTCCACAAGTAACTCAAATAGTGACTTTTTTCACAGCTGAGGCCAGTTTCCCACTTTCCACTTCCACTTCTGGGGTTTTTAGTTTTTTCTTCAGACTGAAAAATTGACATTACTTACACTTTTAGAGAGTATCGTGGGATATTTTGACACAATAAGCATATCTGGCTCTAACAATAACAGATCAAAAACCAAAGATTCCTTTGTCACTTTGAGGTACACTGTATGCCTCATTCAGGCACACAGAGTGAGCCCCCTCTGCTTTGCACGTGTACCTTTCTTTCACCCTGCTTCTCTCCAGTCATTGTTACATAGGGAGCTGTTTTGCTGAATAACTATTTCCACATTAACATATTCTATTGCCCACTTACCTGCTTTGTTATGCTGGAGCCAAGCACCGGTATTAAATATTAATTGTAAGTGCCAAGGAGAGGAGATATGTCACCTTTCTAAGAGTAGCTCGAGATAAAAAAAAATCTTTACATGAACGGTGTTTCATGCAGGTAAAATCTATATAAATACCAGAGTACTGAAGCAGAATAAAGGGCAGTTAGAAGGTGTGAGTGAAAGCACGGCGCTAAATCACCTTCATAAATCATACTGTTTACCATTGATGACATATCGCATTCATCAGTCTGAATCCATCAGTTCATGTAAAATATGTCTGGGCCTGATGATGAATCTGCTGATGTCTGAGGGAACAATAACCTTGTGTTACTCAGTCTGAGTTAGTGCGGGGAGTTTTTGGACAGAGCTGTATACACAGATGGTTCCAGCTGATGTAAAGTAAGTTACTCCTTCCCAAACTACCATCTTAATTTAGACAAATGCATAGTTAACAAATGTTCATATAGCTTATATAGAGCAGATGCACAATACATCGATTCTGGAGATTTGTTTTCTTTTTTAGGACTTTGGGGATTGAGTGCAACCAGCTGAAATTTTTATCAGAGATAGACTCTGTGGTGAAACAGATTTTCTTCAGCTATCGTGGAGTTTATGCTATAAAATTCACTTTACTCTGCAGGATATCAGCTACTGAGTTATATTTGTGTTGCAAAGCTGGTGAAGAATATGTTGGATTTTTTCTCTCTGCATGTCTTGTCAAGAACTCAGGACATCAGCTATGGCTGTTGGTGACATCAGCAGATGGATGAGTAGCAACACGCAATGACAACACTTCTGTACCTTCTGTAAAGGCAAATGGTCCTACTGGATACTCAAATAGCTGACAGAAGATCATGAGTCAAACTCAGAGTTGAGTCAGCGTTGTAGCAAATGAATGGTCTTTCTCACTTTTTTGATATATTTGCATTTCCATATGGCTGACCAACAGCTTGGAAAGACAGCTGATTTTACACTTTGTCATTGTTTACTTTTAGTGTTGGCCTGAGCCAAAGCCTTGAGACTGCCAGTTATCTCTATTGGACAGACACAAGCATTGGTGATTCACATAGAGAGGGGTTTTCTAGTCCCATATTAAACTTGCAGGATATCACAGCCTCCATGCATGAACATGCACCTTCAGCGATTAAGTGCAAACCACTTATAGAGAAAATATTATAATATGTAATAGTTTTAAAATAAACATGCTCAAGTATTTGGCTTTATGCAGTAAGGTCATCATCCTTACACAGTGCCACGAAAAGATATTTCTGCACTTAAATGTTTCAGATCATCAAATAAATTTTAATATTAGATAAAGACAGCCAGGGCAAATCCAAATACCTTCCCAGCCAACCAAAATTACTCCAAGAATACATCAACAGCTCATCCAGGGGGTCAAAAATAACTGAGAACAACATCTAAACAACTGTGGGCCTCATTGTCTCATTGGTCATGACTCAAGAATAAGAAAGAGACTGGACATAAACGCCATCCATGGGAGAGTACCAAAGAGAAAACCACTGCTGAGCAAAAAATAGACAAAGGCTCACCTTCGATGATGATTTCCAAACCTTCTGGGAAAGTATAAATTGTTTTTACAGCATTTCGTAAAAAGAACATCATAGTAACAGTTACTTTGCTGCTTCAGGACCTGGACAACGTTTTGTAATTCTGTTCTCTACCACAAAATCCTGAAGCCATCAGTTTGTGCCGTGAAGATCAAGCACACTTGGTTTATGCAGCAGAACCAAGTGTACCCCCCCCCCCCCCCCCCCCCCAAAAGAAAAAAAAAGAAACAAATCGGAGGTGTTGGAGTGACCCAGTCAAGTCCGATGCTTTGGCATGACCTTAAACAGGCAATAAGGCTTGAAAACCCTCTGATGTGGCTGAATGAAAACAATTCTATAAAGACAAGTGAGAAAATTCCTCAACTGAGACATGAAAGACTCAGCGCCATTAACACAAACGCTTTATTGCAGTTCTTGGTGCCAAGCATGGTACAACCAGTTATTAGTTTTAGGGGGCAATTACGTTTTGACATAGGTCCAGGTAGGTTTGAAGAAGTTTTTGCCCTAACCAAATAAAATCCACATTTAAAAACTACATTTTGTATTTACTCAGAGTATCTTTGTCTAATATTAAAATTTGTTTGGTGATCTAAAACCTTTGTGTGACAAATACAGAAAAAAAACCAAGAAATCAGGCAAATACTTTTTCACAGCACTGTACAGCACTGCTTAATTTGCTACTATTTTTTCAGCCGTCTGGTTTCTGAACACATTGTGTTTTGCTGCCTCGTGCAAAAGATGTAAAAGAAAGTAAAAGAGCGAGAGAAGGAAAATGAAATCATGCAAAGTGATGCTCCAAGTTCCCCAGCTAATAACTGTGCTGCATGTGGTTTCTCCGGGGAGTCTTTCTAACCTTTACTCCTCCCTAAATAATAGCTACAACACCAGCTAAATTCAACTCTGTAATCTAAATATAATTGGAGGGGGAGCACCACTTCCTTAGCAGGGAATATGAGTCTCTATAGCTGGTATCTTCAAATTAAACCCTCCCTGCTGCGTATCTGATCAGTATCGCCTCAGATGCAGCGTATGCTCACAGGGCTCTGATAGTATCTGTGTGATCTTGTCACTTTACTCTGCTGTGGATAGACATAGCCAATTAACTTTCAGTAATATGCATTTTGAACATTTATGAATATGATATAGCTGGAATCGTTTTGCAGATGATATCAATGCACTACTACTATAAACACCAAATTTAAATGTCTATTTTTCTCACAAAATGGAGAGTGGTGCAGCATTTTACCTCATAATACAAGCTTCCTAATAACACTTTGTGTGTCTGTGTGTTGTTTTGTTTGGGGCTTTACTTGACAATTTAAAGCAGCGGTCCCCAACCCCCGGGCCATCAACCGGTACCAGTCCATGTTTGGTACCGGGCCACGAGAGTTGAGGCTTGGGTGTGAAATTTATGGTTTTCAGGGTTTTTAGCGTTATTTTTTATCGTTTTTGTCTTTAACACGGTTTCACTGGGTCTTTTGCCATGTGTTATGAATAAATCTTCTGTTTTTAGGTACCGGTGCTGGTTTTATTTTGTTGTATTTATCCGCAACACCTTAAAGGCTGGTCCGTGAAAATATTGTCAGACATAAACCGGTCCGTGGCACAAAGAAGGGGTCGCTGATTTAAAGCATTTCAGCATCCTAAATAACACTACCACAGTTTAAAAATGCAAACATGCTAGTGTATATTGCTCCATTATTCATATGAAGTATTGAAATTGCTGTTCCTCTGAACTAATGTATTAACAACTGTAATATTTAAATAGACAGTTTTGTCATTAAGGAGAGCTGAGATGTTGTAATTCTTTAACAACACAGGTGCAAATAATCACATTTTAAAATGACTCTTCCTTCCTAAAAATCTGATAGGCCAATTGAGATAACGCCCCTTAGTTGGACGACCTAACTCAAAAAGTTATGTGACTGTTGTATAATAAGAACACAACTTCTCCCCCTCATGCAGCAAGAGCTGTTTACAACTTTGTGAGCACTCTGTTGGCAGACCATAATGTGAGGAAATGAGGTAATACTTGTGTTTCTCTACTAGGAATTGCCAGTTTGCGCTTCTCTCTTTGAAGTCAAACCAACTCCATACGTATTCAAAATGTGCTTCCGTGCTAAGAATATCTCCTTCGTCGTAACGTTAGCCAAAGGTAAACTTGCTTGCAAAAAAGGAGGTTTGCTGAGCTGAGATTATTAAATATCAATAAACATATATATATAAAATTTGAATGATTGTAATAGCACAGTTGTTTGCACTAACTCCTTAAACATTTAAATATTCAGGTCTGAAATATCTCAGCCACGAGGGAATTAAGTCTAAGTATCATATGGTAAATTGCAACTGAGTCTCTTATTATTTTATCTTTTAACAACTGAAGGTCAGAGTAGTTTGACCGGCCCGCAGAGTAAACCAAAATATTCAAAACCAGAGAACACAGTGATTACTTGATTCAGTCCCACATATATCTACCCACATAAGCTCTGAATTCTCTCAACCAGTCTCCTCCTCGGTCTAGAATCAGCAGCTCTCATGCCTTTACTGTACACTGCTGTTAGCACTGACATTTGTTGGCCCTCAGTTCCTTTTTTAATTTTCTCTGGGGAGCTCACTGATGTATTACACAGAATGAGGTAAAAAAGACCAGATAAGGAGAGAGGGGTAGTGAAGAGAGATGGGAGACAAACTATTAATTGCAAAGAAATAAAATATCCTCTTCTTACCTGGATTTCCATGAGCCAGCAAAACAGAGGACAGACATGTAAGAGAAAACATTTCCATTAAAAGGATACTCTAAAGAGAAAAATACATTGCAAACCATGTATGTGTTGAAATTGCAGTCCCATTGAATTGCTTCAGCTTTGTTTTATTTGTTTTCTCTGTTGAAAATTACATTGGCAGCTGAACGTTGGCAACATCAATACTTATAGAGATCAAGCCCCGTGTTTCCAGTTTCTCTCTTTTCTCTGTTTGCTCTCTCTCACACTTTTCGTTTTCCTGTAATACTCTTTCATGAACAGATACTCGCACACTGCCAATGGTCTCACACCTCCCAAATATTCTTTAACAGATAACACTCTACAAAGGCTCTCCTCCAACAAAATATCTCCATGTTCCCTGGCACAAACCGCCGTGCACCAAAACAGCATAAAGTACTGATGTGAATAATTTATAATCAGCGACTGTAAAACTCCAGCACAGTGTATGTATTGTTACTTTCTATCATGACAGATTTTTGGGTTGTCCCATTAGCTGGCAGTGGACAAATTGTGATTTACATTGCCCAGCCATGCAGCAGTATTCTCAAGCCTGGACAGCGTGCTAATGGAGGCGCGCACACACACAGCTTTTATTAGCTGTGAAATCCAATGGCATCAAATATTAAACACTTCATTATGGAGCACTGCTTGTCTTGTTCCACAGAACAGCCACTTAAACCTACAGCCAGGAGAAAATAAAGAGAAAAGGAATATGCAATGACAGCAGTAATTATTGGAAATCTATTTTATAACGTGTTTGTCATGGCAAATTGCAGTGTGTTCCTGTGCATGTGTGTTTTATGTATGTATATGTACATTTTGTATCTCCCCTTTGCTTGTTTGATCAGATCAGCCTGCAAAAACCATAATGTTGTTAGTTAATAATTAATCTGGGTTTTTTTTTGAAAACACAATGGTTTTCCCAGTGGACAGGGGAGAGAGTGTGTTTAATTGAATGAAACGTCCCTATTATGTCTCACATCAGAAATTGCTCAAGTAGTTTACAGCAAATGTGCTGGACAGCGTGATGCTGCCGACAGTGAAAGAGCCAGAACTAGATGAGAGACGGGGTCTTCAAGAAAAGACAGAAGAAAAACACAAGCTTAAAAAAAGAAAGGAATGGACAAACAAATGCAAACCAAGACAGAAAATTGGAGAAGAACCAGCAGGCGGTCATCAGAGCGCATGATTGACAGCTTCACCGATGACCTCGGAATGATTTATCCCGGGATATGCTTCCGTCTATCAGAGCATCAGAGGCCATTAACATCTGAGCGTGTGGTGTGTGGGGACAGAGTGGAGCCTTAGCTCATCTGTCATTACTTAAAAGATGACCCTAAGGATGGAAAGAGTTCCCGGTCTACCAAAGCTTTGCTGTCTTCAAGCATATAGACCTACCTCAGAGGACCGGTTACTGAGTTAAAGGTCTACTTTTTCCCTCTATTTTTCTTAAATAAAAGAAGATCAAACCTTTGTGCTGCAAAACCTTAATCAATTTTAATATTGTCCACCTTGACCACTGTATCACAGAGCCTACGGAGTGGTATTTGACTTTAAAAAGCACAGGCGTTCACTTGGGCACCCAAGTGTGATTGATATTCATAGTGGTTTCTTTGTAGCAGTTCTTATTTGTCTGCTACAGCAGGGGTCAAAACCCACTTATGAAAAAAAGAAGTACAAAGAGTTTTAACTCCCTCGCACCAGGAAGGAGCTAGGATGCAATTACCATGGCTGTTTTATTCATTAATAGACTTTATTTTATTGAAAATTATTTTACTTCGGTAAGCGCTTTGGCCTTTAGGCCTAGCAGTGCCAAGATTGAGATCGCAACCCCAGCAGCTTTGGAGCATACTTTTCTACGTACAGCTCACTTTTCTATAAATGTACAAAAGAACAAAAGTGAAAAAAAGAGCACAGCGTGATAGATGTGTTGTTTATTCTGATTTCAGCTTTGAGAAGGGACCCAGAACAGTTATGCTCATACATTTTTATCACCCAAATTCAGTGCTAACCGACCATTAAAACAGTAATAGGATAACAGCAATTAAGCCCTGGGCTATGGAAGAGATGGAGCCACTAGAGATAAAAATGATCATAGGAGGAAAGAAGAGAAGTACAGATGGGAGGAAAAGGGAGACAAATAAACAGAGAGACAAAAACATTATAGTTAATAACAGAGACTATGGCATAATGTTGTCTTGTCCTAGAAGCCCGAGTGTTAACCGATCCCTCCAGCAAAGGTGGGAGATATAAGGGTGGTGGAAATGAAAGACAAGGATAAGCAGAAGGAGCAAGTGTTTAGGATTCAATTAGCCTTGCCTCTCCTCGTTAGACCGGGCCAGGGCTGACAGCTCGAGCGGATGACAGGGAGGCCGACAGGCACATGCATCCTCTGCTGTGGCAGGTGACATCTCAGCCACTTGCACAATTGTCAGGTGGGAAACTGTAGACAATATCTACAGAGGCTTGTTTACAACTTTCTGTATCACTGATTGAATTACTCGCCGCCAATGTGTATGCATCTCTTTGCACCTGAATGCATGTGCTGACAGACTTGAAACACATCATATCAACTAGCATAGTCACATAAAAGTTATCTCACTTCTCAGCATGTCACAGAATTTGTGTACACTTCAAGTCGTGGCCTTGAATGAAAGGATCAAACCGAAATGTCAGTTCACAGAAGTTGTTTTTCCTCCACCCACAACAGATTCTGAAAGCTACTTTTCTGCTCTAAAGAGGCAAAACTTTCATCACCTGAACTTGGCTAGGGGATGTGGACATAAGGAAAAGGATGTTCATTATTGATGACAGAAGTAGTCCAAAAGGAGCTGCCAAAATGTGACTTTTTTCAGTTAATGGTAAAGTGAAAGAGGGACAATAAGAACTGACCTGCAAAGGCAGTGGATTATGATGGTGTACCTCAATGAATAATTTGGACAGAGCCAATAATGAAGTCATAAACAGGATCCATCCTCTGCCCTCAGATCAGTTAGGAGCAGGCAGAGATGGGAACCATTGATTTTCTCTATGGCCCTGGATGTTCTGTGGATCTTGTCTGCAGACTGCCAACTATGTGCATCAATACAGACGTGCCTTGCTTAGCCAATGGCAGCCTTCAAAAGGAAGAAGGGGGAGGGAGGGAAAGAAGGAAGGAAGGAAGCAGGGAGCCTGTTTGTGTCCAGGGGTCATCTCAGAAGACGTTATTTGCCCCGATTTAGAGTCGATGGGAATCTGTGTCTCCCGGCTGGGAATGACAACTGTGTGTCTACATAACATGCACTGTATTTGAGAAATGTGAGAGAAACAGACTGACAGCGCGGGAGACGCTATCCATTACTCTCATATAACAAAACTAAAGCACAGGTGTGGTAATTTAAAGGTACCCCATGTAACGACAGCTGGCAGAGATAGTATTAATTTAAGGCTTGCTATTAAGTAGTTGATTATCTATATGAAAAGTAGCTTCGAATGACTTAAGATCTCACCCCGTGACAAAAATGATCTAATTACAAATGTTTCATCTGACAAAAGATGCTAATCAGTTATCACCATGTGCTCAGTTATTACCATAAGAAAAGGAAATAAAATGAATATCTAGAATTCTGTGCTTGGAAAAACTAGATATTTTGATTGCAACTGGGTTTGCATATCCCAGATTTCCTAGTGTTTTTCCATTAATTAGGCTTGCCTTTCCAGGCTAGAGGTGGTTGTTGACGTGCATGTATGTTTGTAGATCTCAGATTTCAGCTTCAGTATCTCCAGCTGTGTCAATGAGAGACTGGACATCTTCCATTAGATCTCTAATAAAGATCAACAAGGTAAGAACACGCTGCCTAATCAACTCTGTCACTGCACACATCAGCACCAATGTTTATGTTTTCAATTAGGCTTCTCACTCACCCGTCGCTTTGTGTGTCTATGTGTGTGTGCCGACCAATCACTTGTTCAGGTTGCTGTGCACAACACTCAGCAGGTAATCATGGGACTGTCGGTGACATGCTATCTCTGATGGGCATTCCCCATTAATATTTATAATGCTGTGAATCAGCCCCACACTGAGCACTGTGACAGCAATCACCCCAGTTTTTTAATATCCCCATCCAGATCAATTCTGATTAGCATTTCAAGCGTTGGTGGAGCCACACAGTCTGCTGAACTTGTCCTTGTTCTCAAAGATGAATACAGAAAGAGAGAGGGACGCAGAAGAGCAAAACGCAGCTGACACCAAGTTAAACCAGAACTGAAATGTTTCCCATTGAAAAACCAAAGTGAAAAGAAACTGATGTCTTGTTTTTAAATGAAAAAATGCAGGTAACTGTGATGGGATTTGAAATATGAACAAAGACCTCCAGCACACAATAAAAAATATTCAGCCAGTGAAGCAGTCAGGTGGAGAGTCACATGTCAGCAGGATACGGAGATGTAAATTCATGCCTAAATCACCTGGGTAAGAATTTACGTGTTTTTATTGTTGATATGGGAAGTGACATTTTCTGGCATTAAAAGTAGGCTTTGAGGTCCCCTGTAAACTTAGTCTCTTCTCCACCGCCATGGTGCTGCCATTTTATAAACCTCTATGTGGAGTGAGCTGTCCCTTTTGTCTTCTCTAGAAGACAAACCAATCTGCTTATCTCCAAATCCAGAGGGAGCGAAGGCGTTTGTTTCTGCAGATAGAAATAATACGCAAGAGAAGATAGTAACCTTCTGAACAACTGAATGGGTGGAAGGAGGCGGATTGTGTGTCAATGTGTGTCTCTGCATCTGTGTTATTGAGCTTGTTTATGTGTAAGAGAAAGCCTTTGCTAGCCTTGAGGCACCCCCAGAGATGTTTATTTGTAGTGACAGCAAGGTTTGTTCTCTCTGTGTTCCTATTTATCACACTGAGCTGATTGCATGGCTACGGCCAGATCCCACAGAGAGGACACAATCACCGCCACGACAGATATGCATGAGTAAGCAATATGGCTCTATGAATTCGCAGACATAATCTATCGGCTTACATCAGCATCCCTCACAAAGAAAAATGAATATAAGCTAAGAGGGGCACCAGGCTATGTGCTGAATATGGAATGTTCCCTTATAAGAGATTCACTGAAAGGGTTGACGTAAATCTAAAAAGATTCACTGAGCCAGATTTGTGGAAAAGTCATCTGAAAAACAAACAAATGATAGACACTAGCTGGTATTCTAAATGATAGGAAGGGAGAAGAACAGGCAGGAGGGAGTGGGTAGCAGAGATTCCTTTGGGGAACAAAATGCTCTTTGTGGCTTTAGTGAAAATAATGACTCACCAAATGGAGCACTTTAAGGAAATTCACACTCAACTCTCCTGGCTCTATTCCTTTTCTATTCTCTCTCTTCTCTGCTTCCCTCTCGCTCTTTGCCTCACTGTTACATTGTCTTCTCGCCTCCCGTGAGGAATATCACAAGGCTCCCAAAAAGCACAAAGACACTCTCATCGCTTCCACTCTTGCCTCTGCTAGCACACGTACTCGTGTGCACCTACATACACATGCACACGTAGTATGGGTAGGTGGTATACACCTGCAAATTCCCAGTGTGAATCTTGACCTTTTCACATGAGTCATGTTTCCCATAAATATCTTCTTTTGTGTGCTTGCTTTCAATGTGTCTCTATGTGTGCTTGTCTGTCTCTATATCATATGTGTGTGTCTGTGTGTCTGTGTCTCTATCTCTGTGTTTCACTGCAGAGTTGACCTTTCCATCCCTGGTTTGTCCCAGATTAGAACTGACACTGCCCTCTGCTACAGACCAAACTGATACGCATACTGACACCAACACACAAACACACACACACACACACAGACAAAGGACACGCGCGCAGATTAGAAACATGCATGCAGACAGATTCAAACTAATGTCGGATGAATACCTTGCATCACCAAAAAGTTTCTCTGGAAAGGACCACATTTAAAGCTTGAGTCGTTAATACATCCTAAAAGGACTTTATAAGACACTGGATAATTTCCTTGACCCAAAGAGAAGCGTGTAGTGGTTTAGCTTTGCCAAACATTACTAAAAGCCTCACTGACGGCTGATGTAATGTTGTGCAGTAAGCCAGTATACGTGTGCTCAAAATAGCAAAGATAGCAAGCTACATACCATATCTATCACATTCATGACCTAGCTGTAGCATATTGCCATGCTAATTAGCGCTAAACACAAAGTGCAGTTCTTCTTTCAACTGCTCCCCAGTCCTCCCCTAGCGCACCAACCTTCTCTGTGTCCTCCTTCACTACCGTCGATGAGCTGTATGCATCGTCCGTGTGATTGAATGGCAATAAAAAAAAGAATTTTAAAAAACAAAGTTTGGCAAAGAGCTACTACATGGGTTGTGACACAAGGATCACTTGCAATGCACTGCAATTACAACCATGCTAAATCCCATAGCCCCGAAAGTTGAAACAGAGTTATCTGAGTGAACTGGACTCTCTCACCCATAAGGATGAGGATCTATGTGGCGTTGTAGGTGGACTTGTTTCTGTCTCAGTGGGAGAGGGACCAGAGAATAAGGCTCTGACAGAGCTGAGCAACACTCTATTTCACTGATCGCTGAACAGCGTCTCAGCCTCTGCCACAGGGGGATAAGCTCACTTACCTGGCCTGTATGTGTGTTTCTGTGTGAGTGGGTATGATCATGTACATGTCTGTCTCTACATCCTTGGTTGACCCAGTGATGTTTTTTGAAATTATGCGCATATGTACATGAAATACATTTACTTTCAACACGCCAAATAAACAAGTTTCTCCCTACAGCCACAGCTACAGGGTCACTAGCTTGGACAATGGATTTTGAGCCTGGTCATTTAACCTGAGCATTGACCCTCATCATTCATTGCTCCAGTGACAGCAAGGGGAACATAGAAGTCAAAACCTTTGGATTTAAAAAAAAAAAGAAAAAAAGAAAGAAAATCAGGTCACAGTCTGACCCATGTGGCAGTCTGACGGATGTGTGTCTATGCCTTTACTAAAAATATGCACAAATACACAAAGAAGATGCAATGCTAACAAAATTCCACTTGCACAAACACACCTGTGTCCATTTCATTTCAGACACATGAGCTGGCCATTTTAATGCTGACCTTGGCTACATGATTCAAAAACGTCTGGGCTTATTTTTTCTCCATGCTCTGTTCATATAAAGTTTCATACAAGGACAAAATACTAAAGCAGTTTAATACCCACTATATATATGCCCCACTATGAAAATATAGACAATATTTTTGATACCATGTAATGAGTACAAAGTATCTGACAGAGACCCAGTAGTAAATAAGGATACTAATAAATAAGGATTTTGAGCTTGATAGTTAAGTGGGGGATTTTCACATTTTACCCAGTGTGAAAAGTTTATATGTTATCATATGTGTGAGATGTAACACAAACATCAGACATCAAAAAGTCCTTAACCTGTCTAAAGCCTGTGTAATGCCCAGTAATGTGACGGCACAGTAACAGTCAAGACAACTCAAGTGAACAAGTCAGTGTCATATGTCTTGCCTCCTGCACAATTTGTGCAGATAACACTCTTGCCCAAAGCAAACTGTGTATTTACCTTAGTGAGAATCCATCTGACATGGATTGTTTCCTCCTGTGTGCTATATGTGAGAAAAGGCAACCTCAGACATCGGGATATTGTCTGGATGTTAAAACACCTCATATTGGCTAAAAAAAAGCCTTGGACAACAAATAGCCCAGATTAAGGAGCTTAGATCCCAGCATTCACTGGATGAAAGGCTAGGAAATGCCATGAGAGGTTAAAAGTATAAAGACCACATTCATATTTACATTGACACCCATGGTTAAATTATGTGGATGTCTTTTATAAGAAAAAAAAAATGGACACGTGGAAACAACCTTTGCAGGACCATGATCGCCAGTCTGCTTGGACGATTGGATACTGGGATCGCATAAGCCTTCACAAAAACACACAGACTAAAACAAACAGGGAAGCAATGGGAAATAAATATACAAATATCTGCACATAAATAAAACTGCAGATGGCTATATCATAAAGGGACACCCTGTAGAGAGAGAAAGAGCTACCCTATAGCAGAAGAAGAACGAGCAGGGAATATTTAATATGTATGAAAATGAATCAAACACAAAGGATCACCATAGTGATGAGAGAGGAAAGGATAGAAGAGGGAGAGATCTGGGGCAATGAGGTGCGAGTGTCACAGTTAACAAGAGCCAACAATATACATACACACACACACATATATATATATATGTACTACACAAGTATATATAGTAAAGATTAACACTAGACAAATCTAAAAGCAGCTGCATCCAGTGGCTTGTGCAAAACACACAGAAAACAGGAGGAGTAGAAGAAATAAACAGGTCATGAAGATGTTAAAAGTTGATACTACATGAATCCTGAAGGCCAGATGATTAACTTAATAGTGATCTGAGATCAGCCGGGACTTTTATTGGTTCTCATTCATTATGTCTATTTCTTATTTTAGAATCATGATATCACTACAACCTAAATCCCCCTGACAATATACTGAGTTCAGCTAATGACTGTTTAGTATCACTGTGTCAGGACACCATGAAGACAAAAAGCAGAGATTAAAAAGAAGGAAGAAAATGGTGTGGCTGATGAGGAGCTCTTATAAACTTGCTGATTCATTCATCTGCTAGAGCTGGGAAGCACTTCCTCTGGGAAAGAGAGGTCAAACACATTAGCTCCCTGCATTGAGCGAGTGCAGTACTTTTACAGAACTGCTAGAGGTAGGCTGTCAGGAGAGCATCACCTTTGTCAGTGTCTCTCAGGATAAAGCGACAGACCTCCAGGGAGCATATTTGCAGAAAAATGCAAATTGAGCACTGTGTTTATTTCGCCTTTATTAAAAAAAAACTGCAAAGTCATAAATTCTATGAATGCATTCATATCCCCCCATGAACTATCACAGATCACATTGTTTAATAAGAGAACAAAGTAGAAATAATATCTAATCTATTTCCACAGGGTATAACTGCGCGTACGTGTGTGTGCATTCATGTGCGTGTGTGTGCGCGTGTTGGCTTTTTTTTCACATTAGCACTGGGTAATCACATGTTTGCTTTGCACAAAGATGTTTAGAGTTAATAAACTTTTCATATTACTTTTATGTTTAATGCAGTTGCAAGAATCCCCACAGCCTCTATTAAGACCCTATGATTCCTGGAGAATTTAATAATCAGACCTTAACTTTTTATTAACACATCAATAACAATACAAAACAACAGCATAGATTAACACAACATTACACTGCTGACACCAGTGATTTTGTGGTCTTGTATAATAAATGAAAAACACTATTTTTTTTTTATGTGCATTCTCAATGGGACTCACACAGTCAATGGAATGTTCCCTGAGCAAGCAGCACAGTGTAATTAAGTCTGGACACTTGGACAGACAAACAGACACAAGGTTAAAAGATTGTTTTTACAATATTTTTCCAGATGTTTGCATTTTGTTTGTTTGTTTTAAAATACCAACATGTCAAAGCATTACTGAATGACAGGCAAGTTAATTATTTTTACAATTCTTCTTTGTTCATATCGAATTTAGTCGTCAGTAAAAAAAAGGCCAACAACCAGCCAGACACTCCAATGAGAAGGAATAATGAGTGAAATGCACAGCAGACTGCCATGCCTCAGCATCAAGGCCTCAAGCAGAGCTAGGAAATGTGTCATTGGTTAAACAATTCCTTTGCCACATCCAAACGAGACAAGATCCCCTGTGCAAATATAGATCTCATTTATTACACCTCATTCAAATGCATCATTGCACCCAATGGGCAACTGTAGTTGTTTGGTGCTGGAACTACTATATAAATTTAAAGGCTAGATTGGATATTGCTTTTACAATGTTTCTCTGGAGTGGTGTTGAGGCCATTCCTGATGCAGAGGATTGATTGGAATGGCACATCTGTTTGTTCTTCTTTGCTTAATATTTACATGTTAGTGTGTTTATTTCTATTATATGCAAGTTTGTGCTATGCATTTATGCGTGTAAGGGTGGATAAGAGTTGAGGTGCACACCACTGAAAGAATTCAGAATAATGAACATTTTCATCACTGCATCTGTGAGCACATTAAAAAAAAACCACAGGCTCGCGCGAGGTCAGTAATGTGAACTTCATGTCACTTCCCATTTCCTGTTTAACAGGTCTGTGGGCAATGTTATCACAAGACGTCTTGAGCTCAAATGGACTTGCATAATCAGCTGACCAAAATGATTTTGGAAATTGCCTTTTATTATTAGAAACACTCCATTACATTCTAATATAAATACATTAACTGCACACTGCATGAAAGGTGTTAAAGCTACACCATCGTCACCTCCCAAACGCTCCCTCCACGAGCCAGAGCCTGAAAGAAATAGCATGCGTGCAAAATTTATTAGACGTGCTGACACCCCATGCTTTGGCTGGGTTGGTGGCTAAATGAAAAGGTATGAAATTAAACAATTTAATTCTCCTCTTTGACTGGCTGGCAACCTCAGTGCCTGTCACTGTTGCTTAATGTAACACTGGAGAGGATAGGACGAGATCTGTGGTGGAAAAGCCAAGCTTGAGCATCAACTGTCAAGCCTGGACATGACGCTCAGCAGGCCTGAGGGATACCAGCAGAGGAAAGATGGTTGAAGAGGAGAACCAGACAAGGAAGGAAGGGGCAAATGCAGGGAAGGAAGATTGAATCATGAAAGAGGAGAATGAAGACGGAAAAAGAGACACAAGATGACAAAAAGAGAGAATATGAGTAACGGTAACAGTAATGGTGGGGATGCTAGCAGTGTGATGGCAGCGGGGTGGGGTGAGGGTTATTCAGAGTGTTAAAGCAGTTGAAATTTATTGCAAATAACTGTTCCTGATGCTCTGCCGTTTCAATTTCACACAGCGCAATTCCACAGCTCTGGAGCAAATGTGTCCCTGTCAGCATCACTTAGGCTTCTGTTGCTCTCTGCCTCACACCTCTGCCCCACCCTCTGCCTTCTCCTCCTCCTTTCCCACCTTTGCTCCTTCGTCTCTGTCTCTCAATTGCGCTTTGCCTTCTTATCCACTTTTTCTATCCATATCCCTGCCATCTCTTTTTCATGTTCTTTTTTAGATGATTACACCGCTGCAGACAAGTTAAGATGGATAGAGGTGGGAAATGGGCATTGAATAAGCAACGAAAGAGACAATAGACAATAAAAGAATGGAGGTAGTGGTCTAAAAGATGGGGGGAAGTAGAGGAAGCTATAGGACGTGTAGAAAAGTTAACTTATGAGAAAGTATTGTTGCAAACTTCATTGCTCAGAGAGAGAAAAGAAAGAAGACAAGAGAAAAGAAGAAGGGCTGCATCTTGATTGTACCAGGCAATATTTAAGCCAGTGTTCAGGCACAAATGAGATGTGCAGAACCAGAGGAAGCCTATTAAAGCGTTGGTAATAAAAGACTCACAGTTCATAGACTGACACCAAACTGTCCTTTATTCAAGGTTCTGATACAGAATGCTCACCCCAGTCCTCTTCCTACACCCTCACCTCAGTGGGCAAAGCAGGTTAGAGCGATGGAGAGATAAAGGGAAGCAAGTAGGGTTAAAAAGAATATTATTCATTTGGGCTGTGTTGTGAATAATTTATCTCTAGGATGAGGAGCAGCTCTGGATCCATAATGAGGCAGATTGCCACTGTGAAAGACTTTCATCTTCCACAGTCTAAAGACCCCTTATCTTGGCATTATAATTGCCAAATAAAATCTTCTGTGTAACGTAACTGTCTCTTTATGTAATTCTATCACGATATGCATATTCACACAAACTGACTGACACTCTAGAACTCAGCTAAGTTGCAGCTGCACGGTTCCTGCCATTGCTACATGCTACAAACCACAGCTGGATTAGCACTGTATGCTTCAGCAGGATCATCACAAGCACCGGCAGCAGCATCTGAGTGGCAGGAAGAATCAGTCAGGGAATCAGCCTGAGAGACGAGTGCTGAGGCAGAGAGAGGAGCAGCAAAGACAAGGAGGCAGAGAACAGAGAAAGAGCAAAAAGAGACCGCTCCACTCAGTCTGCAGTGGATTGATAAGAGTTATTATTTCATTATCTCTCCCTGGGCCTCGTCCTGAGCTGGCATACACACGTACATGCACAAGCACACACATACTCATACATACATACATATGTGCTTATACACTTAAATGATAGAGAGAAGGAGAGAATGCAGATTAGGGAAATTTTAATGAAGGGCACAAGAGAGAGAAAAAAACACGGGCTATAGAGTACTTATCATAAGTTAGCAACAAAACTGCAAGGGAGACAGTTTTTCTACCTTTTTGCCAGTAGTCTGTTTAACTGAACATGTTTCATTAGTCACACATGGGCTGACAGGGATCGGAGCATGACATGTGTCTACAGTTCTTACAGGGAGGTGACTACATCCACCTTCATATCTGCTTAAAGCTGGACCAAAGATTAACTTGGATATACGTGATATGGATGTGATGGGCAAAAAATTAAGCATGTTTATATTTTAATTTATTATATTTATTTATTTTATACACACACACACACATATATATATATTAGGGGTGCAACGATACACAAAATTCATGGTTCGGTTCAATACTTTGGTGTCACGGTTCGATATTTTTTTGATACAAAAAATGTTCATGCCTTTTTAATTAGTCATTTATTAAAATTATAAATATATATTTTAACTCAAAGGTAGTTTTTAAATTTAATGTTGCTGAAACAACAAAATAATAATAAAAAATAATACATCTATCTGAACGAGAAATCACTCATCTTTGGAAAAGAGAGATTATTACAGAGAAATGTCTCTTTCCAAAATAAAAGCTATACTATACGCTTCTTCTGGGGTATACTCTCAGCAGCATATTAAACATATCAGGTCCCCATAAGGAGAATCATGTGCTAACGGCTGTCTAAATGACGCGGGTAAAGTTTGTAGCATGCGTGCTTGTTCTTTTTGTCTGCTTCCACTTGTCTTTGCACTAGGATGATGTAGACGTAAATGTGCAGTCATATTCGTTGTGTTCCCACTAGTGCTGTCAGCGTTAATCTAGTTAAAATGACATTAATGCCATAACGCGGCAAATCTCCGTTAACGAGTTACCGCCGATCGCCCCGTGTGTGAGGCTGGACGGCGTCAACACGTTAACAAGCAACGTACTAGTTCCCACCAACTGAGCATTGCGTGGCACATCCGACATACTGTTTTACTTTTGTCCATGAAGCGCTTACCATCAGGGTCATGCTTCACATGAAAACCAAGACAGTTCCAAACGCCAGATCTGAATGAGGGTGGGGGGGAGGGGTTCAATTTCGGGTAGCGTTGAGGTAGTTGCCATGTTGCAACGAGCTTAGCTTCTGTCTTGCTTCTGTCTGCACTCGACAGTGCATCCTAGGCGGAGTAGTCGAACGCAGATCCACTGAGCGCTCAACACAGACAGCATCGTCAGAAGAAAAGTTGATAAAATAAATAAAAAATGTTGTATTGTTCGATACATATGCGTACTGAACCGAAAGCACTGCATCTAACGGTTCAATATCAATACGAGTATTGTTGCACCCCTAATATATATACATATATATATATATATTAGTAGTTCCTTAAAAAATACACTAATTTTCATTTCTGTCAACCACTTTGAGAACATCTGGTCCGCTTTTCAGGCACCTATTAAAATTGTAGTTGGTTATTTGATGCTGGTCCCATGTTCTTTTTGAGACGTTAGTTGCCATTAGAGATTTGTTTGTGCTGCGGTCTGACATGGGCCAAGATTGAGGGTTATGGTTCCTTCGGCTACAAGTTACAGTGTATAAAATCTCACCAATAGATGTCAGCAATTTACAGACTGCAGTTAACTGAATTCAGTTTTCTTGCCCCTTCTAATTAAAGTCCATAATCACACCTACAGTGGCTGCTGCAGGACAAACAAGTCTGGTTGCTTTTCATGTGTAGTTGGTGTAAGCCATCAGCCTGCTGTTTACATCAGCTGGTGTCCGCATCTACTTACTCTCGAGCAGACTGTGAACCCCAGGGAATAGATTCCGACAGAAGTCCATGAGTTAGTGAAAGTCACTAACCCTCTTGCTTAAGCGCAGCTGTTTTTGCATCTGTTAGCTGCTGTTAGCTGCTGTTAGCTGCTGTTAGCTGGTATTTGGCAGCATTAGTGAAACTATCTTTGAAGTGGACCTAACACTGTTGGGCTCAGAAACTTAGTGAATACATTCTTATACTATGTGACTGTTTATCAAAGGGAAAATGCAATTTTTAGGATACTCAAGTCAAACAATAGTTGGCATGACATTCACTTATAACCAGCTGCTGCTGTTTAGCTGAAAGCAGGGTAGCATATCTGATCTGCTGACTGTAATAGTCCTTTACCATTAGTACCTACTCGGTTCGGGTCAGCACAGTTATTAGGTGGTACTACCTTGTACCAGGTACTTTTGTTGTACCTCCTTTGCCGGGGTTCCAAACAATCCAAGGTGATTTGAAAATCTGACGCTGTCAGAAGGCATGCCACCAATTGATTAGTCAGTGGTGTCACTCAATGAGTCATGGATGAGAAGCATCTCCTTCATGAAAATCATTTATAAAACCCAGCAATGAGATAAATAACTATACAAAAAAACAACACTGTGGTGCCAGGGCCAGACAAAAAGCCATTCGCTGAGCAGCAGGTATACCATCGCCTCGATGTTCACCTTTGTTGTGGAGTTCGTGTTGCATAGATACAGGACGCTCGGCCACCTTGCTATAATGACCCCATGCACATTAGGTGGTACTCAATTGTAATGGAAAGCAAGTTTTGGATCGATAGGTTGCACGGAGTTGCATAGAGCCAATCCGAGTAAGTACTAATGGTAAAAGGGCTCAAATAACTCTGTCAATATCAGGGATAAATAAACATGTTTATGCACGATTTAGTGTGTTAGACCCATACTTCAGTTAAGGAGATGATGCTTGCTGTGAAAAGGACAATATTTGTCCAGATGTCTGTCGCATTGTTGACGGCGAACTTTCTCTTTAAAATTTGCCTCCACAGTACAAGAACACCAACCGGTTCTTGTCCCCTTTGTCTTTGACACACTATATATTTGGTCGGCTTCAAGCCACATACATAAAGCATCAACAGGCAGAATGGTGACACCATCTCGTCCACTGTATTTAAGATTGCAGGTCAACATGACAGCTGCTTTGCATTTTTAATGGCTTAATAAGACAAAATTAAAACATAATTACACACTAATCAGTGTTTATTTATGAGTACAATATCAATTTTTTTCCATTAAACAACCTTAGAAATAAAATGACTGTGCCTATAAAGCTAAAAACATTCCCGGCTAACAACAGTCAAACCTGGAGCAAACAACATATACAGTACAACTCCACTGTTACAAATATGCAACAATGTGATAGTTTTCAGTAAATTCATAATATATATGACTACTGAAAAGAGTTCACTGATAAATATTTAGATTATGCATTGATTAAGAAGTGTTTCTAAGAGATAAGATAAGATAAGATAAGATAAGATAAGATAAGATAAGATAAGATAAGATAAGACTTTATTGATCCCACAACGGGGAAATTTTTGCATCACCTCAGCTCAGGTACAGATATATGAAGGAAATACAAAAATACAAATAAGTACAATCAGTGAAAAAAAGTAAGATAATACACTATATACAATGGTAGCATACTACTTCTAGTTGGAACCTTCGACTATGGACCTGGTCAACATTACTTTTTTTTGCCAATGACAACAGATACTGGATATGTCTGACATACTTAAGTAAATAAGATTTCCCATTTTCATCTGTTTGCCTTTTATCATTTGTTAGGAAAGCACTATGCCACTTGTAATTGATGTTGAGCAAAGACAGTTTGGACCTGTTTTTTTTTCCCAATGCTGTGTGTGTGCTGACACAAAATGGCACAGGATGGTACAAATTCATGGTGCTCAACCTTGTCGATGTTCTAAAGAATCGGATGAGCATGCTCAAGTGCAAGTGTCATAATTGGCCTTCCGGGGTGCAACCTAAAAATAGCAAAGAGCTGTTCTAAGATGCATAAGAAGTGGGAAGAAAAATCAGCCAAATTTAAAACAGTGTTTTTTGATCACAGCATGCATGCCATAATACTGCCTTGCTTGAAAGACAAGGCAGTAGTGTAGTCTTGCCATATACAAAGACTTACGTGGATTCAAAAGTGAGCAAGCACTTATGAAGACTGGCAAGTTTAAATAACAGGCAAAGAGCTCAGCTGAGAGTAGGCTCTGTGAGTGATACTGTAATAGCTTTGACATTTTTGCAACGCCATTTTTATGTAGCGCCACAAAGTGCCAGGTACAAAGGGGTGACGAGCTGAGAAGGGAGAGGTCGAAGCTGTTAATACACACCTTGAATGACAACTGCAGCATAATTATGAAAATGCTCAGAACATGGAGAGTAATTGTTAAAATTGGAAAAAGTTTTTTTTCTTTAAACTCAGCAATTGCTTTACAGTCCTTTCTGTCTAGAGTGACCCATCTGTCTCCCTCTGTCCCTAGGGCAGGTGGAGCTCAGGCGTGGTGTTTGAGAGGAACCATGTGGCCATGCTCAGCCCTTCATACTTCATTAGTGTCTCCTGTTTGTTCCCTACCTTTTTCCCACCATTACGTCCCATCCACCACTGTCCCAACCTCATTTGTCGCCACAGTCTCCTGAGGAATTGGCCCTCCCTCTGGGACGTCCAGCAAAGGAAAAAGCATTAGTGTGTACGAGGAAAGGCGCAAGCGTCTGTGTGCTTATCCCATGCCCCTTAGCATGACAGCAGTAATGCACATTGCTTACATTTATACATGAGTTTGGGGTTTTTCCCTCAATAATACAGTACACATCTTCAGTTTCTCTTGTGCAGTATACCTTAAGTCTGAAGATGCATGAGCCACTGAAGTGTTAAACTGCTCACTCCGGTTCAAGCAGTCCACCTAACAATTATGGCAAATACTAATACACATATAAAAAAAGATACATGAGCATATGCAAGCGCAAAAGGTTTTGTTCAATGCGGATGCTTACAACCTGACCTACCTCTCCCTGAGAAAAGCCATATCTGCACACACACACACGCACACAACCCTATATATAAACCTGAAGATAAATGAATAACTGGGTATGCATTGGAGACAAGCCTATGTGACCCTGCACCACTGCCTCTTTCAACTGAAGACCTTCAGCTTCTAATTCTTTCTCTCAGCAACCTCATCCCTCATGCCAGCGTCGCAGAAATCTCTTCACTCACCAGACGTGTGTAGATGTGCATCCTAGTTGGACAAGTAAGACTAAGAGATAAAAGACGAGCACCACAGCTGGTGAAGTACTATATGTTTATGGGGTCAGGAAATTGCATGAGGAATGGATATAAATGTCCAAGAAATAGTCTCTTTTGAGAATTTGCTTTATAAATTGCAGGTAGTCTTGACCTGCTGATATTTCTATTCCACACTTAATTCTCTGGGTAAAGAAGTTCTTTAAGGTAAATTTAAAAAGGAAATATATCTCCACTAGGGGCATTATGTATCTATGTGTATATGGAAATCACATTTACACCAGCAAATTGGGTAGAAATTCATCTGCTATCTCACACTGATTGGATCTAATGTAACAGTTTTCCTGACCCAACGGAGCTTGAAAGGCTGATAATTGAATGAATTTACCTACTGCTCTCTCTACACTGGAGACAAAGGAAAGTATTCTCACAAAGACAGATAATACAGCAGTTGAAGCTTTTGCAATGAATGCACATATCTCACAAGACTCAATTTGAGCATACTTTTTTCCCCGAAACAAAGCAAGTCAAAGCTAAAACCACATTTCACTGTAGTAAAATGACAACTTGCACTGTTTCTCATGTGATTCTAACCATGGGAAGGTGCTAAATATGGTAACATTAAAAAAAATTCCCACTAGTTTGTCCCCATCTCCCAAGAGGATGTGGTCATATTGAATTCTTTATCATATCCACACAGTGCAAAACATTTCCCATGCTCCCTCAAAGAAAGCTGAACACCCACAACGTAATTACAGTGTATGTGAATGGTGAAAGAAAATGTTCAGGGCTGCATTACACTTTCCAAAACTATGAAACAGTAAGAACTGATTCAGTGAATGAGATAGCTTTTAACAGCTAGTATATACAATGTGGAGCTCAAGCCAAAGCTTTGTCATTGCAATACAGTTCTGTGATTACTGTATAAAATAGAACCAAGGAGGCTTTGCCCATGAGAGACAAAAGCAGATATGGAGGGAAGATCAAGGATGAGAGCAATAATGGAGAGGAGAGAGAGCACTGAGGAGGAGGGACAAACACGAAGGCGAACAGATTGAAAGTGTCAGTGCCCCACTTTACAGCAGATGGGGATATCACAATGCACAGCTCTCCTCTTGTTCTCTATTTACTATTCTTCCACTTAGGCTTAGCGAGATGCAACTCTTTAGTGAGACTGTCATGGCGCTTGTATAAACACATTCATATTCTGCTGCCCAAACCACAAACAAGTGCATGCCAAGATATGAATTCTTCTTCAGCAGTATAGAGTTACTTGTGTCTATTAGAATAAATAACAACAATCACACAGCCACGAAATATTCTCTTCAAGCCGAAAGAAGTATAGCAATGTTACTGAGTTAATATGCACACACATATATACAACCTGTCGTCTTCATCCTCCAAGACTGCTGTGGGTTCAGGCATAGAGCAACCAGCTTGGTAATGAGGGAGAAAACTAATATTTGGAGTGCATTAATATTGTTGATCTGAGGTGGCACTGAGGCTAAGCATACCAGCCAACGCTTGTTTGTGAAATATGCTGTTATTTGTTCACTAGAAATGCAGCAGTGGCTAGGCAGAGAACATCACTCAGCCATATGCTGGGCAACTGAACCTTACAGATGTACTCATGCGCACTTAATGGCAATCCATCCTCGACTTTTCATTACTCCTACTGTCTGCACACAGACGCCTATAGTGTGCACATTACAAGCAAACAAAAGTAAAACTAGGCGCTCACAGAATAAGAAAATAAAATTGTACTCATTTATATTTTTGTTTTCCGGTGTTATGCCTATGCATTTGATAATAATCTCACAATAAAATTATATTAAAAATGCGGTGGTTTCCTTTTCTCATTCATAGTCGGAAAATTAAATACATATATGAATCAATATTAGATACAGTTGACCACAACCTTTTACAGAGATTAAATGGTAAATGGCCTGTATTTATATAGCGCTTTACTAGTCCCTAAGGACCCCAAAGCGCTTTACATATCCAGTCACCCACCCATTCACACACACATTCACACACTGGTGATGGCAAGCTACATTGTAGCCACAGCCACCCTGGGGCGCACTGACAGAGGCGAGGCTGCCGGACACTGGCGCCACCGGGCCCTCTGACCACCACCAGTAGGCAACGGGTGAAGTGTCTTGCCCAAGGACACAACGACCGAGACTGTCCAAGCCGGGGCTCGAACCGGCAACCTTCCGATTACAAGGCGAACTCCCAACTCTTAAGCCACGATCGCCCGATGTGATTAGAACACATCATTGGTATTAAAGGGACTACGCTGCAGTTGTTTGAATCATATCTATGTGGTTGATTCCAGCTTGTTTATTCAAATCATGAATTTTCCTCATACACAACAGTCAGTCACGGAGATCCACAGGGTTCTATGCTGGGACCTATACTTTTTACATTACATATCCGGTCCTAAAAATCTTAGAAACATGGTGTCTAACCAGGTATTTACTTAAGATCACACTATCTTGGCCTCCAGTAACACTGTGAAAAATCTTTTTGACAAGAATATTTCCTTCAGTGAGCACATTCAACAAATATGTAGAACTGCCTTCCTTCAGTTGCACAATATCACTGTATTATAAACACCCTGTCGAACAGTGATGCTTTGTTGGCTGCCAGATAAATTCAGCATTTAATTTCAAAATCCTTCTTCTTGCTTACAAAATCTTGAACAATCAGGTCTGCTAGGAGGCTACCCATGATGCACTGAGCATTTATTTTTCATTCATTCATATCATATCACTCCCTGTGTGCCTACACAACTATTGCATTTCATCATTAGTAATAATTTTTAGACTCTGACTTTCTCTCCTTTTGTACGTCTTTATTCCCATCTCACTCTGCTTTCTTCTTTTTGCCTCAACCTCAACTCATCATGGCAGATGGCTGCCCTTCCCTGAGCCCTTTTCCTGTTTCATGTTTCCTGTTAAAAGGGAGTTTTTCTTTCCCACTGTCACCAAGTACTTGTTCATAGTGGATAATGTGATTGTTGGGGTGCCTTTCTAATATTGTACGCTGTTTAGTTTACAATATAAAGCCCCTTGAGGTGACTGTTCTTTTGAATTTGTGACATAGAAATAAAACCGAATTGAATCAATATTTTTTTAAAGGCAAACATTCTGTGTATTTTCTACCTTTTTATATGATTGTTACTGATAATCCACAGCCTGAAGAGTTTTTCTTTTTTCTTTACTTTTTTCAGCTCAAGTTCTTAAGCATTTCCCAGTTGCTTTTGCAATGGCAACCCCTGTGTGAAGTATGGCTTCTCAGCAGGAGCTGTGGATAACATCAAAAGTGCTGCAGTGGTCAATTTTTAGATTTGGAGGTAGTTTTCTTCCATAACATGCCTTCTTTTAAGATTAATGTAAGACTAATGAGCAGAAAATGAATACTTTTTGTTTTTGTTTTACGGGGGTGGGGTAAGGGACATGGGAGTCAGGATGGAGTAACATTATTAAAATTATGCAAAATTTAATAAAGAAATGCTCAATTCGTACATTTAGACACATAATGTTAAAACAGTTTGTAATACACAAAAAATGCTAATGTTAACGTAAGTAGGCTAAACAGTTTCAACTATCTGTTTGGATTCGTTAAGCCTACAGTGATTCACCTCATCTTAGCTTCTTTGCAGCTTGAAGTTCCTGTGCTTATATGTTTACCCTGTGACAGACTGGCAACTTGTCCTGGGTGTACCCTACCTTTTGCTTTTTGACAGATGGAATAGACTCAATTTCTTGCTGAATGGATAAGCAGAAAAAATAGATACATAATTTATATATATTTTTGACCAATATGCATTTCTTATATTTTACTGTGGCACCGTCAAAGAATTCCAATTTAATGCATTAACAGGTATCTCAATCTGTTTTGGTACATAACAAACCAAATATGTGTGGTAATAACTGGAATTTTGGAAGTTTTCCAGCTATGACAGGCAACACTGTAGTGGAGGCACAGTGTGGCACCTCTGGCCTGAAATTTCTAAAGACATTGGATGAGTACACAGGGTATGATTTTTATTTATACCCGATTTCCTCCAGTGTGTTATGGTGAAAACAAAGTGTATGTTGGTCAATTTTTAACTTCAGCTTTTAGTACAATGACATAACTTCTAATGAATCAACAACAATTTCTACTGATGCTTTCTCATCAAACTGGAGTCCAGCAGTGACCTGCTGATACTATTTTCTCCTTGTCTCAATCACTCGTGTGTCACTGAGGCAAGTGCCAGGCCACACAGTCACAGCACACACACATTTGTCTTGTGTCTGTGCCAAAGCAAAGGTGACAGAGATGACACCATAACAAGGATGACTCACCCACTTGAACGTCATATAAAAACATCAACCATTTGCATTCGTCAGCCCTAGGCTAATTTGTTTTTACTGAAGACATTTTTTTTAATGTGGCAAATCTGTAATTGCCCTGTTGATGTTTTATTTTTATTTTTTTAAACAACTGCTGTGTTCTCCTTCTTTTTGTCCTCACTGTAGGACATCCAGTTCCTTGTGGACAGTGTGTGTCACTATTAATAACTGTTGAATATAGCTCTCTTACCTCACTGGACTGCCTGATTAAAAATGAAATGAAAACGCAAATGAATTAGCACCTCTCTGGTTAGCAAAATTCCTCCGAGTGCTAAAAAGGACAAATGTGTTTCAGTATCCGACCCCCTCTCCACTCCCCCACCAAGTCAAAGACAAATATAGTGGTAAAACAAATAATCACGACAGTGACTTTTGTGTCTCGTTTGGGCAGTGTTATAAGTTTTATTTTTACCTACTAATTTACTTGTGTTTTCATTTGCTGGTTGGTAAAATTCAGGCTTTAAACCTATTACAGTTGGGTAAAATAAAACCTTAAAACAAACACATTAAAAACATTTACTAACTTTTCTATTGAGGTGATGAGTTCTGCCCCATCTAAAGCTGATGACACTAGCCCACACTTTATAGGCATGTATTCAAAGGACCACAGAGGAAAACCACAGACCAGGTTCATAAATGTACTGAAGGAGGACATGTAGAAGGTTGGTCTGACAGAAGAGGACCCTAGGGATCGGGTATGATCTGCTGTGGCTCCTTAGCTAAAGCGAGAAACTGAAAGAGGAAGAAAAAGATTTACGAACCACTACAGGTCACAGGTTACTTTTGAATATATAGGTTCCAATAATGTGCTTGCATAAAGAACCTGTGCGGTTACTTTTGGCAGGGAGCCCAATGCCTCTGTCTCAACAGAGCCACAGTAGATTTTTAGTACAGTGTCAAGCTGCATCAAGGCCAGGTGCAGGCATTAGCACATGTGGCAAACTAGGGAGGCTGCAGATTGAATTACGACTCAGCCTGATATGGGCAGAATGAGTAGAAACACATGTGTAGCTCTCGCTAATTTAATGAGCACATTAAGCACATCAGCAGACTCACCATAAAGCGTCTGCAAAGACATCTGCATGTTGTCGGAATCAGGAATCCTCTTACTCTATGCAAATTAAACCACTGCAATCACTTTTTTTTCTCTGTGAGAAGATGTCAGTTTAAGGTCAAAATCTCTCATAGAGATCAGTGCTAGATTTTCTAAAGAACAATTTTTCCAACACAGACTAAAACACACATGGAAAAAAATTGAATAAACATTTCTTGATATGGAAAAGGTGACCCTATGTGAAGCCAAAGGCAAACTGTTGGAAATAGGCATATTTTCAATTTCAGCCAGTTTCCCTTGGAAATGTCTATAAAAAAACAAAGACCACAAAACAGACCACTGTCTACAGGGAGATAATAAGCAAGATATGAACTAGGCTTATGAACGTGATACACCACTACAGGAATTTTAGTATTTCCAAACAAACTCTGCAAAGCTCCAAATTGAACTTCTTCTAAGCTCTAACATGCACAAACAAATCAACAGGGACAAGAGACAAAGGGAACAGTTAACACAATAGAATCTCAGCTAGCGGGCTTCAGTTGGTCCAAATCAATAGTTATTTACTCCCTCCAACTGGCTTGGGACAAAAAGGAAAAAAGAGAAAGAAAAGGAATATGTGTGCGAGTAAAAGACAGATGCTGAGTAACAAGGCAATCAATTTCAGATGTAAAAGAAACCCAAGTCCAATGCTGCAAGGAAATGAGAAAATATCTGAACTAAAAAGCAACTAATGAATGGTGAACCATGTGTTCTCCTATAATCACTCCATCTATCTTGCTCTGCTTGCTGCATATGCTGTATGATATGTATGAATAGCCTGGTGAAAACCAATCAGGTAAAACCTGAGTTGAGACTTGGGTGATGTTTTCGCTTGATAGGCAGCTTTGCAGAAGTACCAATGTTTTTCTTTCGAGAGAGAGGACGAATGGGGAGGAAAGATTAAGTAGATGTGTGGGTATGAACCCAGTACATGTGTGCTTCCTTGCACATGTTGAGTGTGCTCAAACACCTGCATGAAGAAGTGTGCAGGAGAAGTGAAGGGTTCTGCAAATGAGGGACTATAGAGGCAAGCTTGGACCGAGAGAGACTGCAATGGTGACAGCAGGGAGATAAGAGAGTCACAGAAAACACCAAGCCAGAACAAGTAATGGAAAAAGGAGGGGTTTAGGGAGCAAGAGAGAGAAAGAGAGTGAGTGGGATAAGCATAAATACCCAGGAAATTATGTGGACTGTATAGCCCTGACATACAGTGCAAGAGTTGTGAAGCTGCTGTGAAGTTGCTCCGTCATTGTCAGCTGTAAAGGCTCAGCCAGAGACACCACGGATAGATATTAGAGGTCAAATCTCATCCTACAACACCAACTCTGTAATTGAATCTGAATTAAAACCAGTTCTAAAATAATCCATCCCACAGATCACTGCTGAGTGTGTTACAACGAATGACTGAGCTCTGCGCTGTACAGTACATTAAAACCCTTCATTACCATGAATAAATCGTCTAACAAGATATGAAGTGCCACTCCACATTGAGTTCTTCTCTGTACAAGGAGAGGCAATGTACCCTGGGACATAGAGGGAGATGGGGAAAGGAGGGTGGGAGGAGGCACATAAAGAGAGAAAGTGAGCAAAGCAAGATAGTCCAATCACTGTCAGCGAATATGAATTATTCATGAGTTGTAGTTTTAACACTGTCTGCTCACTCCCCCGCTTTGTCACTATTAAAAATTCACACCAACATCTTCGTAGGCCATTGTTAATTACTCATCACAACAACAAAAGGTCTCAGCCGGAAATTGCCAATGCCAACCTTCATTACAAAGTGTGTGAAGCTTACAGATAGCACTATCAGATCTAATGGGTGGTGGCACATCTTAGTTTTCCTTGACAGAGATTTTGTGCTAGCACATCATAGTAACCTCGGCACCTTGGACAGATCTACTAAACATTCCCCAGCTTGTGTAAAGTAGCCTCCTGTCAATCTGACATTGTTTTTTAAAGGTTTTATGCGCACCTTACTATTGACCCAAAACACAAAGCAGAGAGAGTGAGCACACTGGTAAACTGCGGTACTTGGCATTGGTGGAACTACTATGGGCAGAACAACATTCAAACAGGCCTCAAGAGATATGGAAGAAAGGATTGCAAAGGTTTTCTTGAAAAACTGAAGAGTCAAAGAGCATTCTCTACAGGACCTCACTAAAGTTGAGATGCCAGCAATAAGGATCAATGCTGGAAAAAAATATTGTATTTGGATTAAAGGATCACCTCAGAAATGTCTAAACATGGATTCAGTTCTAAGTAGAATGAGAAGCTGCACTGCCAAAATATGTTTTAGTATTCTCGCTTCAGCTAAAGGAAATATAATGCATTTGAATGACACCTAACAGCAAGACGGTTTGGGATTAAATCTTCTGGATGGCCAAGACCTTAATGTGTGGAGTTTTCATCTTCTCTCTGCTTCTGCTTTCGCAGGTTTGCTGTAGGTATTCTGGCTTTCTCTAACAGTCAAAAGCCTTGTTAAGTTAATTCATGGTTATAACTGCCAATGGATGCGATGTAGATAAGGTGCAGAGAATAAAGTGCTGTGTGTGGCTTGTGGTCTAAAGCACTTTAAGCAGTCAGTAAGCCAAGAAAAGCTCTAAACAAATGCCAAGAACCTTCCACTGACAAGCATTTTCCAGTGTATTACTAGTAAATCTTTGGTTTAATTGCCAGGTGAAATAAATTATGCACAACATACAGTCATAGTACAAACACGTTAACCAGAGGTTTTAGATCTTTGAATCACAAACTATATTTTCATCCAAGTTCTTCATATGCACTCCAACGTTTACATAAATTAGGTAAAATAAGATGAAAATACTATAAAACTGACAAACATACCAACACATTACAAGTAAATGAGCTGCTCAGCCATTGAATGTCATGCAGTGCATTTTTGTACTGATAGTGTCAGGGTCCCTGTGCCTACCCGGTCGGCTCAGTATGGCTACATATGTTTTTATTTTCTTTTTTTGTTCCTGCTCTCTCCCTTCCCCTCTTTCCCTCCTCCCTCTGCCTGGGCGGAGCTCACCTGGGGGCTCCTGCCCTTGGCCCACGCACCTGGTCGCGATCACGCACCTGTGGCTCATCACGAGAGTGTTCCAGCTCCTTTATAAGATGGCAGCTCTGTGTTTCTCGTCGCTGGACTGTTGACAACCCTCGTCAGTGTAACCCCAGCTCAGTTACCACTAGAGTGTTTTCTCAGCGATTTGTCTTTATAATCCCTTCGTGTCTCTGCGTACAGATTCCCTGGACCAACCCCTGTGTTACCTGAGTGATTGGAGTGTGAAGAGGAGCGTGAGGAGTGGATGGAGTGTGTGTGTGACTTTCGGCGTCTTTCCCGTTCATGTGTGGACCCCCGGAGCCCGGCTTTCCCCTCACCTTTGTAAATAGATTTCATTCATTCATTTCATTTCATTCATTTATTTGTTCATTTCCAGGCACAACAAATACCTATATTGAACATAAAATGCACAAAACAAAAAACAAAAATTGCCTGAAAAAGGAGTGGGACGAAGAAAACTTATTAAATCCCACCCCTATACTAGATCACCTGGTGTATTGTAATAAAGAGTCTTGTGCTTTCAAGACCTAGAGCCTGCGCGTGAGTTCGTTCAGTCCCGCTGTGACAGATAGTAATGCCAGAAGAGGTTTGGACCTCTGCTCAGCAGAAAATTGGCGACGTTTATATAGTATGCACCTCAGAACTGTTTCTGTTCTCATGTAAGTTTTGTCCCATATTGGGGACCCAAATAATATAAAACAAAGCACAGACGCAAAAAATGTATGTCTACTAAAATGGGTAGAATTTCAGTGACTGGGTTTGTGGGGTTTGGTGTTTTTGTTTTTGTTTGTTTGTGGGGGGGTGTTACAGAAAAAAAATTCCCTCCTTTAGTCTATCTGGCAAAATCAGATGGCAGACAAAGAAAACACCTGTGCAATGACAACCTTTATTTATTTATTTATTTATTTTTTCACCAGGGAAGAGAACAAAGTTGGCAGGAACAAGATTTCTTGCCCCAAGAAGCAGAAATTTATACCCTTTAATCCTAAACTACTGTAAGCACCAACACAAAGGAAGCACGGACTGTGTGGCTTTTCTCTGCTGGCCCAGCTAACAGGGCTGCAGGGACATGCTGGAAAGTCATGAGGCAGAAAGTGCAGCAATACCTCTTAGAAACACAATCTGTATTTTGTCACACTAAGTTCTGCAAGTGTATCTAGACATGTAAATTTGGATTTGCACAATTGCATGCTAATGTTTAACAGGCTACTAGTGTGGGTACATTTTTCGAGCCAGACACTGACCAAAGTGAGAGAATGTGTAAGTATGTGTGTGTGTTAAGGGGTTGGGGTGGGGATAGATGGTGTAAACACGCCAGCCTACATGGATTGGGCTAATATCCAGTTTGTTCTCTCTTGCCTCAGCTCCACGGTGGCTGCAACGCAATTTCTTCCAATTGACCTCCCTGCCACCGGCACAATCACTCTCCACCGGAGACACAACGGCCCCAGAATACGGAGCAGCCAGGAGCACTAGCTTGACGCTGGAGGAGTCAGCACTGAAAGGAGGCAGGGATTGAACCAACCATGAGGCGGAAATGAGATGAATTAGAGAGCGAGAAGGAGGAGGCACAGGGAGGTGAAAGAGTGAATTTATTCTGTGGTGTAGTGGCAGTGACAAAGCACAAGCATTTAGAGATCAGCTAAGGAGGAAATTAGAAACATTACAGCCAGCCTTGGTTGTTTCCGGGACTTCTTTCTTTTTGGCTTTTACTTGATTCTGTTTGAATGGCATTAATGAAACTGTAAAGCTACTGTACTCAGCAACTAATGAGAACAAATACATTAAATGTACCTGTTGGTTAAAAACCTATAGGTGAATGAGCATTATGACAATTTTAGAAGAGCTGGATTCACTTAGTATACAAATGTCTGCAAGTATCATTGCAATAACACAAACATGAGGGATTCACCAAAAGGCCAAGAACTAGATTTATGAGAGCAATAGCCCAGCCAAAGGCTAAAAGGCTTTATAACAGCAAAGGATTTCCAATAAAAGTGAGGTTGGAGCCCTCTAAGAGCAGCACTCTCAAGTAATAGGATTAGTAGAAGTCAAGAGCACGGCCATCTTAACTCTTTCTACTATAGAAATCGCTGAGAAGCATCTCTGCCACAACCAACGCAGCTTTGCTGATGGTGCAAGAAAACCCGCAATTCTGCTCCATGACACAGCAATCTGGCCCTCTGAACTCAAACACACAGATGTTGTACACATGTTGTTAGCCATGCAGAACAACAAGATGTGACTGCTCGGTTTTTGTAGTACTAGCCTGGATTGCGTCCAAGAGACCGGGGAGGAAGTAATGGACTAGAGTTCAAAATGTGTAAAGACATTGTAAAAAAAAATTAGCAGGGTGCAAAGTTTCCATTCTCACTCCATTCAACACAAACTGCTGACTCTGAAGTGCCCCCCCAGCTGACACCACCCCCGACCCCACACATTTCCACCTCACCCATGGCAGCTCTCTGGAACCTGTTCGTCTCTCTCTCTCTTTTTTTTTTCGTTAAATAAAATTAGCGCAATGCATCACTGGGTTCATTTTTCCCACTGAAAATCACTTGGTAATCGCCTCTGCACATGAAAGGAAGGCACCAGGGCACCTGAAGGTCGAACACATCTCTTCGCTCACCATGCACTTTCCTTTTTCAAACACGGGAGTAAAATCATTGAATTTTTTTGTCCATCTCCTCCTGCTGTATCACCCCAAACCTCCCCCATCCTCTTCCCACCCCTGCCCCCAGCAGACTTATTCCAGCATTCTTTATTTCTTTCAGTCTGGGTCTCGTTGCTGCTCAGCTGAATTTTTAAGTGTGGGCAGAGTGTTTGGCTCTCCATTAAACTCAGTGAGCCAGCAGATGACTAGGGCATCCTCACTGTTCTACTGTTAAAGTCTATGCGACTGTGGAAGCATGTTAGCATGCATTGGTGCACATAGGTTTGTCTGTCCACACGTGTCTGCGTATAAATCAGGAACTCTGCTTTCTTCTCTTTGTCCCATGACTATGCTTAAATGAAGCCTGCTTCTTTTCTCACACTCCCTAATGGGTTGATGGGCTTGCAGTTCTTAGATCTGGCTGTCTAAATCACCATTCAACAGTGTCTGTGTACCACTGCAAGAGTACCCCTTGGCTTTCTGGGAGACTTCACAGTGCTGACTGCTCTCTGTTTCTTTCCCCTACAGAGACAAACTCTGCTGCGGAAGCGGTAACCACCGCTGGGAAATGAGCTGCAGGAAGAAAAGCGTGGAAGAGCAAAGAGTGATAGAATTGGGCAGAGATTTAATTCACCTCTGAGGAGATGGCAGCTTAATGTACATAAAAGCACTATATGGAGAGGAATGAGGGAGGAAAAGCAGCTGTTACAAGGGGGGATCATTGTGGCGGTTTCAAAGCTAAGCAGCAGAGACATAATATAAGATAATTCAATACATTGCTAACCTAACATAAATGTACAGCCTCTAAGCAAAAGATGGCACACTCTGCCTTATTGTTTGCTGTTGCTGCAGGGGTCATAGCAGCAGATTTCATGTGACAGAAAGAAATAAGGAGATGAAAGTAAGGCAATTCGATCTGTGCTTTGTTAGAGCGATTATTTAGAAACTCAAAACAAAAGGCTTTGCTGAACACCATCTGTTGTATAATCTTCAACCCTGAGGCCAAGCGCTTTTCAATCAAAAAGTGCAACATAAAGGTGACATTTATGTCACGTGTCGCCATATATAACTTCACTCTTTTGGCTTAATTAACCAAAAACAATACAGCTTTCTACAGGTGATCATTCTACAGGTGAGAAACATTGTTTAGTTAAACACATTAAAGCAAATATACAGTTACTAAACTAGGACATCTCTTTCTATACATGTTTCCATCAAGTTACAGAGCAGTGAGTTACAGCAGTCAGACATTTACAAAGGTTTTATGCCTTTCATTATTTTTAAACAGAGCAATTAGCAAAAAAAAAAAAAAGGTATGGATACTCCTGCTCCACAATTAGCAATGTAGCTTGCCATCACCAGTGTGTGAATGTGTGTGTGAATGGGTGAATGACTGAATGTAGTGTGAAGCGCTTTGGGGTCCTTAGGGACTAGAAAAGCGCTATACAAATGCAGGCCATTTACCATTTATTTTACAATTAGAGGTCTTACTCTTTCTCAACTCCACTCACAGGACGAGGCACACCTCTTTCCTTTGCACTGTTTAGGGACCTGTAGTTTCCAGTAGGAAGTTTTTTACAGAAAAAAGTAAGCTAACTTTACCTTTGAGTCACACTGCTTGTAAATATAGCCAGAATGGCAGCACAGGAGTATTTTAAACACATGTGTCTGTGTGTTTGTGTCCATTTGGTGATTTAGTCATATGTCTGTCAATCTAGTCCTTAATGCAATGCCCAAATGGAGCTAATTGCTAACAGGCTAGTCTACCCTTGCCACCTAATCTCCTAACGTCTCTATTGACTGTCTCCTCCCTCTTTATGATGGCTACATCGAGTCAGGTATCATCCACACGATGCAGACAGCTAGCCACTGTCCCCATCTATTTGATTCCAAAGTGTCAGATCTGGGGCATGCTATGACACTCTGGGCTGGCTTTCTGTCCACCCTCACACACTAACACTTTGTTCACTGTCACACTCCACCAGGACGTGCTAAGAAAACAAAACTAAGGCTGTTCAGTCACTGCTCACCCAATGTGAAAACAGACACACGTATGTAGAAACAAATATATACGCTTTCATATATGGTGAAGCACACACAAATATCCTTCCTTCCAAGTATTCAGCGGAAATATAGTGTGTCAGCTATTGCTGAGTGGGAGAGGCGAAGGGGAAAAAAGGTGGTAAAAAGACAGAAAATAAGCTCAGACAAAGAACTGAATATGTAGGAGAGAATTCATAACGAAAGCAGGATGAAAGATGCCTGGCAACATGAAGGAATATAAAGAACAAGAACAGAGTGAGCGCTCAGAAATAGACAGAGACAGAACGATAGACAAGCAGAGCAGAAGAAAGGGAAAAATGTACAAAAAAGCTGAGCATCGGTGTTTGCTGGTCCATTTGCCATTCTTCTCGCTGTCCTGTCTGTGTCTTGTCCAGCTTCTCAACTGTGCAGCTAAGCTATTCAAAAGCCTCTCACATAGCCTTTCGAATTGGGCTCCAAAATTTTCTTCACTTCCTCCCACTGCATCTTACTCTCGCTGTCTCTGAGACTCTTAACCCCCTACAACCACCTCAGCTCCTCAGTGTGTCCCTGTCAAACAAAACTTTTGACACAGGGGAAAGTTTCTATATGTGTAACTGCTTTATATCCCCTCCCTTCTCCTTACCTTCAGTACCTCATCACAGTGATGTCTACCTCTCTAAAGTCTGTATAACAACTACATATCAATTTGCATATGATGGAATATATGAAAAATGTCTAATACTGTTGGCTTTACTAAATGCTAATCATTCAAAATACAGTATTCCTGTCCACCCATTATCTCTCAATCCCACTATAAACCATCTAACAACAACTAATGAAGTCAGGAAAGAACACTCCTGTGTTATTAAAGGAATGGGGTGAGTTTAATTAAACAATGCTAATGAGCAACTAATTAAAAGCTTTCCGATCAAAACAAGCCAGTAATTACCTGGAGCAGAGATGGATAATGAGCACACTACAATCACTGGCAGACAGGCAAACCCATGGAGACCTGAGTAGATCAATTCCCTTAGTATTAATGACCGCTCTTTTTTTCTCTGTCTTCTTTTCCACCATGTCTTCTCTGCTCCAGCTCTTTCAATATGTCAGTCCATAGAGAGGATGAGTGAGGGCTGACATGGAGCTTAGAAAGGAGCTCTTGAGGAAATACTGTAGCTTGAGTGTTGACAGATACATCAAACATGCTTTTTATGCCAATGGCACTCACTCACTCACTCACTCTCTCTCTCTCTCTCTCTCTCTCTCTCTCTCTCTCTCACACACACACACACACACACACACACACACACTTCTTCTTCTATTGATCCTAATCTCCTGCTCTTCTTCTCTAGTGGTTTCACTGGTCTCTGATTTTCTCTCTGAATGGCAATTAGCTGTGTGGGGGGAAACCTCCTGGAGTAATTCTCTACAGTGACACAACAGTCTTTACTTCATGCTCATGCTAGCAGGTAAGAGTCTTTGCCTAGGTTCCCTTCTGGAACGTAGAAAAATACATGATATGGCTGATAAGGTCACTGCCACAGACATTGGAAAGGTCACTACATCTAAACCACAATAATGCCACAGGAAATGCATACCTTGTACTATACCCCATCTAGGACAACCTGTAAGTAAGAGGGGAGAAAGCAAGTAGGGATGTCAGGTAAGAGGAAAAAAGACCAGGAATGATACTGCATGACAATGAAATTCTACTGACAGACAAAGAAGCCCAGAGGCCTGTTTGACAAGACAGGAAGACAGGAGATAGGGATGAAAAGAAGAAGGGAGTGAGATGGGAAGACGAAAGAGAAAGGAAGTGATGAGAATGCAGTTGGACACGGAAATATGATGAATGGCCAGAAAGAATAAGGCAGGACAAGTGGGAAATGCAGAGATAGATTCAGCGACAGGGAAGAAAGAGAGACAAATAGATGGATAGATAGCAATGCCCTCTCGGCATTTTTCTACCTTTTGATCCTCTCCTCACAACTAAAAAGATTATCAGTTTCTCAGAAATGCCTCAGTCAACAGGGAAAATTCTGCATCATCTGTTTCTTCTTGTCTCTCTTTCCTCTCAAGCAACTAAACTCAAGGTATTTTCTTACACTACTGTAGACTGCAACAAACATGTGGGGACAGGTGTATGTGACAATACTTATATTTCATGCTAAGGAATATTACAGCAAATATAACTGAATGAAACAGAAGATTTTAATGGAAAGATCAGCCATGTCCTGTGCAAAACATACAGACTTCATTGCCTTATCCTGCTTGCCCTCTTCATTCTGGATCCATGTAGCATTTAACCACATGGATAGAAATCTGTATAATAAACAGCAAAAATGTACTTTATGGATGAACTCTATAAACAATCCAAGGTCCAAATAGAGGTCCATCTTCTTTAAGTAGCACTAAAAGTTTTCCATTATAGAGCAACTGGTTTATTACTGGTGAAATTAAAAAAATCCAAAACGGCTCCCTTTAGGGGTCACCACAGTCATCTATAAGTCATCTGTCTCTGTCTCGGCCTATCCCTAGCATCCTCATCTCTCGCACCAACCCTCTGCATGTCCTCCTTCACTACATCCATAAATCTTTTCTGCGGTCTTTTCCTCCTCCTGGCAGCTCCATCTTCAACATCCTTTCTCCAATATATTCACTATCCCTCCACTGCACGTCCAAACCTCAGCCTTGCCTCTCTAACTTTGTCTCCAAATCATTCAACCTGAGCTGTCCATCCAATATACTAATCTTGTCCATGATGGTCATTCCCAATGAAAATCTTAGCATTTTCAACTCTGCCACCTCCAGCTCTGGTTCCAGCTATATTCAGAATATCATGCATGATATTCTGAATTCTACAATGAGTAGTTAATCAGCAGCTTCCCTGAACCATCATGTGCTTTTGTACCAATGCCAGTACGGATGTGGAGGGAGATACTTGTCCAGTCTAGAGGTTGATTAAATTCTTTTATAGGAAGTAAATTGACAATCATATCATTTATCATAACTTCATGTTAAAACTAGACACGAAAACAAGTACATGTGGTGTAAGTGGTTTGTCCTTCCTCATTGTCTTATATTGGACTTTTCTACCGGTGCTGATGCAACATCTGCTTCACAGCTTTAAAAGGCAAAAAAGGGCAATCTATTCTCAGCTTGTTACAGTGTGGGTTGTAGAGTACACTTTCATTTAACCACGCTCAGCTCAGATTTGAACTGAACAAATAATAATCGTTGTGTCCTTCCCTTCCTTCCATCTCCTCCAAAAGGATGCATGAACAAATTAGGAATGGTTTCAAAAACAGTTCATCAACATGACAGATGTTCACTTGGGCTGATGTGTGGGCAGCAAGCACTTTTCCTTTTCACTGTAGTGTTTTGTTTGTTTTTGTTTGGTTTTTTATACATTTAAACTGGCTACTTTATAAAAAGGCCACCCAAAGTCAAGATCCAAAATTTACAACAAATGCATAAACATGTGTTGTAAAGTTCATCCCCCTCTCAACAGCTAATCATTTTCAATAAAGTCTAATGGAGATTTTCTTGTATGTCACTGTGCTCGCTATATACTGGTGACCCAGATTAGTCCATAAGGGATTTCGAGTGTGGGCCGCAGTCTGCAGGACAAAGCAGCAGATTCCGGTAGACAGCTGCAGCTCAGATCACACTGCATGTATCTACCTCCTCTCTCAACTACTCTCATCTCCTGTCCTCGCTTTTCCACTTTTCTGGTCTTGTGTGCTTAAGGTAGAGGGAAGGCAGATAAGGCGACTTCCTTAGAAATTACCTATCACAGCTTGGCAATGTGTCCGGGCATTTCTGGCTGAGAAATGTTGAATTTGTCAATCCAGTGAATGCTCAAAAGTATTATGCGAGCTCAATTTTAGCTGTTATTTTAAATGAGTCAAGCACTGTAGGTGTATGAATATCAGAGTGCAGGCTGCAGATCTATAAAAGGAAACAAATGTGCTGTAGCTTTTATTCACATTTCTTTACACTTAGATTAACCCAAAGTGAAGACCTTCGCAACCAATGATAAGAGCACATCCGTCAGCAGCAGCAAAAGGAGGCCAGTCTTGTATTAAGGTAAGAATGCCCCCTTCAGCTGTATGACGGTCCGTCTCAGCTACCCACCGCAGTAGATAAATAACTGCTAGCTCTCGCTGGTTGTGCTGTGAGAGAACATCATAAATTCTAATCCAAAAGCACGTCAAGATCGATTGCTCTTATTACCGAATCTGTAGTTATAAAAAACAAAAGTAATTATTGGTAATGCGCATGTATTACTTAACCTACTGCGTGATTATTTATCACGCACTTGCACTTATTTGTGCATTCATGTATTGATTTGATTTGATTTTTTTCCTTAAGCGAATCTTCGGCCTTTAGGGGCCCGCTGTTAGCAAAGCCAATTTCTAAGATGTTCAGAGGCTGCAGTCACTCCTGTCCTGCATAGCCTTTACTTTGGTTGACTAAGTGTTTATAAGGACATCCACTCTGTCGCTGTGTATGCCTGGGAGAGATGTAGCACTGCAGTGTTGCGCTGATGTTTTATGCTCTATCTGGGACGCATCTCTTAGTAACATGCCACAGCCTAACTGGATCACAGATAAAGTGATATGATTGGAACAGATGGTTCGAGGTTCTCTCACTACCACTCAGGTTTCCTGTATAGGCACAGAAAAGACTTCAGAGGACAAACCTGCCATAAGGTGAAAATTGCTTTAGTGTCAGCTGTTAGAATGGAGACATCCATGTGAGTCGCTTAAAGCTTGATGTTTCAAACATCCGATGCACTGCCCAGCTTTAGGTAGTCCTTAATATCTCTCAGCTACCTCAACTTTAGAGTCTGTCGTCCTGTGGTCAGACAGGCTTCAATGCCACCTCTTTTTACTGCTGCTAGTGACAACTGTCTTCACAGTGCTCTAAAGTAGCAGTAGCAGGTGGAGAACCTCCACCTCCACGAATTAGGGGGAAAACAGTATTGTTATTCTGATTAAAGCTTCTATTGTGAGCAACTGGACTGACTGGGAATTGAGATTGCAACTTAGATTTGAGTGCTGGCTGAACAGAGTGGACAGAGTGAATATAACATCTGGTATTACAGAACTCATTGTGATACCTAGGAAAAGGGCTGCGTTATGCACACTGCATCTCTCCAATCAAGAAGACATTCCACTCATCACACAAGTGAAATACAATTCTACATTATTACCCAGCAGCATCCTAAATGTCAAGCCTGATTTGTAAATGATATGCTACCCCTAATTACATTGATATTTTCAGGAGCAAAACAAACCTCTCCTTCACTCTCTCCATTTCTTCCCTTCTACCCCTTTTTTCTCTTTTTTTATATTATAGATTTTACTGCCGTTTTGGGAGAAGAGCAATTCTATTGGTACAGTGAAGATCTAACATTTATGAACTCTCTGATAACAGCTGTCCTTTCACCATCTGGGCCACTAATGTCCTGAAGGTTAGGACAGCCATCTATAAGAATCTGACAGCCACTGTCTAAAACTGAGGAGCGAAAAACACACTGCTCCCTGAACCTGAGCAAAGCAGTAAAGCTCGAGTTGTACTGCAACCAAATGTTAGCTGCTAAATGTTAATGTTTGTTGTTACCCTAACATATACATTACAGCACAGCAACAGTAAGACTAATCCCTCAGGTGAAGGTCCGCAAGGTGTGGAATTCGTCTACAACACTGAAAAGCACGATGATTCAAAAATGAATCCCAAAATCTTGTATCACATCTGATTTATATGCACGCTCAAGTTGCGTGGGGAAACTTTGGCCACATCCTTTACCCTACAGTGTCAAAATGTCAGTGGGAGAGCAGTACTTAAGGACTTTGAGATGATATAGTATTCTGAGAATGTGCAGCAGTGATATATGAGTATACCACAGGGGTTAGGACAGCCTTTGAGCTATGTCAAATGAGTCTTCTGGCTCCAATAGGCAGCATTGCCCCTTAGGGCCAAAGAAAGGGTCATGCTAAGACTTTTCACAGGAAAGATCATTCCAACATCTTAACCCACTGGGTATCACTATCATCATTAGAGATGTTTTCGCAACATAGCCTTGGGACAGAATAAATGAACCTTTAGACAGAATAAATGGCCGGTCTGTAGAATGACTTGCTTTACCACTTTGAGGGCAGAGCTCCATAAGTCCCCGGCTTCCATTAGGAGAGACAATGTGATTCTCTTTTGCAGCCTCCCCATGGCCCTCTCTCAGTGTGAAATGAGTAAAGTCTTCAGGTGCATCCACCAGTGAGACGGACAGACTGCCCTCAGCTACTACTGATCAGACATGGAGACTGACTGAGAAAGTTGGCACAAAAAAAAGACGAAGCGTCTGAAGAGAGAGCGCACTGGGTCTCCAGACGGTCTGAGAAGAGGAGCGTGGGCTAGTCAGTGCTGATCTGAGAATCCCGACAATCAGCCAGAAAACGCAAGGCAGACACAAGCATCCCATTAGCCTTTGAATTTAAATGTCAGTCTCCACTGGCCTAGTTCAGCAGGCTATTCCCCTCTCCCCCCAGAGAACAACAGTGCAAAACTACAAACAAAAGCACAAAAAAATAAGTCAAATGTCATGTGAGACTATTACAATGCAGTACAGGCTTTGTTTCATTTAAGCCTTCTGCTGATCCTGCAAATATGGTCTTAAAGCAACGCTTGCTGTCTAATGAAAAAAAAAGGTCAACAGTAAGCTGTATTGACATATTAAAGTAAGAATAAGCAGAAAGAACTCAAGAAAGAAACATAACATAAAAGAGCCTTTTATTTTTTATCTTCCAAGAACTGATAGGACCTTCACAGTTATTTGTAATGTTTTCATACTAAAACAAACATTTTAAGAACTAAGAATCATGCTTTCAGATAGAGTTTGTATTTTTTACATGATAAAGATTCAAGGTGTCGACATTTTGGTATTTCTGTACTATGTTCAATTTGGTTGCGGAAGCCTAGGGGCCTGCCCTGAGTATGGCCCTTGATGACTGAGTGCTCTGTGTGACATTTCCTGGTAAAGGCCATGGTCAGCAAAAATATCTCCACAAGGAGTACCGGCACAATTTCTCTATCTCCCTTTACGATATGATAACATTAGCCTCATTTCCTGTTTGAATATCTGGTTTTGCAAAACAATAAAACCTCTTCGCCCCTTCTTGAGAGAAGTGCAGAGCTAAGATCCTCAGCCTTGTATTACTTCTCTTGTAAATTCCATTCTCAGTATCAACTGGTCACTGGCTGTTTCAGACATTATGCATACTTGAGGTTAAATAGACCATTAAAAGAGAAAAAAATCCCCTGACTTAAGTAAACTTCCTTAAAAGTAGCTTTTAAAGATAAATGTCACAGTTGGTCTATTAAGGAGCCATAACAATGGAAACAAATGGACACTCAGGAGGACAGTTTGCAAGCCAACACAGAACTGTGGACCAGTTTATACACTCTAAACATGGCAAAAGCAAGCTAACTGGTGCCAAAATACTCACACAGTATGCAACTGGCATGCAAAGCACTCGCTCTCCCTCTCTCTTTCCGCACTAATTGCGTGTGTAGTTTAAGCGGGTATAAGTACACTCCATTGAACAATGGAATTAAGTTAACAACATCTGCATCCTTTCACTGTGACACTCTCCACCTTCCATCTTCACTAGTAGAAAATACTGGTTTCAATTATAATGGCCCAATTATCTCTTTGCTTTGGTTAATATATTATTGTATATACTAAACAATATCATCTCTACTCTCCTTAACTCGTTCATGCATTTGTTAACTAATGACCTATTCTTGAGACAGGTATACTGTTAATAAAGGAAAACATCGGATTAATTAATGATTAGTGTTACCTTGTGTTTTTGCCACGGCAACATATCACTCGCTGAGTTTTCCGCACTCAGAAAAAAACCTTCCATCCCAGTACTGAGTGGCCATACATCGCATAGCATCTTATCTCATCCCATCCCAAACAGCAATTAGCTAACCAGAGCCACCGCAGTCTAAATCACATCCAGCATCTCACTGTGGCCAGAGTTCATCATCCTATTACACACATTCCATGCAACTAACCTCCTTTTTAAGATCTGCTCTCCCGCATGCATACACACTCCACCGAATGGGTATGAGGCTGACCTATTTGCCATCACATGCGTTGCAATGTGAAGATTAAATACGAGCACGACTATGGAATCGAGAACAAATGGCAATTTGCCAATTAAAAAAAAGGAGAAAAAAACCCACCACTGTGGCCACAGTGGTTTAAAATGGTAAATTTAAGCGTAACATTTTCTCTCCATTTCAGCCAAAAACAGTTACTCTTTAACAGATACAAAACTGGGTGCTAGCATTTTATATTTGCAAAGAAATCTTACACTGAATGCTAAAACTGCACTTTAGAAAACAATGCAGTTTTACTGAGTTGTCCTCTGGCTGTTGTTTTAGAAATCAGATTAAGCTGCTGTTATCAATTTTAAATAGATTTAAAGTGCATGATTCAAATTAAATACAGAAATACATACATGGAAAAAAAAAAACACACTCTTAAGCCCAATTACCCCTGGGAATGAGAAGAGGAAATAATAAACACATAAACACACACACACCGAGAGTCAGCGGCACACACAGAGAGAAAGAGAGACAAACACCAAACTGAGACACATTGAGAATGATAAAAAATGCAGGAAGCTGGTTTAGTAGTGACTGCGATGTCACCAGGGAATTCACACAATTGTTGACTTCCATGTAGAGAGAGACAATGAGTTCAGCTTCATTGACTTCTACAGATGCAGTGAAGCACAGTAATTACCATGGCTCAGACAGAGGAGGCGCTACTACCACAAACACTCAGCACTATGGAAGGCAACACACACACATGCACGCCAACAGAAACACATGTGTTAACCTTAACTGCATTTTTAACTAGTGCGCACAGGCAAACAAGGAAGACGTACAATAAGAAGTCTGAGATTATTCTCCAGTCAAAAGGAGAGAAGACGAGGCAAACTGTTGCAAGTGTAAATGATAGAGGTGGCTAAACAATATCAAAGGCGTAGGAATGTGCAACAGAAAAGAAACACATAGACTCAAAAGTATGAAAAAATGAGAAATGAGAATCCCCAAACAATCTAATCTGTCCTTGAGTGCCCTCCTACTGCAGCATTGTTCTGTCAGAGCCAGATAAGTTGGGAGGCGCTGCAGTGAGTGAACAGAGGCGAGGAGAGAAAAGAGAAAATCAATGATAACAGTCTCCACTTGCCACAGTAAAGGACTGGTATGTGTGTGTGTGTGTGTGTGTGTGTCTGTGCGTGTGTGTGTGTGTTGAATGAGGGTATCAGACTTGCACTGACATTCTGGTGTGGATATAGGGGCATTGTTGTATTTGTGCAACAATTATTAACAATCCAAAAATAATAATAACACCACCATACAAGGTCCAATTTTACAAACACTTTTTCACTTTCCTTAGTATCCACAGGAAGCTTGCTCTGTGGTCAAATACTAGATGACAGACACAAAAGGAGCCAGTTCTTTCAAGTTCATATTCAAATCCCTTTTCCCATGATGATGGTATGAGAATATTTTATGCTTAATGTGCAGACGTCCCATCAGATGGATGTAATATATACAACCTCTTTGTCTTCCACCTTAGGTCACTCATCCAAGGCCCGCTTAATTCATTAAACACTATCTTAAGTGGCCAAACTGATGGACTTCCATTATTCAAAAAGTTTCATAGCAAGTCCTGCAATACAATTACCTCTGAGAACTGGTATCTAAATTAAAGTTAAATATTTAGAAAGTCTTCCTAAAGCTGCTAGGGGGATCGAGCTGGATGTTTTATGTGTTCATTTCCAAGATAAATCTGACTGCAAACAGATGAAGAAGAACATAATTTGCTGTGTGTGTTCTGAATTTCCTCAGCGCTGCGGTGTTCTCTGTCTAAACACTCAGTGGTTAGAAAGCATGATTGTGCTTGTCCACATTCAAATTCTGACACACACACTCAGACTTGATGGTGGATTTACAACTGACCACATCCATCTTTAACCATTTCACAAGAAAATGTGAAGCTGATCCATTTGTTACATTTGTATTTGTATGCAACAGGAACTAGACTAAGACTAGTCACAATGAGCTGATGAAAGAAACCAATTCTGTTAATGAGAAGAAACTAAAACCACCTGAAATAGAGGCAATAGTAAAAAAGAATAATAGAAAACTGACAGGATACTGAGGACAATCAGTCAATGATTCATTCCATCAATGATGATAATTGCCATCCACTCCATTACTTTAGTCAGCTGGATGTTGATAGCCTCACAAGTGTGAGTTCACAAATTTTGATTCATTCATTACGGTCACACAAGGAATTTTTTCAGGGTCCTGTGAGGGCAAACCAAAATTATTCTGAAGGCAATAAGGGCAAACCTTAGCCCAGCAACAGTGCTTTGTTTGATTGTAAAAATGCTTAACCACCTTCGCTGGTTTTTGACTTTGTTTCAGCTTTTTGAGGTAGAAAAAGAATCCACCAAATCACTCCCTGAAGCTTATTAGCCTGGTTGCTCCTGACAGGGTTCATTCTGCATATATTACAAAGTGCATGAGTATGAAATTTACCAATACGTGTAGTCATATGTGTACATATTACAAATTACTTGAAGAACTAGTTTATAGAACAGTTCTGTATCCATCTATCTGTACATCTATCTATCTTAATATACACAATGAGAGCTACGTGTTCTGTTAAGTGCAAAGAGTTCCTTTGTTTTTGGCATAGATTAGTGCTTCAGCTGTGAGGAAAGGACAGCCCAATTTGTCAAGAGAGTGCATGGAGCTAATCACATCAAAAGAACTGCTACCCAGTATAATATCAGCCCATGAGCAGGATGCCTAATTCATTAGTCTGCATTTGCAGGACAAATCACTTCTATGCTGACATACAAAAGTACCACACACACAAGCGAGATGAGGCAGTAAACTTGTAGCGGCCTACTGGCATGAAATAAATGACAATGAAAATATCTGATTTGATGATATTTTCCGTGCAGTGGCTCTCGCCGTAAATCTCATGCAAGGTAAACTGATGCTGCAATGCATACTGCAGCAGTCATGTTTATGCAAATGTGTGTGCTTCAAAGAAAAATGACCTTTTCTCTATGGCACATTGATTTAGAGCACCTTACCCTATAGCTGCTTGAGAAGAATTATGGATCCAATGGATGAAAGATGTGTCTTCCTCTAAGAAGAAGCATTTACAGTATGACGAATACTCTACCTTCTTAGCTAAAACAGAAATGAGCTGTGCCCTTCAAATCAGTGTCATTTATCTCCATTTTCTCTGGCCACTGGGTATCATATCCGAGTCAGCATTTCTGCCCACCTTCCCCTGTGAAGACAAGCCCTCCTCCGAGGTTTTTCTGGCCAGAAACGAGATTACTGTTAAGGTGGTAGACCACAGTTATTTAAATTCCTGGATCAAAATCTTGCCAGCTGGTAGGTGTGAACCACAGCGCTAAGATATTTATTGACTAAACAGAGTCATTAAACTGCAGCATGCAAAGCACACACACTTTACAGCCAAAGCTAGCAAGTAGCTAGAGAAACGCTTTCTTTTTTTATCTTGACTTTTTAAAAAAACGCAACAGCTATGATTTAGTGATCTTATAGGAAACCTGTATTGAGTGTACATTTTACATATTTAATAAGGTAGATATCATAAAAGCCCTTAGATGCTGCCTGTCACATGGTGTGACTACACTGTTCCATAAATCCTTTTCCTCAGTGTTGTTGTTGTGAATACTGTAGCATGATGAAGCCAAGTCTTTTATCAGCATCCCCATCAACGTCTTTATTCTGCATTATTGTTCGATTTTATCCTGTTCATCTCATTCAGAGGAAGAGAAAACTTTCTCAAGTCTTCATCAGCTGGCACACACAATTACACACGGCTTTGCACTTGCACCAGTTTTCCCATAAATAAACGCACACGCTTATGCGAAAACAAACAAAGAACAAATTCCTGATTCCAAAGCCATTTTCTTAAAAACACAACGGGAACTGTCAGATTGCTGTCGCGAAACTTTGTGATTTACCAAACTATGAATAATTTGTGCATAAATTAAGTGACGGGATAATGAGAAATGCCACGCTTCTGTGATGAGAGGAAATGGAACGCAGCAGTGGCCAATCAACTCGTGAAGATTGGAAATAGAATTAACAACTTCACCTGACATAAGAAACATGCAGGGATGAAAAACCTGACTGGAGAGTCAATAAGCTTTCATGCTCTGGTGTCTGACCAGCTGTAAATGAAGGGGCAGGAGCTTCTGTGTGCACATGCGGAGATGAGCTGCTAAAGATAAGATGCACTGCCTCCTTAGCTGTCTTTCCTAGCTGCAGGGGATTCTGTTTCTCTGTTCTCTCCCGAGCTTTGAAGCTCTAATGCCTCTGATCTGTCATCTATCTCTTGCCTCCCATGCTGTCCGGTGCGTGTCTGCTCATGAGCATGACGATATGACAGCACTGCAGCCAACACACAGCGAGTCAGGTGGCCAAACCCTTCTTTTAGAACAGACAGTCTCTGCTAATGTAAATTTATTAAAGATCCTGGCACTAATGAAACTGTTAAATAGTAGCTGGCTGCTGTGAAAGGTGTGTCATTTTGTCCAGATTACCCTGCCACAGTCTTTGAAAGTGTATGCATTTATAACCAACGGAAATCAGATGTTTCTCAGGGGGGTGTGCTAGTGTGCTGATGTTTTCAATTACAGCCATGCTCAGCTACCGACTACTTGATTATACGGAAGGCCCTGGCCACCAGTGTAGAGCTGAAAAACCAACGTGTCTGGCAGTTCAGTGGATCCAGATTTTTTTTTCCCTTTTTGCTAGTACTGGTGGGTGATCTGCACTATGTGAGGAACCCTGACAATACCCCCCCCCCCCAACAAAACTAAAAAAAATCCTTCTTGCTCTCCCACAACCTGGGGGTGTCTGGCTGGGAGGCATGTCAGCATGTATCTCCCTACAGTCTGTCTCTTTGCCACCGTGGCAAATCAATTCTTAATAAACCATCTGAAAGCTTCCTCTGCTATACCTTTCATTTCCCTCCTCAAAGCTGCAGGGCAAATTAGCCTGCCAAGAGGATGATAGGGAGCAAGCGGCAGAAGAAAGCAACCGAGAGGGGGATGAAAAAAACGACCCAACACCTACAATTAAATTAACAAATCACTGTTCTTAATTAATCGGGGAATTACAAGCAGAACTGTGGGTTTGAGACGTGACTGACATGGCTAGCACTCCCTGCATCTGCTTTTGTTAGTGCTGCTGGGGTGGGGAAGAGGAGAGAGGTAAAGGGGGAGAGGAAAGGCAGATGAAAGCTTAATAAAAACTCTCCGCAGAGCCCCCTGAACAGAATAGCGAGAACGTTACCTCTACTCCTCCCCTTCTTTTCTTTGGTTTCCTTTTGCTCCCACTCTCTTATCCTTGTCATTCCTCCCTTACTTACGTCTTCTCCTCTCCCACTCTAACTAGCTATTTCCTTTCCCTTTTCCCCCTTACCTTCTCCCTGCCCCGTTCTCCCCCGCTTTGCTTTTACTGGTTCTCAAACCCATGCTTGCTAATGAGGTGTGGGATTGACAGCTGGATTACACCATCGCTTTGTAATCCTTTCATTTCTCTATGTAGGATAATCACACCGCAGACCGGGGCCTTACCTCCTGCCTCTAGGGGCAATCAACAATGTGTGTGTTTACATAAAAGCAGATGCATGTGTAATATTCAGTTAACTGTGAGTAAAATGTCCTGAGGTTAATGCAACTTTCGTTATCTTGACTGCACACCGGCTCAGAGTATGTCAATCGTCAAGCAAGACCACCAGAATTTTGCGACGTAGCCTACGAATGAATGAGTATTTATATATTATCGTGTCCATGCTTCAAGCAGAAAAAGTAGTCCATCTGCTTGCCTTCCAGCCTGTCTACATCTTCTCATCCCTTCTCCCTCAGAGATGAGCAAATATTGTCTTCCCTTTAACATAGCTGCTCCTTTAGCCCTTCTTCCTCTCTACCATTTCTCCTCCCTTCGTCCCCATCCCTTCTTTACCCCAACTCCCTCACAGGAGCTTGTTCCCTATGCGGCCACAGGATTCACTTTGTTTTTGATCATTCTCAGACTCAGAGCTAGACAACTTATCTGCTACTCTACATTCTCCCGGGCCCAGAGGAGAAAAGCAGGGCCTTTTATTACCCTCGCTCTTTGCCTCTTCCTCTGATGTGCAGAAAGAGACAACAGTCAGATAGGGAGAAGAAGCAGAAAGAGATTCAGGCCAGTGTGCTTTTAAAAACGTGTTGGTCCCAAGGCTTGAAATGGCTGTCTCATAGAGTTTGACCAACAGTATCACAGGGCTTTTAAAGTCTTACAAGCAAAAATGCTACATTGTCACAAACCAGTATTTGCCATTATACTCAGGGCTCAAAGTAACAGTTCTCCACAGCAATCATCCACTGTATTCTAGGATAAGCATGTGACCTTGATGTTGGAATCAACTGCAGGTTCAACAAATTAATATTCTTCATGGTTGTGGGTTGGGGTTTTTTTTTTTTTGATTAAGTAAGAGAATAATGTGAACATGAATGCAACAAACAAATCCTGATTGTAAAAAACTGAGCTGAATGTTTTTAAAGCACAGTGCTAGACTAGTGGCCACTGCAGAAATCCACAAGAGATTCACTACATCCTTGTGAATTGCACTATAACCCTTTATCCAACAACCTTCATCTGTTTATAAGGTTCATTGTTTAGTGCTGTGCAAATGTTGACTGAGTAACTGACTGTGTCCCAGTTATTAACACTCAACGAGAGCAGTTGCCACTATAATGATCTGTCTGACAGAATTTTGAACGCATTTGAATTTTATAGGGAAAGAGGAACAACACTGAGTTTCGCAATACTATGCGATTTCTACTTTGTTATCACAGAATTTAAAAATCATTTTTAGGAAAATCATATTCTGGAAAAAAGCAAACAGTTTCCTTTTCCTGCAGATCTCAAACCTCAAATTTACTGCCTGTCTTGGACTTTGTGAGCAACGTGCACGGGGTTTTAACTGTGTTAACTTTGACACACTAGAATACCACAAGGAAGTATATGAATGCCAACATGGATGTGGAAACCTATTAAATTATTCACACCAATATCTAACATTTTAAGGCCATGTACGATAGATTAAAGCTGAGGTACGCATCAGATTTTCAAGATCAGAGATGACTTATTCTGCTTCACACTTCACACTTCTGCATTATTTTAGTATTGTTATTGTTTAGAATCAGAACTGCAGTTTTGACAGAAGAAGTGGCTTAATAAGTAACTGTCTCAAATTAAATCAAATCAAATCAAATCAAATCACTTTTATTGTCACATCACATGTGCAGGTACATTGGTACAGCACATGTGAGTGAAATTAGTGTTCATTAGTGAGAAAGGTGTAAAGCAAATGCTTACTGGCTCTTCTCATAGTTGTAGTTTTTCTTAAGATATCAGTTCTCATTATAGTTTAATTTTGGACTGAAATTTGTAACAATTTACATTTAATAATTGGAAAATAATAATAGCTGACAGATAAGGATTTGTGTAAACTGCCCACAATAGTAAAACAATTTAACATTTGAAAACAACCTCAAAGAAATTTCTACCAGCTAACACAGCCCCATACTACTGAGAGAAATGGGAATTCCCCTTTTGGGGAAATCAATAAAGTCTGTCAAAAAGCCAACATCTATCTTGACATGAATCAACAGAAACTGTTTGCAAAGACCTGGGCTCCTCTGAAAGCGCCTTTGTGAGCCCCTTATTAGCTTTTAGCCTGTCGAATAGCGTAGGACCAGACACCATGGGACTCATCATTGTCTTCTGATTAATTAACATTACTGGCACTGTGTTTGTCGACCCCCAGCTCCCCAGCTATCCTTTTCTTCCTCTGTCCCCTGTGTTCCCGCATAGTTTTCTTGTTCAGAGGCAATGATTCGCCTATGTGCTGAACTTAAGAACTTAATGGAGAACGTTCGCAAGAAGAGCAAGACACAATTAATGATTATCAGGCGGCCATGTCTTCTGAGGACTTCCATCCTTAGTTTAACCAAAAACAAGGGATCTTTAAGCAAAGGGAATGGGATATAAGATTTTAATGCTCTTGGATTTGCCCTGCCCACAAAGAGATCATAGAAATCTACTCTTGATTAGAAAAGGGTGCGAAATGGACAAAAGTCCATTAATTAAAAATAATGATCTCAGTTTGGGGAAACTAGGCAAACTGACCAGATAGGTGAGAATATTGTTTTCATACCGCTGTTATGAAATATTTTCACACAATAGTCCTAAATGAGATTTTACTATTTTAAATTTAATTATGTTTTGTTATAAGAAACTCAAGTTTAACAAAATTGAGGAGAGACAAATCATCCAAAGTGAGCTCATGCATATTTAATTATCTCAGTGCTAAAACAGTAATAGAAATTAAATTGGAAGCAGTACATCAAAAGAATCCTCAACTAGAAAATGGTAGTTGTGTCTTTCAACAACATTGCTTTCCCATAAAAAAATTGAGAATGTGATAAAGGTGTGGCAGCTGGATCATCATTTTTTGGGTTGCTTTCAGAGTGACTTGATTTCCAAGTGAATCAATTAGGATCTAATTAAAATCCTGCCATAGACAAACTGAGGAATTAAGAATGAGTGGGCAGGATTAGACCACAACAGTGTCTGGGTGTAGGCCAGAGCTACAGAGTAGTGGGCAGCCTCAAAGTATCATAATGTGTTGCTGTTTTTCCTTTTGTGTCTTTTCATAATGAACAGTATAAAATAGCACCATAAATGCTAAAATGCTGGCTGTTTCAGGGAACAGAGCCTTATCGTATACTTCCTTTTCAACCCTGATCAGAGGAAAGTGTCTGTCCTTCTGTACCCCACCCTTTATTTCACTCTCCTCTCTGGCAGTAGCCTAGCTTAAAGACATGGTCACTGTGACTCTTGAGGAAAGAGAAAACAGTCTTGTAAGCTTATCATTATCCTGCTGGTGTAATCCCTGTCCACCACATTGCAGCAAAAGAGCAGCCCTGGGAGTGCCTTGCATTCCTCTTGCTCCTTGTGAAAAAACTATTTCACCAAAGACAACAGGGACACCTTACAACAGCTCCTCCGCAGTCTTAGACTTTATGCTACAAAAAAGAAAAGAAAAGGGGGAAAAATAATCTTTTTAACCTTAGACAAAATGTGCATGTGTGTAAGACAGAGGGAGGGCAAGAGACAGAGCCCTAGTAGTGTCCCCTTGTCATCTTACAGCCTTCAGAGCCCATGCAGACCATCTGTGCATTAAAGAGGTAGAGCCCAAGCAAAGTATTTAAATGGGTTTAATGTCTTCAAGAGGGCCATAACCTTGGTCCTGTAGAAGCCCAGAAGACCCATCATACCAAGGCAGGAGGTCTCTTAATGTACAAAGCAGATGACAAGGATACAGAGTTCACACACACCACCGAGTAACTCAATCTGCAGGAAGTCTCTCACATTTTTTCATTCATTCTCGTTTTCCCTTTTACCCCCGTCACCCTTGTCCCTCCTCCCCAAACAAAAGGAGAAGATGTCAAAAAATCCCATTAAAAAATAATGGCCTCCACCTGCTTTCTTTCTTTTCTCATTCCCTCCTGCTTGCCTTTCTAATGACCAGCTTGGAAAAATCTGGAGGTTTCCTGCTATGCACAGATCACCAGTCAACCACCCCAGTGCACAGTACATTCGGCGACAAAATGCACACACCGAGCATGCAAAAGCACATAACCACTCCGCCGCATGATTTCCCAAGCCTTATAGTATTCATCAAAGGGCAGGTTTGCAGGTGTACCCCTCATCCCACCAACGCTCCTCATTAATCTCATAAACCACTTGCGTCTAGACTTTAACAGGGGAAGAAATGTTCAACCATGTGGTTAAGTCATCTATATGAACCTCTCTGAAAAATCCACACAAAATTCTCTGAAACAGCTATAAATCACACATGAGGTTGCAAATTAAGTAAATAAATGTCAACTGGATATTTGTAAGAGCTCCCTGAGGTCAGATTAGTCTTTGGTCTGACGGTCATAAACCAGCACCTGAAGTGTCTTCACTGCTTTACAAAACGTCCAACAAATGTCAGCCCTGTGCTTTTCTGCAATCAATAACCACTGAAAACAGGACTGTGTGATCTTTTCTCGATGGCTGAATATCCTTACAAAATTACCCATAAACCATGTAATGATTGAAACAGATGGTGTGGACAGAATAAAGATTTGTGTGGTATTTTGCACCATAAGAAAGATTTGATAGTTTTATGGGAGAGCGCAGCACTGATTCTTCTTAACGCTACAACTGATGAGATATTCCTGCAGTGTATGTTTTAACTGTTAGACAATAGTTCAAAAAACAAAAGCTCTTTTCCTTCTTTAGATTTACATATTCACATAACAAAATGTGGTGGGCCTTGAATGATTACAGGATATGTAGAAAACTGTTGGCAGTAGCTGATTAAACCAAAGGATTACTCAAAAGAATATTGTGAGATACAATGAATAAAAACTAGTAACAAAGGAAAGAAAACAATGTGCATGATTTAAGAAGATGACTACTGCATCAACTATTCCAATTTGACCTGTACAATATATCAGTTGACCAAAATCACATAGTTTCTCCAGCAGCTCCAACTTCACTGTTTGAAATAGTCACTTCATTATCTGCAGCACAGCATGCATCACAGCAGAGTAGATGGTACTGTAGAGTTCAGCAATGTTTTTACTGTAAGTTATTCACTAGTTTTGGAGCAACTATGCTGTAAAGTTAATAAATAATGAACCAATCATGAAGCATTTGATATCCACGTCTTTTTTTTTTTAACTTCTTAAAGTCTGCATCAGCATTGGCTGCAAAATCTAATCTCCATGAGGACACCTGTCTGCTATCGATCCAGATAAAACTACAGGCTGTTTGTCAAGAGATTTGGGGCAAAACAGGTCATCAAAAGCATCTAACTGTGTTTGAGGGTGTAGGGATAGAAAACAAAATGGTGCAGGAAGGGCAGGAAATGTTACCCTAATTCATGGCATATTATTAAAACCTGTAAGGCACAGCATCTGTTAGTGTATTTGTAATGGCGTGCCATTTTTTTTCATATGGAAATAGTTCTGTGCATTAAACTGGGGGTGAAATTGATACTTACTGTATATCAACTTCTGAGCTTCAAGTTGAAAAATGATGTTAAGAATGCAAAGCCTATAGCAATAACAGCCCAGCTATTGGATTTTGAAAAATCACCTTAAGTGTCATAGGAAAGCCTCACTAACCAAGGCATGTGAGACTCATCACCCAGGGCCTGCTGGGAGAGATTTTCGGGAAATAATATCCTGGAAAAAAATTACAGCTCTTAACGTTTTGTTTTATTCAGAATTCGAAGTTCTCTGTTGTATATTTGCTCGTATTAGGGCATTCTCAAAATGAGCAAAACTCAGAGTATGCTAGAAAATACTATAAATGTGACAAGAAAAAAGTGGCACTGAGGGGAGAGAGAAAGGATGTGGGTCAGAGAGGCAAGTCATAGATTTATACGGCATCAACTGAAGTTGGAATTTCTACTGAATGGTAGCATCCCTGTCTAAGGTGAGAGCTGGTGTATATTTATGTGTGCGCATGGGAGGGAGCGGAAGAGAGAGAGCGAGTATGAGATATAGAGAAAGAATGCTTTGTGGATCAGAAAACATGTTTATGAGTCAGGACAAAGGAAAACCATTCTATTAAAAACAGAACTGGTCACCTTAATAGAGACATTCAGACGCTCTGGCTGATATCACTGGAGGGGTCTCGTTTTCAGCACGAATCTGAGCATCAGTGGAGGTTCTAAAAACAGTGACAACTGCAGGAAAAATCTACAGTTCTTTCTGAGAAGCTGCACCGTGGATGTCAGCATCCTTAAAGCTCAGGTACTGACATGTCAAAAAAGAAGGACCTCGCAGAATTCATCAACTATGTCCCCATGTTCTCTCTCTCCCTCTCCTCTCTCACTAAACTCAGACAAATACCACCACAGTCGCAAACACAGAAAGTGAGGGCTGCCCAAAACCACCAGTAACCCAAACAAAGTCCAAGGTCAGCAGAGTGGGCTCACTGAGCTGAAACCACCAACCCTGGCTTTCATTACCAGGAACAGAATCAGCAAAGGGATGCAGGGACACATGGGATGAGGTTACATTCACCAGCTCTGTTTATCTCTATTGGGTTGGCTTGAGTCCAACTCATAGCTTCTCTCTCATTTGCGAGATACAAAAACTCCAAATGTGTTGATCCAAGCATCAACACTTTAAATTATTGTACAACTCACTGTTTGTCTGCAGAAACAGAGAAGAAATAGGACCTTTCTCTGAGTTGTGTTTACTTGTGTTATACTGATTTTACAAGTAATTATTCAGTGTTAAAGGTCTTGGAATAATGTGCTAGGAGAAGCTGTCATAGGTCTGATCAAAACAAGGCATAAAAAACGGGACATCGTTAGCACTCGATGTGTCATGCATACATATACTAACAATATTAGGAAAAAGCACACACAGAGACTGAAAAAGACCTCGCATTTTTTAAAGACGTTAACTCACCCTCTTAAACCCCTCCTATAACTATAAAGACAAACATGGCATTTGCCATTATCAATACTGAGTGTGCTGCTAATATGTGCATGTTAAAAGTATAACAATCCTCAAAAGTGTTGCATTTAGAGCAGCCTTATAATCAATCAGAATCCATTATGCAGTGTGCTGTTTAATGTGTGTTTCAGCTATTAACTTTGGAACTGGCATGGGTTTCCAGATAAATAAAGAGCAGATCAATTCCCACAGCCAGAACAATGCAGCGTGCAGAATTAATTCTTTTTAATGTTTATTGGATAGATTGTGCTTGTCAGCGAAACAGTTGGCCACAATGCACAGAACATTTAGAGGATGATCTAAATGAGCACCATTGTTCCAAAAAGACCAAGAACAATATTACTAATAATAATAATAATAATAATAATAATATGAAGAAGACAAAGAAGAGGACTGAGAATCTCTAAGTGACCAAACTAACACCACCCAAAAGAAAGAAAATATAAATGGCTGATGGCTGACTATAAACATGCCAATAACGTTTTTCTTGTCAAATGTAAACCACAATATAAAAATTTAATAAATAAATAACATTCCACAAACTTTGGAATATTGGGGTTCCATACAAATTTCATTTTGACTTTACAAAGAGATTTCACTGTGGCCTTGAACATTGTTTTAGGAAATTTTGGTCATCAGAGTAACTGAAAATTATAAAATGTGAACTGTAAAACCTTCCATCTCCGGTTACTGACCTGCTCTGTGGGCTCAGGCATTTTACCCATCATGGTCAAGGTCCCAGTTCTGTCCTCCCCATTAGTCTCCCCAGTGAGATTAGACTCCCACACAAGCACACACATACACAAATTATTTCTATATATATATATATATATATATATATATATAGAGATATATATATATATATAGAGATATATATATATATATATATATATATATATAGACATACACATATATGTGTGTGTGTCTGTGTGCACGCATGTGTGCCTGAGTGGGTGTCATTACTTCTGCCCCTATCTGACGGTTTTGGGTTAAATAATGTTATTATTAAAGTTTTTCCAGAGCTGCTCCCTTGCCTTCCTCCAGTGACACCCTTACCAGCTATAAATCAGCTGCCTGAGTCCTGCAAATCACATGGAGTGAGTGTGTGCTTGTCTAAATGTGTGTGTGTGTCTGCTTGACCACTGCAGCTGTATTCTCAAACACACATGAAGATGACACTGCAGCTGTGAACATTTCAAGCAACGCCGATGAAAACTATTGAATGCGAAACTTTAAGAATGTGCTTTCCGTGTGACTTGAAAGTAACCTCGCAAATAAACTATAAATCTGATTTATGAGCAGATATCATGATGGGTTTGCTGTGATCGTGTGAACCTGACTTTAGTATGGTTTACATTAGGAGGGAAAGTGCCATGAAAATGATGCTTAGGCCTCTGTTGTTAGTGGTAAAATGAATTCCTAACACTGAAAGCAACCATGTTAGACCACTAAAGATTAGTTTATGTGTAGAGTGAGAAAGAGAGACAATTTCATCTACCTGAGACCAAACTAGATAAAGAATGCTCTGTGAAATAAATGGCTTCTGTGCAGCAGTGATGGCTCATTCCGTGATTGTTTGTGATTGTGTTGACACCCCCTGCTGGGCTGAAGACATCACTACCACACTGAGAGCAAGTTCACTGCCAGTGACAATGTCCCGCATCCAATCCCACTCCCAGCCAAGATATAATATGCTGAAGTTAATGAAACACTAAAATCAAGCTGATATCTTCTTTCACTCTTATATCACTCCAGCAATGAACACAGACAGATAACATAAAACAAGCAAAAAAATAATGTACTGTATCATTTTATATATCCTTAAATCAAAATTTCACTGGTGTATGTGTGCGTGCGTCTGTGCACGCGCACACTCAGGAAAAAGAGTCTAGACAGCTGTATCCCCGGCAGGTCTCTCACAGCTAAGGAGAGTGAGAAATATATACCGCGCAGCTGCCGAAGACACAGTCGACCCACAAAAGAGCTATTGTGCGCCCACAGCAAAACAATACAGCTTAGCTGAGCTATGAGGAAAAAAAACCATTGGAATCAATAGAGAATTGCAATTAGCCCACATTGGCAGGAGCAGTGCCAGATTAGACACAGGATGTCGATTCCATTTCCTGCACTATAGGGCCCTCAAACTTGGTTGGCTCATTGTGTAATTGGAACAATACAAATACATTTGGGAAAGATGGAGTGTGAAGGTGATAGTGCTAAAAATTACTGTAATGAAGATAAAGATGATGATAATACTCTTAAGACACTGAACAAGGTCAAAAACACAAAAATAAATGCAAGCGGGTATAACCCAAAAGTAACAGGCAAACATTTACAGCATCATTGCATAGAATATAAACAAATGCATGGATGCGTGTTACTACATGAGTTATATTTTTACAACATCGCACTGCAACAACAGACCAGGGTAATTACGAGCACAAAATTGCTCCAGTTTGCAATTTCTGACATCACACGAGCTTCACATGTACATACCCATGTGACTAAAATGATTATTTTTACATTTCCACTTTTACGACAATTTTCCAAATGCACAAGTGGTGCTTCGGTAATCTTAAAAGCAACGTGGCCAAGCACTGAAAGAAAACACATCACCATACACACCTCCTTTTACTTCCTTCAGTGCAAACAATGAGGTCTTTTGCTCACCCTCTCTCTAGCCTTGACAGAATGCAAAATAACTGACTTGCTAATTAAAGGGCTTACCTTTAAGTATGCCCTGACCTTGCAGTACATCCCTTGAAATCAGCACAGAGTAGAAGCTTTGTGAGAAGCCAGGTTGGCAGGGACCTTTGGAAGCGTGCACCCCATTATTCCTCTGGAAGAAAAAAAAAACATTGAAAGACATCGATAAACATGGATTCCACTGATTTCTTTCCTCATTTTTGGCTCCAAGCTTTGGAGAAAAGCAGCATAAAGAACAGTTAGCAGAAATAAATTCAACAAGTTTATCAACTCTTTCTGCTTGTGGCTAGATGTGATGCTGATTAAATGGTCACACAGTCCAATGTCAGTGATAAAATGTGCTGTGTTAGTCGCTCCATGAAGAAACCACCCCAGACAAAATGAGGACAGATGTAGTTAAAAGTATTGTACTCAGGCTTAAGTGACACGCGCGCGCGCACACAGGCAGCACGCGCACAGAGGAAACCTGCATGAATGCAGAATAATTGTCTCCCTGCTTATTGTGGGTCTTGTACTAACGGAGAGGTCCAGGGATATGAGGGGGGAGCAGCACGCCTGTGCGCACTAATCAAACGGTCTGCAGTCAACTTTGCACCCAGCATTTAGCGCTCACTGTTGTTTAAATTAAACGATCTGACCCACTACAGCCATGGCACACAAGCAAATGCACGCGCCCGCACACACGCACGCACACACACACACACACTAGCAAGATTGGCTGGACAGGAATGGAGGTTCAACACACTGCGGGGGCATACCGCAGGAGCACAACATTTTTTCAGTCTTTTTCCGATATCCATATAGCAGGAGAGCAATTGCCTCCGTCTGAGGCGGCGGAGAGAGAAAGATTTAGGAGCTACTCCGAGCTCCGTTAATAGTCCACTGGCGCCGACTTAATTCTGGATTCATGAAATGACGAAAAAGGCTGAAAAACACTACATAACTTTAAAGTTAACTTTTGCAAAGGCATCGCTTTTTTGACAAGTGAAACTTAAGGGGATGGTGGGCTGTAGCTTAAATAAGCGACATGACCAAGTCAGTTTGAGAAAAGAATAAAGGTATCACCTTGGGTGAATAACTTGTGCCGTGATTTAAGTTGTGTATGACAAATGATGATGACCTGCCAGCGATTTAGAGAAATACTGACAAGGCTTATACGGAGCGGACCTCGAGACTTACTTTTTTTCTTTTTATACACTGAAATTCATTAGGGAACCAATTAGCGTGCCTACTTGTAGGGGGATAACGGCGAGCCCCGCGTTGCTGTACCAACACACACCACGGCTTCCTTCTGGCTGCATGACTTTATTCGAGCTTATGTGCTGTATCAGAAGCTTTAGTAAAAAAATGAGAAATCTCACCCAGAATGTGTCAAGAAGAAGGGCTGCTGTCAGGACCAGAGCGAAGTCAGTTCTCATCGTGGCGAGGAAGCGACTCAATGCTGCCCGGACAAAAGAACCAGAAAGAGGGTCGGTTCGTATTTTTCTTTTCCAAAAATTATTCCCCCTTTCTCGGTCAGACTGTTAGTTACGTCCCTCTGCGCGCTTAGTGAGTGTGCTGCCCCGAGTTTCCCCGGCTCTCTCATCTGCAGGTGAGCGCTCCGCTCAGCACCAAGGCGCAGCCAGCGTCACTCTCCAACCCCTCCTATCACTCGGTGCAGGAAAACTCCACACACGCACTTAAAGAAACACTCGTTGGCGCTTTGGATCAAACAGACGCACTGCTAACGTCTTTCCGAGGACCCCGACATTTCAAATCCATGTCCTATTGCGAAGGCGTCGCAGTTTTATGGTCGGATGAAATATGCCCAAACATATGGCAAACTCGTCAAACATCAGCCATCAAACTTCCAGCATTGCTTTACAAGCATGTAGCTTTAACATATGTTCATTAATAGATTTCTCCAGTTAACCAGTTGCACGAATGTGCGTAGTTTGAGTAAACGGAGTAGGTCAGGGTTGGTTAAAACAAGGTAGCATGTGCGACATATTGGCGACTTAAAGCTCCAGGTGACCGGGACAAGTATTAAGAAAAGTGTGTTAAGAAAAAAAGAAATGAAGAACGAAGCGACTATTTTTTTAACATGACTCAACAGATGGTGTTTTAATAGCAAAATACTTTCCATTTATATTAATACACCATTAGTCATGCATTTTGCTGATTACTTTGAATAGTATCGAGGTTTGTGGTATGTCTTAACAGATGTACATTGAATTTTTTTTTTCTTTGTGATAATCTGAAGCAAAGTCTTCATCTGCCACAGTGAGGCCTGGAGGGGTTTAAATCCTTTATGTGGGTACAGAAGTTCAAAGATGTTAAACAGAACTTTTCATTTTGTTGACATGTGGAGTTACGGGATGAGACTGAGGCTCACACAATTTCAATACTGGCTGGCATTTGGCAAACTCACCAGAAATGTAGCCTTTGTTTTCAGCCAATCTAGTACGTTTTCTGAGACTATAAAAGAGAAAATTCACCAAAAGAAAAGTCTAGGTTAATGTTAATCAAATGTTAATTCAAAAGGTTTTTAGTGTGAATCAAAATGTCTGACAAAAGCTGAACTTAGCTTCTTTTTTCTTCAACTGCGCTGCCCCCCACCTGCTCCCCAAAAAGGTCTCCTAGCTAAAAAGGGCAGACAAGCCTATGTCCAAGAACTGGACCTTGCATCCCCATTAATCTGGGTCAACGTATTGCCTGCAGCCTATTAGTATAAGCAGGACATGTACCCAACCAGTTTCTTGTGGCTACAGAAAACCTTTCTGAACAAAAAAAAACATCATATTACAGAGGACGGACTGCCTTTCTGGCCTTTTGAGCTGCTAATGACCTTTATATTCTGGTGTCTGTAATTGGCAGACTGGTCTCCATATCTGCTTAGTGGACCAATAGGTTCTAACCTTGTGGAAAACTGTACAAGAGTGTATTCAACAAATTCCCTCTGTGCAAAATGTAGGCATTTTACCACCTCTCTCATCCCAGTCCCTTTGTCACAAAGATGAACATTCATACCCACAGTCCTTTATATTCCTCGTGGCTCTTGTAATATGCTGAAGGTTTCTGTCTGTCTGGTATGCTGTGACTGGCAGGTCTCACTTTCTCTTTATCTCTCTGTGTTGTTTTTGTGTCCAAGAGAGGGATTTAGTATATGTGCATTAGAACAACACAGAACTCTGAGGTTTTGTAGTAATGCAATGTAAACTATGATTAATGCAGTGTTAAGATATGGATAAGCTTTATACACAGTTCTAACAATATTCAGCATCCATTCAGACAGTTTTGAAAGAAATGAGTCATGCTAGTATGGTGCAGGACAGCAGGTAGAAGGCCTCTCTGCAATATTTAAAATGAATCAGCTAAAGCAAAATGCAATATAGCCACATCTTATTGTGTGCACCACTTTTTATTAAAGAATAGCACCACTGGCAAGCCTACTGCTGGTTCACCGATGCCGAGGGCAAACAGCAGGAACTGTTCGGTTTGCATTTGCAAAAAGTTCTGATATAGCTTTAAAACAATTGATAAATAAACTCAATACTTCAAATTGACATTCAGTTATAAACTATTAAAAGACTTGGGAGTAAAACACAGAGTAGATTTTGAAACTGCACTTTCTCTCTAGTCACCAGCATGGCAACATGTCACATGTCAGGTAGGGTGTTGCAGGATGTATTCGCAGCTCGGCCCAGGAGGTCACAATTACAGGCTAAACACTGCCTGTGGAAACACAGCACTTGTTGATCTGAGTTTTCTCTCCCGTGAAAGTCACGCTACATGCCCACCCAACACAGTGACCTCCACTTACTTACTTTCTACTTTTAGAGGACACACTACTTTTTGAATCGTTGCTGAATGTTGGCATTAGATTTTAATGGTGTGCTGCAGAACTGCTAACTATGAAAACAATTCATCAGGACACTGCTCTGTTAGTCTGGGAGACCTTAACATTTTAGTCAGAGGACACCGGTGAAACAATCAAACTTGCTGTAAAGATATTTAAAATATACTTTAAAAATATCTTAATTGTTTTATGATTATTAAGCTGATAATGATGATGGTTGTTGTTGTTATTTTTAAGGTAGTTTCTAGGAAACAATGTGAGAAAACTGTGCAGTTTTGTTGGTATATTATTATACCTGCTTAATATGGTTTGCTGTCAAAACAGTATCACTTTTTTTTCCTGGTGTGTCACAACTGGATATTTGAAGTGGATCCCCTGGGACCTGGGTTTTGAGCTGTGTGCATTAGGTTTGTTACCACACTTGGTTGTTATCACACTTGGTTGGATTTGGATCTGAGGAGGCTGAAGACATGGCCAGTACCTGCATGTTCTCAGAGCTTTTCCTGAGCATTTTTCATTGTGTGGCAGAGTGCAGAGTGCTGTTGGGGATCAGTGGGTGTTGTCATTCCTTGGTGTTCTTGGTCTACTAGAATGTTTATGTGGATAGCATATATCAAACTAATATCAATATGAATGCCAGGACCCAGGGTTGCCCAAAAGAACTTTGCATTTTAGAGAATCAAAGTTTGTCTGTCAGTCATTTTAATATGGAGGCTGTCTTTTTTTCTGGTTTTTTATTACATTATTTAAGAATTCTATATGAATATTATCTAATGCTTTTTGGCTTTTTTAGTGAGCTTTGACCTAATTTCATTGTGATGCTATGAACAATGTTATAATGACAATAAAGTATCTGATGTCCTATATTTGATCTAAAGTTTTGATCAGTTATTTATTTATGTCGGAATTAAGCGATAGTTCTCTACGCTTTCTCAGGATATTTCAGAGTTTTCTCATGAAACGATGAATCCAAGATTGAAATTTGTCAATCATATGTATGGATGTGGTTGACATTTACAGAATTTACAGAGGAGGTCTGGAGAAAGTTTTAACAGTGAGGGTCCACAGTTATCTGTAAAACATGGTGGAGGTTAAGTCATTGTTTGGGGCTGCATTGCAGCCAGTGGTGTTGGGGATGCAACAATGATCCCAAATACACTACCACTGGAGTAAAAGCATAGCTGGATAGAAATACACTATAAGTCATTGATTGGTCTGTGCAGAGCCTGGACATAAACATTACTGAAGCAGTGTGGGATCATCTTGACTGAGACAAACAAAAGGCATCCAGCATCCAAAGAAGAGAGAACTATTTCTGAAGACTACTGAAAGGAAATGCAAAAAGCGTGCCTAAGAGAGTTAAGGGTGTGTTGGACAATAAAAGTGATCATACCAAACATTCATGATCATCAGACCTGTACAAATTCAAACTCACCTTATATACTTTATTTTTATTTTTTGGTATGTTTCAATAAGTCATTGCTCCTATTTCCCATTTTCCTTGAAAAATTTAAAGAAATTAGCGGGTTACTCAATACGTTTGCACTGTAATATAAATAAGTTATGTTATTATGTTATAAGATTTTCATACATTCCATGCTAAACAACTTCTCATCCTCTAAAAAGAAGTGTGGTGGAGAGTGATTCTTTTTCCCCTTTATTTTCTTTGTGTTCTTTGTTTATTTCAAGTTTTGGGAAGACTGTTCAGAAGAAAGGCATTTAAACCAAACAAAATTATTCTTTGGGTGCAAATGGTATATTTACTTTTTCTCCCTCTTCTTTTTTCTTCCAGTAGGCAAGAACAAGAATGTTATTAAAAAAGGATTTCATTAAAGCACTCATGTAGGTGATGTATTCCCCCTTCCCAAAAAGACCAGCCACAAACGATCTTTTGCTGATGATGATATCCATGTGTTGGAATCTTTAACCGTGGTTTTCCAGTCTAAATTTTCTAGTAAGTAACGCCTAAAGGAATTGCACATGGATTTTGTTTACACCAATAGTATTTTAAAAAAATATATCAACAGCATGATCTTTTATTGCAGACTTTACACACATGAATATTAACTTTCTTTACTTGCTTTGAAATATCTGATGTATTTCCTTAATTTTTTTGTGGGATTTTTAAAAAGAAATAACAATGAATGTAGGCGTGGATGGCCTGGAGTAAAAAAGTTGAACTTCACTACTTAAACACACTGTTAAAATAGTATTGGAGATGGCATACTGCATTTTTCAGCTTTATCTCAATGGTCCAATTTATATAAAAAGAAAAAAGTCAGACAGGTCAATGTTTAGCTATTAAAGTGAATTTGATATCATGTCAATAAACTTGAAAGTGTGTGACAAATATTGATTTTGCTAGTTAATGTGTGCCTCTGTCTGGGCATGACACTCCAATCATTCTACTTCAGTCGGTTCAGCTTCTGAGAAGTATTTGCTAACTGAGGTGCTGTGCCTTAGCTTTTTATTTTTTGCCAGATTGTTCAGTTTTCCTACCTTCTACTAAGCCTATGCTGACTTCTTATTCAGTTAAGTTCATTCGTAGTGTAATTTGCCCATTAGAAATAACTCCTCGTCTCCCTGTGCTTCAGGCCCACAACCTCTTCACCAGCTACCCGTCTGCCTCGCTTAGCTCCACACTCACTCTGTCACCAGCAGCCTTGATTGTCTGTACTGCTTTAAGCTTTACGCCATCAGCTTGCCCCGCTGCCTGCCACATTCTTTACTCGGCCCATCTACAACCAGGCCCAGTCATCTGCCAGCCAACGCTTAGCAACATTAAAGCTCCTGTCCACAAGTTGCAGTAAATGTTGTTTAACTTCTACATCGTTTATATCTGTGTCCATCATGTGCGTCCACATAGACTCAGTTCCTTAATAGGGTCTATGCTTAAAGCTCTTGGCACAGATAGAGCATTGTATTACTCCACACATTATACGAATATACCAAGAAGCAACAACTAGTTCATTCTCAGACAAAACTGTGATAACATTAGCTGGGCAAACAAGTTAAGGTTAGTGGTTATCTAAGCTAGCAAATTAAAGGCATAGAAACTGACATTGGATATTGGCCGAAATAATAGTCGCATTAGCTCACTCGCTCATTAGTTGGTTGTCTGTTGGCATTTGCTGTTTTTCTGCACTTCTGAGAGAGGGTTAGTCCTCGCTTTGACACAGCTTCCTTTGTTTTTATCTGCATGAAAGGAAAATAACCTGTAGGGAGTCCGCAGCAAAGTTCCATGATGTGTTTTGATTTGATGTGGCTGCTAAAACGGAGGAGGAACTAATAAAATTAACAATGAAACTGTAACATTTAGGGCTTAACAAGCATGAAGGCAGACTTCTAAGACCTTACCCAGCCAGTGTTACTGACATTATTATTTATTACACCTGTGCTGTTTTAAAGCTCTGTTCAGTATGCCCCAGTACCAATCTGTATGCTAATTCGAAACAGGGACTGTGTCTTTTGGTTTTTTAACAGAGTGGAAAAGTTTTCTAGAATTAAGGGTCTTCCAAAAAGTCATCCCCCTACCCCTAAAAAGCCATGAAAATGTTTTATTTTGCTGTCAAGTTAAAGCTGAGTCAAAGCTCTTTTAAAGCTGCGTTCAATAACACAAATGTGGCACATTCTCCTGGATGTGGGAAACACAAAGGTCTATTTCTTATGGATTAGTTAGTTAGTATATATTGTGAACAGTATGTACACTACTGCAAGCCTTTTCCCTAGCATTTATAAACATAAAAAAACCCACAAAGGATTTTTTAAAATTATGATTTAAAACTCTCTGCCATAGATGTTTAGGAGCAGACATTTTTCAGCATGTCTTTAGCAAATAATGGTGCTAATGGACCATTATCCAAACAGGGTTATTATTCTTCAGTTTGCCATTTTTGATATTTCAGAAGCAACTGAAATTTGTTTTAGTTTTTTTAAACCTATTGTGTCACAGTTTTCCTTTCCAGCTCTGGACAGCAGGAATCCAATTTGACAGTGATGACAGGAAATCTAAATTTGAATTTATTACGAGTTTGATAGCAAAAGAACTGCATGAGATTCATTAAAGAATCATCTTTAAAGCATATAAATACCAGCAAAAACTATTAGATTAAAACAGAATTTAATTTCTGTTGATCATTAAAACATGAACAGATGTTTCAATAATGTATCTTGAGTAACTGAGTTTTAAATAAAGAAGGGTCAAGCATAAATACAGGGCATGTGCTTATCATAATTTGTCAGCAGACAGTAGCTATGGAAAATGCAATCATATGAGCCTATTTTGAATTTGTTCAAAAACACCAGCATCATACTGTTAAACTCAGATTGGGAATTGCCACTAAGCTGCGTATCGGGTGCTTCATTATGTCATCTTTTATTACTGTATTCAAAATAGTCAAATAAACTGAAGCCTGGGGAGTAGCAAACAGCTGGTTCTAATAGCAATGAAAGTAAGTAGGGGAGACAGGTGGCATTGCTCTTACTTGTCTGTGCACATATTCTAAGGGGGGCAGTCATCGTGCTCTCCTGATAATGATGCTTTCATTAGCCATTGGGATGCCAGACATGTCCCTTACACTAAAATCAGAAGGGATCTCTTTGTGTGTGTGTGTGTGTGTGTGTGTGTGTGTGTGTGTGTGTGTGTGAGAGACTCGGGCACTCAGTGAACTGATTTGGTTGCAGTTTGGGTTTCACGTTTGTATTCTTGTCTCCACTTCACTCCGAGCCCATTAATGCAAATTATACTGAGAAAAGAGAGTGAGTTAAAGTGCAAAGGGTAAAAAGTAAACCCACTGAGCGTCGTAGCAATCTTTATAAAAACTGTTAAAATTTTCTCTCTTTACGCGCCATCAGTAAGTCTGAATAGTCTCTTAAAACGTAGAGATTCTCTTGTCGCCCGCTGTACTAGTTTGTAAGAAAATATGGCTGACACATTTTTTTGGGGAGGATTTTATTTTTGTGGGGTATGAGGATATGATCCCATCATTCCTTCTGGATTATGCAGCCTCTGGGGTTTCCCTGTGTCAGCCCCAGTATCCTGTGGTATTGCCAGTAGCTGACGCAGGAGGCAAGGCCCTCAAAGGTTGATGACAGATTCAAAGACCCACTGACAGCTCTGGAACAATGACCCGGGCAGGGATCAAGGAAATTCTGGGCTTGGAGCAAGACAGAATACTATTGTTTGATTTCCCATCTTTGATGGAGACACAGTGGAAAGAAAATACAGATTGATATCCCTAGTGGCATAGCAGTGGCATGGAACCTTATGATATTCAGAGATCAGAAAGCCAGCTGCAAAGTGGTCAGGTGAACAATGTGGAGCGGTGGGTGTTACAGCCTGTGAAATGCATGGAAAAAGAATAAAAAATTGTCAGGAGAATTCAAATTTGCCCATCTGCCAAAATGAGTCATAAAAAGTCCTATGGTGTATGTTTAAGAGAGTCAAGAGTCAGCTCAAAATAGGCAAGGCTATATATTTGAAACTATAAATTTAAAGTATTTACCTTTAATTATTTAAGATACACAAGTATCTATAGCGTTTGAAATTCCCAATCCATCACTATTTGCTTCCCATATGGAAAAGATATATATAAATCTTATAAAGTTTGTATCAGTCTTGTGTGAAACTTGTATGAAAAGCATACAAGAGTGAAAATAGATATAAGATCCCTTGAAAAATCATATAAATGAAACTTTTTTGGATACTTACTAAAACAATATATGAAAGTAATGAGAAAGTGGCCACTTTCATGAGTAAATCATATAAGCCTTATATGATTCACTATATGAAGTAGGCCACATCTTATGCAAGTCTTATATAAGTTCTTACTATTTCTTTTCCATATGGGTTTAGACTAAAAGGATGAGAAATATGATAACAATGGTACTGTGTTATGTTACTAGCTGTCAGTCACATTTCCAACTTAAGAGCTGGACTGAGAGCACAGACGAGTCCATCAACTGTAAATCACGCTCCATTCTATTTTATTAATAAAAGCTCAATCATATATCGCTGCCTGTGTGAAAACTTTGAAAACAACTACAGGGGCTTTCATGTGAAGGCATGAGCTATGGCCTATGAATGGACAAATATGTGAGGACTAGTGGAGAGGTGTTAAAATTATTCGGCAGGGAGAATTTTTAGCAGCTATGGGAGGCACTCAGTGGAGATGCCCCTAAGGCTGATGGGGTGCTTTGATCAGAGATGGAGGGACACGCCTGTTAAAAATCAGCAGTTGCCCGCTCCCCTTCTGTCTCTTTGTATCCCTCTCTTCCTCTATCCCTTTTTCCACTTCTCCATTTCTCTGTTTTTCTTTCTCATCCTTATAATCGCTCATTTTCCTTTCTTTCTGTTTTTTGCTTATGAGTATCATTTTCCTACCTTCTGTCTTTCTTGTGGAAACACGCGTTTACTAAATGGTCAGGAGAGCTCCTAATCCCATCTATAGGAGCAAATAACCTAGAGTGTCCCCCAGCAAAAGCTACATAAGACAAGTGGGATTAATAACTACCCGGTCCACACAAAGAAAGGCGTTCACACTTGACTTCCTGCAACATATATACGCTAATAAATCATTTAAATCCAATCCAAATGCATGGAGGAAAACAGCAGCAATGGATATAGACTGACTGCACCCACATTTTTGTTTTGTTCAATATGGTATTTCAATTTCTTTGATTTCACAGCAGACTATTTATTTCTGAAAACACTTTCCCGGTGATTTGGTTTAGTGCTTCACTTTATGTCTTTTCCAGGGTTGGTTCAGCATGGGGATTCTCTGACACCGAGCAACAGTAGTGAGTAAATTATTCCATTCAATTATCTGAGCATTTGCTCAATATAAATACCATCTGGGTGCTTGAAATAGATTAGTTTAAGGCCATACTAAATTATTAAACTATTCCCAGTGAACGAGTCCCCATTCCCCTTTAAATGAGGCAGACTTATGGGGTTCATACCAAGCCTCTGGTCGTCTGACTCGTTCAGCACTTAAATCGCATCTCTCTGGAACACTGTGACAGAATTCCCAACAGGAATGAGAAAGCGGTCCACCGTCACTTGACCCTCGCTTCTTTCCACTGGCCAAACGGTTAACCCATTTACTAGACTAACAGGCCTGGCCTTACAAGCACAAATTGCAGAAATAGAGTTGAGCTGTAGCTCAGTATAGAATAGGAGGAGATGTTAGCTGTCTGATTTTGGTAGATGACTTTAAACCATAATGTGTTTAGCAGGAGTTCTCAACCACATGAGTTTATCCTTCCACATGACCTCAGTCACTCTTTTTTCCATCTCACACAGCTCAGACAACAGACCTACAGCAAAGGATTTCTCATTTATTCAGCACGCTCCCTCTGGAGGTCCAAATCAAAAAGTGAACATATGGCTGCTCTGCAATGTGCAGACACTACTATCCTCTAAACTGCCTCAGCTCAGTACACAGAGCAACACCCATGCAGCACAGTTGACATCCAAAAAGCTTTCAGCTCTCTGGTAGAAGAGTTTTAACCGTTTTATGACCTGTGAAGCATCGTTAAAATGTCCTTGCCAGGAATTCTTTTTTGTTTTGTTTAGTTCTCTTATCGAATTTCTCACACAGTTAAATTAACACAAGTCCTCAAACTAAAGAGAATTTTGGAAGATAATGTTCCCTGAAGGAAAACGCTCAAGAATTTGAAAAATGTGAAAAAGTTAAAAATATAGTTACATTAACTTTAGAGTTTCTATCAGCGCTGGTATGCATTTAAAAAGACATTCAGTGGCACATACCTCTATGCAGTTGTCAGTCCAGGATTTTACGACTTGCTTACACTAAGCACAACAAACTGAAAACCTTCTACCACTATTAAAGTATACGTTGATGAAAAGAACTATTTCCTTTTCTTCACATAAATAAAAACCAGGTCATAAGTATTGTCATAGTGAAGGTAGGGTGGGAATAATGGCGAGATAATACACTAGGATGCCTTTTCAAAGTTGGGCTCTCACAGGATCTCAAACCTAATCTTTTTAAATAAATTAGGTGCATGTGCTAAATTCATTCAGTTGCCACAATAGTGGGTCATAGTTATTTGAAGAAAAAAAAGCTTAATTAATAAGCCAGTCAATCAAAGACATTTAAAAAAAATATAAATATATTATTTTAAACACAGATCCAAATGGTTACTTTGAATGAGCATTCAGATTTAGTTTTCTTTACAAAGGACTAATCAGTTGGCACAGGTTCTTCATTGCGCTTCTTTTACAGATCATGGGGCTCCCTATGCAAGGTTTCTTCACAATAAGATCCTTCATTCATCTCTTCCACCTGGCATAGAAATGAAACGTATAAACAAAGCGCTGTTACCAGCATTTTTGAAATCAGAGTGGCGACACTCCATCAAACAGCACATCATCAAAACACACTTCGAAAGAAAAATAACTTCCTCTATCTTGCAGCAGATTGTGAGAGCCATTTTTCAAAGACCAAGTATAATGGAAATTATGAAAAGGCAATTTCACCCATGGGTAGAATTGGGGCGACCGAGTGCAATATTGCCATTGTACTTTTTAATGTTGGGTTGTAAACACGGAGATACAGGCTTGCAAGTTGTTGACACATCTCCACGGTGCATGGCAATGTTAGCCATTGCTCCAAGACCACAGTTCAGAATAAGGAACGGACAGTGCTTTCATTTTTTATTATGACTGTAGTTCACGCTTTATCCTCTACTTATCTTTACTTTTAAATAAAGTGAGACTTTTTTCATGTTTGTACACTTCCATTAAACACAAAGCATTGACTAGTGTCAGGTCAAGCTGTGCTACATTTGCATATGTTTAGAATAGTGACCTTTTTACAAAATCAGATGAAAAGCAATTCTTTTGTCCATTATATGAAAGTAATGCATCATGTTTTAGCTTTGTCTGCATTGAAGGAAATATATGAAAATCAATGCAGAACAATTATGGTCATACTGTCCTAGGAAAAATGTGAGGTTATTCAAAGGGACTGACCTTTTTCTTTGGGAGATGGACTTTCAAATTTATCAATAATAATTTTATTTTTTCCCAGCCAGCCATTTATGAAAAGGCACCATTTGACAGGCAAAAAATGATGTAGTACAAAAAGGACAATATTAATTGTAACTCCTGCTATATTAAATTTAGTCAAATTTTGCAAGGCATTTCATAAATCATGTGAACAAGCCATTGCATTAAACAATCCCAATTTTGAAAAAGTTGGGACGTTGTGTAAAGTGTGAATAAAAAAGAATCCAACGATCTCTAAATCTCAAAAAACTATATTTTATTCAAAATATAACATTGAAAATGTATTAAATGTTTAATTTAAAGAAATGCACCAATTTAATAAAAAAAAAAAAAATAGCAGCTCATTTTAAATTTGATGGCAGCAAACTTGCAAAACTGGGGCAGGGTCATCAGTTCTGGGTCTTCTTTGCTGTATTTTCCATTTCATGATACACCAAATGTTTTCAGTTTGTGAAGAGTCTGGACTCTGGAATTCCAGATGTGTAAGCTGCCAGTTAGCATTAATGCATTTCTGTGTGATCAGAGATGGAGTCTCCTGAATTGAGTATTGATAAAAAGTTGAGATGTCCCTTTCCTTTTTAGTCCAGACAATCCGAAATCCATGTTTTCCACAAAAAAAAAAAAAAAAACTTTTAAAAATTATGATTTGTCTGATCGTGGAAGAGTTATCCACTTTGCATTTGTCTATTTCAACTGAGCTTTGTGTTCTATTGTGAGCAAAAAATTGGCTTATGAGAACTGCAAATGACTGCATTCTGTTTTTATCTACATTTTACTAAGCATTACAAGTTTTTTAGAATAAGAGTTGCACAATTTGAAACATTATACTGACTGTTCAGTTACCATTGGAAATGTCACGGTTTGCCGGGGCAAGCCGTGTGAATAATAATGGATCCAAACTGCAGGCTGCTGAAGTGGAGGGTGAGTTTATTGGCAACTAAAAGGTACAACAGACAGGGTGGGGAGGAACAGAACGGTGAAAACTCTAAACTGGGAAAACTAAATAAAACACTAACCGGAATACGAACGTGACATGCAGGGAGAATGACCAGAGAATCAACACAGAAGGGTGGAAGGGGAATAACACAGACGAACCAGCAACTACCATGACAGAAGACACAACTTAAATACACCCAGAGAACACAGGGAGATTACACGCAGGTGGGGAACACAGCTGGGAGTGATTATCGTGACGAGACTAGGGAGTGTGATCAGGAGATATTTTATTTTGTATTCTCATAATCAGTTATCATTGATTAATCATTTACCATTGTTGAATCTGTTGAAAGAATAATCTTTTAATTACATCTGTGTTACTCTGAGCAAATATTAATGCACACTGACTGATTATTGAGGTTCTGTATCATTCTTGTTATCTGCTTAAGTTGTTGCACTTTTTTTGACACCTACTTCGGCCTGGGCTTGCTTTCTTCTCTTCCCTAAATCGAACGAACCATAACAGGAGGCAAACTGAAAACACTCACATAAGACGCAGACCTTCACAATAAAACAGGAAACACATACACGCAAAGACATAACACACCAACTAAACACAGACTGGGGGACACAGAACATAGGAACATGAACAGAAGAATACAAACACCCAAGGTAACCAAAACCACAGAATACTAATAGACTAAACATAAACACGGAGTCGCAGACTCCGGACCATGACAGGACCCCCCCCTCAAAGGCTGGCCCCAGACAGCCCAACAAAAAAAAAAAAAAACAGCCAGAAAAAACAGAAAACAACCCGACCAGGGCGGGCGGCGGGGATCCAGGACGGAGGGCTCGGGGCAAAACAAAACAGGAGCACCAGAAGGTCAAAAGACAAAAAGAAAAACAAAAACACGAGTCCAAAACCAAAAGAAAAGCACACCAGAGCACAGGAAAACAGAGTCCAAAACAGAAGAGTTCAGGGGGCCGGCCAGGAGGCCGACAGCACAGGAGTCCAAGACAAAAAGAGTTCAGGGGGCCGACCGTGCGGACGGCAACGGCGGCGACGTGGATACAGTTCGGGAGGCCGGCCGTGCGGACGGCAACGGCGGCGACGACAGCGCTGGTCCGGGGGCCGGCCGTGCGGAAGGCAACGGCGGCCACTCAGGCGATGGTGATCCGGACCAGGCGAGGCTGCAGAGGCTGGACCAGGCGAGGATGAAGACTCGGATGAAGCTGGACCAGGCGAGGATGAAGGCTCTGAAGCTGGACCAGGCGAGGATGAAGACTCGGATGAAGCTGGACCAGGCGAGGATGAATACTCGGATGATGCTGCAGCCGGCGAGGATGATGATGATGCTGCAGCAGGCGAGGATGATGATGAAGATGCAGCAGGTGGCTGAACGGGCCCCTCGGGCCCTCCAGCCGACGAGGCATGAGGCTGGACGGGCTCCTCGGGCCCTCCAGCTGACGTGGCATGAGGCTGGACGGGCTCCTCGGGCCCTCCAGCTGAGACAGGTGGCTGAACGGGCTCCTCGGGCCCCCCAGTGGAGACTGGAGACAAAGGCCGGAGCGGTCCCTTGGACCCTCCAGCGGAAACAGGAAACAAAGGCCGGAGCGGTCCCTCGGACCCTCCAGCGGAAACAGGAAACAAAGGCCGGAGCGGTCCCTCGGACCCTCCAGCGGAGACAGGAAACAAAGGCCGGAGCGGTCCCTCGGACCCTCCAGCGGAGACACGAGACGAAGGCTGGACGGGCCCCTTGGACCCTCCAGCAGAAGCCATCACAAAGCCAGCAGGCATGGAGTCCTCTGGCAGACATGAAGGCAATGGGTGCTGTGCTGAGCACTGGCCCTGCTCAGACAGCACTGACACGGAGTTGTTCTCTGAGGGCTGCTTAATCTTCAGGGGTCCAGAATCAGCTGGGGACTGAGACCTAGCCTCTGGGGAAGCCCTGGAGTGCAGAACGGTGCCTGAAGCAGCTAAAGCGCGAGAAACTCCCTGACTGGACCTTAAATTTTCTCCCTGCATGGAGTGAATGAGTGGAACCGGTACTGCTGGAGCCAGAGCTACGGGTAGCGGGGGCACTGGAGCTACTGGGGCCTGCGCTACAGGCGGCACTGGAGCTACTGGGGCCTGCGCTACAGGCGGCACTGGAGCTACAGGGGCCTGCGCTACAGGCGGCACTGGAGACTGAACTGAGGGTGACACTGGAGACTGAACTGAGGGTGACACTGGAGACTGAACTGAGGGTGACACTGGAGACTGAACTGAGGGTGACACTGAGGAGACTGAACTGAGGGGGACACTGGAGACTAAACTGAGGGGGACACTGGAGACTGAACTGAGGGGGACACTGGAGACTGAACTGAGGGGACCACTGGAGACTGAGCTGAAGGGGACACTGGAGACTGAGCTGAAGGGGACACTGGAGACTGAACTGAAGGGGGCACAGGAGACTGAGCTGAAGGAGGCACAGGAGACTGAGCTGAAGGAGGCACAGGAGACTGAGCTGAAGGAGGCACAGGAGACTGAGCTGAAGGAGGCACAGGAGACTGAGCTGAGAGTGACACTGGAGACTGAGCTGAAAGTGACACTGGAGACTGAGCTGAAAGTAACACTGGAGACTGAGCTGAAAGTGGCTGCCGGGGAGCTAACTGAGCTGAGAGAGGCTGGACAGGCGATAAGCAGCTCATGTTGACATCCGCCACACAAAACACAGCCCCTGAATGAACAGTCACAAAGTCTGGAACAGACACAGAGTCCTCACTCACCACAGCCGGCGAATTAGAAGTCCGAATGTCCGGCTGTGGGGTGGCGCGCCCGCGGCGCGATCGGCGTCTCCTCCCCGCAGAGGGCTCCGACGGGCCTGGAAAAACCGCATCCGATAGGTGAGGCAGACGCGGCTGCTCCGGGGTGGCTGTAGTTTGTTGCTGCAGGACCCAGTCCGACAGTTCCCGAGCTTGCGCCGCCTCCCGGGCTTCATACAAGTTGGCCAATAAGTCCAAACATCCTCTGACCTGGCGGAGATAGGGATTTCTGTTGAGGATCGCCTCGATACCATTTATCCCAACGATCCTTGCTCTCGTATTCGAGGTGTGGGTTATCCAGTCGACCAGGCGTTGGACTTGCATCAGATCCCTCTCCCCGGGCAAGTCTGCTGGATCCATGTTGTGGCTGGTTCGTACTGTCACGGTTTGCCGGGGCAAGCCATGTGAATAATAATGGATCCAAACTGCAGGCTGCTGAAGTGGAGGGTGAGTTTATTGGCAACTAAAAGGTACAACAGACAGGGTGGCGAGGAACAGAACGGTGAAAACTCTAAACTGGGAAAACTAAATAAAACACTAACCGGAATACGAACGTGACATGCAGGGAGAATGACCAGAGAATCAACACAGAAGGGTGGAAGGGGAATAACACAGACGAACCAGCAACTACCATGACAGAAGACACAACTTAAATACACCCAGAGAACACAGGGAGATTACACGCAGGTGGGGAACACAGCTGGGAGTGATTATCGTGACGAGACTAGGGAGGCAAATTGAAAACACTCACATAAGACGCAGACCTTCACAATAAAACAGGAAACACATACACGCAAAGACATAACACACCAACTAAACACAGACTGGGGGACACAGAACATAGGAACATGAACAGAAGAATACAAACACCCAAGGTAACCAAAACCACAGAATACTAATAGACTAAACATAAACACGGAGTCGCAGACTCTGGACCATGACAGGAAATATGTGAACAAAGCATACAAATTGCTGTATCTATATGGTATTTGTTGATGCTGATGTTGCTGTTTTAGCACTGGATCTACAGAAACAATGGCTCTTTATGATATTTGATTGAATTCATTCACTGTGTTTGTATTGTAACTCAAGAGTTAAAAAGTGCCTTTGAGCAGTTTTATTTAAGTAAAGTTCAACCTATGATTGTGGTATTCACGTGTAAGATTTATTGTTAAAATGGTGAGACTTCAGACTTTGTGCTACTTAAACATTATGAAATGGTCACATTTATAGCAAGAATTTTGTGATTTGGAATTATTATAAAAAAGCTTTTTGGTCAAAATGCATATTTTATGTAAACCTAAAAATGATAATTTCTTGGTTCTTCTAGTTATTTTCCTTGAGTCAACAGACTTTTGAAGTGCTTCGTCTGTAGCTTGGAGCAATTCCACACTGGATCCACCATGTTTAAGCTAAAAAACATATGTGGATCTTACTCTTTGTAATTTAAATAATGTTATAAATACTGCTTATCTTGACAAAAAAGTCACGATAAAATTGTTTTAATTTCATCCTTGCTGCCTGACCAAAACTTAACCAAATAAGACATGTCCTACACTGGTTATCTCTCATTTTCTAACAGCGCTCTGATTCTCTATTTCTGTTTTTGCCTTTTCAGGTTTGCATGCAAAAATACTAAAAATTAAATGTGAAAACCACTTTACAATATGTCAGAAATAACAATATGTATGTATTAACTCATGAAAAGTCTTTTTCTTTTTAAATTTTCTTCTAATATTCTTACAATAATACTTTTTTCAACCTCTGCAGCCTTATATTTGGATTTATTGGAGCGTTGCCACCTTGAAATGAGAACCTGCATTCTGCGTGCTAACCTTTGGCTGATAGCACACTGGTGTGGAATTAAGAAAGTAAATCTCAGCCCTAGGTCAAGTTCTATATACCCTACACATGCTTTCACTGCTCCTATCAGTATATGTGTGTGTAGAAATGTATTTACACATATTGCAGATGCTTTGCCATGAATTATGCATATCGTTGTTCAGTTCTGGGCACTGCCGGTGATCTTGCACTTTATTGGATAGCTAGGAGAAGCTAACCATCTGGACCTGGTTGGTTTTCCTGTCAACTCCGTCTCCCACTTCTGCGTCTGAATATGAGAATCATACATTAAAAACAGTAGAGATGCATACTGTAGCACTAGCCTGAAGGGGATATGAGTACATAAGATAAGCTTCTCATAAACGTGGCTAGCCCGTTGTGCATATATGAGTGTATGTGTTTATAGAGGAAATTGTAAACAGGTTTACAACAAGATGCACTTGTGCTCCTTTTGCTAATTAATTCTAATTAATTAATGCAATTATTGGCAAACACCCTTATGTAACACCCTTATTATCACTATAATAATATGAACTGCTGGGTTAAATGTTAAAGGACTACGGTGCTGTTTAAAAACAAATTGCAATTCTCCTTCACAAAAAATGTGAGGGGGTGCATTAAAACCTATTTTATGGCATTTCTAGAAAAACTCCCACGCTTAAAAAGAAGCTTAACGGTGTGTTGTCTCCAATTTTTATAGCGTGAGAGCAGATAGACCAGGTCTGCATAAGGTCGATACTATGTTTCTTTGTTGTGCTTGTGGTGTGATTAACCTGTCTGGCACCTGTACCTCTGGATGAACTTAGGTCAGTGACACTGTTGCCATGGATTGTTAACCCAGCTGGTGTCTGTGACTCCAGCTACTTAATGCCTGAACTTGGATCAGTTAGACTTATTAGTGCATAGCAGCCCACCTGGGAAGATGAACTTGGGTCAGTCGAACAGTTAATAACAGACCAAGACCCATTTCCTTCTGTGTGCTGTCATGTTAGTTTGACCCCATAGATGGAGGTTTTTGTGTCGACAGCCTGGTCTTTACTTAGTGTTTATTGCACATTTAATTTTTGAGAATAGGGCATGGGCTGAAGTCATGTCGAACCATCACCGCAACGTACACATGGACCGCAACTGCCCATGAACTCAGAGATGTACTGAGATGTGGAGAAAGATGTCTGCTGGCAAGGTGAGCTGATATTTGTTTATTGCTTTTTAAAATGAATAAAACATGAGCGATTCTTAGAATAATGTTCCTCCATAACTACAGCAGTGAACTACAACAACAAGGACATATGGTGTTCGAGATTTGTTTTATATTTTACTCTACTATGAGTTAAAGGCTACAACTCCTACATTTACTTTGGAGCCGTTGAACATGCAGTAGCTGTGGCCTCTTAACACAACAATACTTGGTAAAGGTGCGCTCATGTCTCACATTGTAAATTAGAACTCTAATATAATAATCATGTAGTTATTCAACATTTAATTCATCATCATAAAAAAACCCTGATATTTCAATTCCAGCATGTTAATTGTTGACTGACTTAAGAAGTAATTAAACATATTTATGTATTACGTTATACATATTATAAAAAATATACATAACATTGAAATTAACCTGTAGTCCACTTGAGAATTTCTTTTTTGTCATTTTCAGCTTGGTAAATCTTGATCTCAGTTTGCCTTTACATATTGATTTAAGAGATTCTCTACTAATAATGAAGAGGTATAATAAGCAGAAAGCCACAGTTGACTGCCTGTTCAAAATTATTTATTTCATAAAAACACACAAAAGAAACACTAAAATGATCTGTGACTCACACCATACACATTTTAAAAGAAAAATGAAGTGAAAGAAGACAGAAGCACTGGGTAAAGAATTGCAGAGGTACATAATTCCAAGAGAATTACAAGAGATAAAAGCGAACGTCACAAGTACACTAAATACAAGCTTTGGAAATAAAGATATAGAAAATGATTTTCACCAATCTGTGAACTAAAAGTGTAGCTCACTTTAACATCCAAGTATCGTACCCAAAAGCTGGTGAAAGATAAAGATTGTGAAAATCACCATTGCCCCTGTTTTTTTTTTTTGTTTTGTTTTTTTGCCTGTCCTGTTTGGTTCTTTTGCCATCAGAATTATTAAGTTATTATTAAGTTCAGACAGGTTGCCCTGGCAACAGACAGGGGAAGTTATTGCAAGCTGCACAGGAAGTTTTTAGTGCACAGGCATATTAATAAATCAGCCACAGAAAAGAGGAGCTGTGGCTGAGTAGAAGGAGTTTGTTTGTAATGAAACTGTGTCTGACGTGTGTGACGTCTGAAGTACCGAAATAACACCATATAAGACAAATGTTGAGCTTGTAATGTTAGAGATCCTGCAACTGCCTTTGGGGTGTGCAGGGCTCTCTCTTCCGGAAGATGATTGAATAAATAATATATCAATGTTTTGACCACGCTGAGTCGGGTTTTCTCTGTTCTATTATGGGGATCAAAGAATCGGCGTTAATACACCACTGTGTAAGGCTGCACCTGAAGTTTGATTTGCAAAATATCTGTACGGCAAATATGACCCACGTACATGTCATCTTAATCCATACAGCAAAAGAAAAATTACTTTATCTCGAGAGTTTAAAGCCGTTGCATATATGTGTGTTTACACTCAAGTATGTATTCACCTAGTATCTGAAAAGACATATTGTGGTTCTATCATCTATTGACCATCTAATTTTCTCAAGGCTTAATGCTTTTCTCCTCTTTAGTGCATAGAACACCAGAGTTTTTTCTATCCTCTGACCAAGAGAAAAGAAAGAGACTGAGACTGAAAAATCAGTTCAAAACATTGAAACCAAAGAAAAAATAAGGGTTCAACGCCCTTTATTATACATTTTTATTTATACAGTGTTAGATTATAATATTATTTTATGCCATGTTATACCCCTAACTAAAGAATGTGAATTATTATGTAGTTTTAGTTTGCATTATTCTCCTGAATTAGAAGAAGCTGATAACTATTGCATTCGTTAAACTGATTTGCATTACATTAGACTGCTGATTTATTGTGGATGAATGATATTGTTTTATGATGTTATAAGAAATACTGTTTGCAGAGAGTCATCGCCTTATTTGTCTGATTAGAAGAGAACAGAGCATGCTGGAGTTTTCTGCCCCATCTCAGCAGGAGCAGATAAAACGGGGAGCCAAGGTTGTAGCTTAGGCGCCGTGTGAGAGAAAAGCATGTGAATGTTTAGGCTTTTATGATAAGGTGGGAGAACCAGAGGCTATAAGAGTTTGAGCAATGCTCCACCATTTTGAGATCTGAGGCTGTCTGCATACGGTGTCCATCTCCCACGCGTATGTTCATTAAAATCATCGTTTGACATAACCCGGCCGGACCAGTGTTGTTATTGTGGTTTTCCTCTTGTCTCCATCCCCAATATTTTGAACCATAACATCTTGGGGGCTTGTCTGGGATTTGAACCCGGGACCTCTCGCATGGCAGGCGAGAACAGACAAAGTATAGTTGATGCTTTAGAACTAATATGACTACTCTGATGGGAGATATGGCATAGATAATACCTAGATTTTTTAAAAATATATTTTAAAAAATCCCTGTGTGTTATATATAGAGTCGCGGTCAGAAGTTTATATACACTCTTGGCGTGAATGCCATTTGGGGCTTTTATTATTTCTTTGAACTGTTCTCTTCTCAGTGTGCAATGATTGTACAGCGTGCATCTTTAATGGCTTTAAAAAAAACAAGATTTGCTTTGAGTTTATTTTGAATTCTCTCTAATTCACACAGGGCCAAAAATATACAGGCTCAAATATATACATATATACTTTTAAATAAAAATATTTAAAAAATTGTATAAGTGGTGCATAAAAAGAAATAACTAGCTGATTGGATTCATTTTCAATACTTTAATTTTCAATATGGGATTTACACAAGTTGGCTAGGTCTTACAGCCATTTCAGCTGCAGATTCCAAGGCCATTAGTTACACATCTGAATAACTTGTAGGTAAGTACAACTTATGTCCCACCATTTTGCCTAGGTCTGGAAGAAGACCCTATACCGCCCCCTTTACTGAGAGGAAACTGGTTTGGATGTTCAGGAACAACCCAGGAACTACCAAGGGTCAAACCTGCCATGAACTGGAAGCTACTAGAACACCACAGCAAAGCAAGTTTTACATTGTCATAGACTGTGAGAGTTCCAACCAAGAAAGAAACCTGACAAAAGCCTAATATCTTATGGTAAGATGAGAAAATATTGAACTGTGGCCATAATAACAAGGGGTATGTCTGTAGGAGTAGAGGTGAAGTTGCCAAGTCTAAGAACACTGTACTAGTTGTCAAGCATGATGATGGTTGCATCATGCTCTAGAGGGAAACTTCCAAATTTTTCAACTCAACCTCACATCATCACAGCTGATGATCACTAACACGCATAAAAAAAATGGTATTGGAAAGTATAAAAGAGGCTAACATTAGTGCTATGGAATGGCCTTCCCAAAGATCCAGCCTCAACCCTATTGAAAATTTGTGGGCTATTTTTGAAAGCTGGGTCCATACCAGGAAACCAGTCGATTTAAATCGAGTCTACCAATTCTGCCAAGAACAGAAGTCAAATATCCAGCCACAGTTATGCCAGACATTTGAAGTCTGATTGAGATACAACTTGTTAAAGGACATTTAACCACATATTGATGGAAGTATATGGATATATTTGACCATATGTAAATGAGATCAAATCCAAAATAATTCTTGCTTTCTAAAGTCATTAACAAATCTATACAATCATTACAACTTGAAAAAAGAATAGTTCAAAGAAATGATTAAAATTACCACAACTGCAAAAACTTACAAGTGCACAGAAGCAAATGCAGAAATCCAGTACACGTTTACCCACCTTGTTTATTAGCACTCCGCAGACCTTTTTCATCACCTAGGCAATGCACTTACCCAAGAGTTCACCAGTGAGATGATGGCATCTTTAAGGAAATTCTAAAGAAGAAAAAATAGATAAATATTTTGAAATGCTCACTTCATATAATATAAAACCTCTTGATGAAGAGAAATAGCCATGAAGAGAAGCAGCCATGGTAAAGACAAGGTCTTCACATACTGGCAAGCAGGCTGGGAGAAAAGATACTTCACCAGCATGTTTTTGTTGAATAGGGAGAGAAATGTCTTCATATATACAAACAAGAATAAAGACAATCAGGCTATTAAAAAAGCTGTCTTTAAAATCGTGTGCCCACTGCACATGAATTCCATGACAGAGATAAGAAATTGATGTGTCTATTTATCAGTCCTTCCAGAAAAATAGATGATGAAATTTATATAAAAATGGGAACCCCATTCCTATTTGGCTCACTGTATGTCAAATAATGCACCATCACTGTATTTGTCACTGTTAAGTACATTGACCTATCTACCCACAGCGTTATGTCTGCTATTATGGGTATTTTGTCGAAACCATGTTATTATGTCATAGTGACAATGCTGTCTTGATCTTTATTCAAAAGATCTCCCAAAAACAGAGGGAGAATGGAAGTGGTAAGTGCTGGAGACAGACGGGGTTGGGTGAGGCTGCTTTGAAGTTTGGAATATGTCTTTGAAGCCTTTAGCTTTGTAATGTGCTTTAAATGTTTCCAAACCTGAGTGGAATATCATCTTCTTATGGTCCTTCTGCAGTAGTGCCAGTATCTTACTCTGATGTTACAAACACATTACCAGAAATCTCACAAAACCTGGTAAAATTATATCTTCACGCTGATGTTTGTCAGGCAAAACTGTAAATTATCTCCTCTTTTTACTCTGCATGTCTGTCTTATCACACTCTGTCTCATTCTCCCAGGTTTAAGCAGACTCCAAATTCAAAAATGAAGTACTCTGTTTCTGACACATCTGCAACAGCACTATAACAGGCACTGGTGTGTGTGCTGCTTCTGTCACCTCCCCTCCCCTCTCTGTGACCTTAACCAAATACTGTGCCACACCTGAGGCACAGGGACCATAAAGAGCACTAATCAGCAAATGCCAGGGTGTTCTGCACAAAGTGCTCCAGTATGACAGTCCGTTCTCCTTGTAATTACTGCATCTTGGTTGGGATCATTAAATATTCATCCGCTATCAGCTGGGAACTGCTCCAAGTCTGTAGCTCCAGTGGCAGGTCTTTTCACATAGAGACTAGTAATGCACCCCTTTGTATTCGCTGCTCTCTTATTCATGTTTAAACTTTTTACTTTAAACTTTGCACCACGCTTTTGCAACTTTTTTAACCTTTCTGAATCTCCCATTTTTATTCATTGTGAGCATGTTGTTTCTGTTAAGGTCATGTACAAGATGACCTACTTCCAGATATTTTAGTCATTCTTATAATTCAATTACTTACATTCACAGTGCACATGCAGAGGGGAGAAATAAAGCCTAGTATGATCTTCAGGACAGTCATAAAAACAGTAAGTATGGAAACGTGAATTTAAAAAACAATTAAGGCTGCTTTCCTCTTCTTCATAAATCACACAGCAATAGGGAGTTAAAAACCACTGCCACTATCTCACAGGATTAAGCTTGAGAATTACTGAGGCATGAGCATGATGTGGGTTAAATCTGTGTGAGGGAGGTGCATTTAATATAAGAGATGGGTCAGTTCAATATTTTCATCTTTATTACACCAGTGTGCCTTTAAAACCAGTCTCTGCCTAAAGGGAAAAAATCAGAGACAAATATAAGTTAAAATGGTGTGTGGGGGGAAAAAAAGTTAATTTTAACTCACAACACTCAGAAATCCTCTGATATATCTTCCACCGAGCTACTCATTAAGAAACCATCTGATAATACTTTCTCTACAAAATATTGTTGGGTAGTTTTTAAGGTATTAAAATTCAAATTCATGAGATTCTGTTATCATCCTAAATGACCACTAAATGCATCCCTTAAAAAAGGCATTTATCATTCTAATCATTCTAATGCACATCAGAAAAATCAAGTACATGAACAAACTAAAAACCCCGATCGACTGAATGATGGATTCAAACCTAGTACGATTTTGCTGTGGGACAATAGTGCTAACCACTGCGTCACCATGTTGGTCTGATATAAAATCAATAAGGGTAAAAGTACTCATAAATTTTCTGACCAAATTCACAGCTTTTATTTTCAAATGACAAATGTAACCTTATGTTGTGCACAGTGCAATCTTTGCTTCTCTATGTTTATCCCAATCTCCCACTCAGCTCTGTGTTACTCATTGAACACAAAACACAGTATCAGGGAGGAATTGGGGTTTACTTAGATGGATGGGACTGGGTTAGAGTTACAAGTGTTAAACAATTATACAACACATTATTCTAGTGTAGTGTCTTTACCTTACAATATAAAAAACCTAGAGATGACTGTTCTAGTGAATTGATGCTAGATTAACAGAACTGCATTGAACTGACATGAACTGAATTGAATATTAAGAACAATTATCCAAAATCCAAATGGTATAAAATGATGAACTCAGTGACAAGCTTTAAGCCAGTGGGTGTTACAAAGCTTGATGAACCTTGATGATAACTATAATTTTGTAAAACTTTTAATACCAATACAGTTCATTTTTTAAATATAATATTTAAAAGATACACTACACAGTGTCAAATGTATCTGTGACTAAGACTGTGACTATATGCATGTTTTAACCCTTTAAAGCCTGAACCATGAAATAATTGCCAGATTTTTTTTTTTTGAAAATTGAGTATTTAGTGAGCTCTCTGATGAAATAAGAAAAAAAAAAATCTTAAATTGCATATGTAAGCCTTTATTGGTGTCATATTTGCTACATCATGCATTTTTTTGCAATTTATTCCCTAAAAATGTATTGTGCAACTTATTTTAGTTTTTTGGGTGTGCGGTGGAGTCACACTGATGACACAGAAGTCTCAAAAACTCACAAAAAACTCATGTGCTAAATATGATACACTTGACTTTAGCGTGCTAAGACAAGTTTGGCACCAAAAAATATTTTGGAAACATAATAAGCGCATTCTCATAAAAATCTGAGTTTATGTCCATGAATCATAGATAGAAACACACATTTTACCTGAATGACACAATAGCAACACAAAGGAAAGACCCTAAGTGTACTGGCTACACTTTTAATAACAACAAGCATGCCAATGAACTACATTTACAGCTGCTCTGACAAAATGTATAAAGGCCACAAACAGCAACTGTGATGCTAACCAGATGGAACAGTAATATACATGATTTGAGCTTAGTGCATGTTGTTCTTCTCACAAACACTGAGCATGTGAAGTAGTACAGAATCAGGTGGTGACATTTTCTTTTCTCAAATGTTGCAAACAACAGGAGATATTCTGCATCAAAAATATTCTCACTATAGTTTCATCAGGTTTAGGGAAAGGCGCTGCCTTGGTAGAGCACACACAAGGCAACTACTCACTAACTCACTGGAGTATTGTCTGTGCTATTCTCACATTGGTGCAAACTGGAGCAACCTGACATTGCACAGATTTGGCCCAGCTCTAGGGAGCTGGCAGGTTAAAGTCTGTTTTAACATTTGATCTAAATGTAACACACACTTGCCTCCTAACATACACCTTCTAGGGTATTATCTAGAAAAAGTTAGAGCTTTGGTGCATGTTGGAAAATGTTTTTTAAAAAATGAAGCCTCTGTTCTTATGGTGCCTAACTGTTGTCAAAGGAGCTTGCAAAGATGACCTGGATGACTGAGAACCTTCACAGACATATTGCCTAACTGTTCAGTCACACTAGATTGAAAACAGGCAACTAGAAAAAGAGTTTCCCAGGAATTGCACTGATTTTTGTTTTTTGTTTTTTTTCCTGTTGGATACCAGTTGTCTATAAGTGCAAAGTGTCTCTTTGCTATAGGGGACTGACTCAGCTGGTTTCTAACTTGTTGTGTTGATATTCATAAAAAAAAAAAGCCGAGGTTGCAAAGCGACTTTGTCATTTTGAAGTTAAGTTGCTGCCATGCAGCAACAACATTACTATTTGTGGATCAATTTCTGAATTTCTGTTTCAGATGTAGAGCTGGGCGATAGAACGATAACGATATGTATCGCGATATAACTTTTACTCGATAGAGAAATTAAGCTATCGCGATAGACCTCACCGCTCTTGTCCTCTTAAAATAAAAAAAATTAAAAAAAGGTCAGCCAATCCAAACTAAGTAGCGCAGAGCCGAACCAATCACAGCCGCAGCGTCACGTCGCGTGACTTGTTACGTACAGCACAAGTGCCAAGCCGCACGTGTGTTTGTTTGAGAAGCAGCCAATGGAGGAAATGAGTGTGCCGACTAGAAAAATCAACCGAGCGTGACCGAAGAGAAAACAGATGATGGTTCCAATGCCGGAGAGATTGTCGAACGGAAGAGCCATAGAAGTTCCGTAGTGTGAAGGTATTTCGGCTATTTCAAGTCTGACAAAAAACAGAGTAGCGTGCACTGTAAATTGTGCCGAAAGCAAGTCTGGAAATACAATAAACTGGTGCATGCGTCACACTGCGCCACGTTATTGTTTCGGTGAAATGAATTTCTACAATACTGTTACTGTTAATTCTACTCTCTGCAGTGTTTAAATGCTTACATATACACACAGTTACTGTCCCTCCACACATACGACTCGGTTCTGCTTCTATGCCGCAGCTTTGTTTACTTTTTCCCACCGAGGCTTCTAGACTTCTGATTGGCCAAGATTTCTGCACGGTTAGGAATCTAGCGCCACCTGCTGCTTTGGCATGTTCATAGCAGCGTTTTCCTTCATTTCTGCCTTTATGTGTGGACGGGATTATTTTTTAAAACGAAAACGGAAAATCTCCGTTTTCAAAAATACCCGTGTACGTGTGGACGTAGCCTCAGTCTCTGACTGGAAGCGCTAATTCGTCATTCGGCTTTTGTCAGACTAAAGTAACTGTTAAAACTGTTTGAAAAGCTCAGCTATACAACAAGGAGAGATTGAGAATTTCCTTTTAGTTCTCAGTTTATTTGATATTGACAAAAGTTAGTCAGTTTTGTCTGTTATTCTGTAAAACAAACTAAGATTTATTTTTAGAATTAATATTTTGTTTCTAAGTGGAATTGACAATTTAGTCTGTTTCGTTTGTTCTCTTTTGAAACTTAAACGCTTTAGCGGCTGCCTTTTGTGTAGTTTGCAATATTTGCCTTTATTTATCTGAAAAAGTCTCATGTTCCTTGAGTACATCTACCCTGTTGAACTTATTATGGGAAATAAATATTTAAATAAAAACAAGCTGCTGATTATTTCACATTTTACTTGTGAGCAACGGCACATTTAAATCTTACAAATATAGTTATTTGGCTTATATCGTGATAGATATCGTTATCGCCTGAAATGAAAAAAACATATCGTGATATGAAAAAATCTCATATCGCCCAGCTCTATTCAGATGTGATGCAGACTTCCTCTTTCTTGTTGCCATTTTATCACCATATTAATGCACCAAAGTCACTGAAGACAGCAACTGACTGCAGGTGGTGGGAGATTTGGTCCATGTCTTTGAAGCAACCATTTTAAAGGCTATGAGATGACAAGTTCTTTGCAAATGACAGCAATAATTTTGATCGTGCCGCAGTCTCCAACTACTTAGCATTACACCAGAGTCACACAGGCCTGGCCAGATGAATGCCAAAGCAAAAACGAGTATTCCTGGTATTCCTCCCCTGTCAGTGGTTGCTGGAGGTTGCTAGCAGTTACTAGGCATGGTCACCTGTACACACCGACTTGACTCCAAGCACTTGCCAGCTACTTGCTGAGGCAACACAAAATGCAAATGAAGTATGTTTACCTTTATAGTAAAAGTTGTCTTTTATCAGGGCTGTAAAGCACAACTTTCCCTTTGAACATTTGCCATTTGGACTTTTTATTTTTCGTCATCTACTTTTTTACTGCTGTTCAGTGATTATTTAGTGAGTACTTGCAGAAAACGTCTTCTAAGCGAACTGTGATTGACTATGGGAATCTGCTAGTGACCAAAGGTATCATGAGGAAACTTTTTTGCTTGGGAGTTTACCATCCAGTCTCTAGGCCTGTGTAACTGAGGCCTTGCAAACTGGCAGTTTTGCCATTCTCACACTCACAGGGTTGCCATGTTAAAGCTGGTAATTTCCATTTTGCTAGAGAAAAGGGCATGGTGTTCTTAAAATGAGAGCTTAATCCCCCCTGGTAATTTGTCTGTTGAGTCATAACACTCCTTCTTGAGACCAGCTGGTTGCTATATGTATTAACTGCATCTATTGAACTATCTTATCTTGTCTTATAGGTTTGTCTCACTCATTTGACAAAGTCTCTCTGAAGACTAACAAACTGTCAGTGCGGTTATTTTTACCTTATTACCTGTAAACACACCTATTCAAATATAGATTAAGATTTCGTTTTATTTTTGTAACAGGGCTGACAAGTAATTTAGAGTCACACACTCTTTAAGTCGAGACATTTCTTAATGACTTCCTTTGTAATAACATTATTTGCTTGTACATATATTACTCTTAGTGTTCATGGAAGGTACTCTGCAATCTGTTGACTGACAAGTTTTATTTATTGTTTTTTGTTTAGCCCTGCTGTTGCCTTGTAATATATTTAACCTGAAAGTGAAACTTTGCTTTGTGTGTAGCATCACATAGCATCAGTTTCACATAGAGCCACCCAGCTCTGGTGTGACCTTGGCATTCATTATTCAAATTTCCCCTCCTCCTACTGTATTTTCATAAATTTCCACAGTATAAAACTAATCTGCCCCACCTTTACTGGAGTTTGTATAGAAGGGTAGCAAAGCACTCCTTCCTTTTTTTCTGATAGCAGGCTGTTTATTTTGTCATATTACAAAAACACAAAGAAATTAAAGCCAAATACACTTCATTGTACACTTCACTGCACATTCATCAATAAATGTAGTTAAAAAAAAAAGAAGCTAAGATGCTTTGCTGTAGATCACCTGGTTGCGTTAGAAACCCATGGACTATTTCCTGCCTTCATGTTCACTATGTGAATCATCCTTAAAATATGTGCAAAGTAAAAAAATTGTTTTCACTTATTTTTGTTTGATTAATATGGTTGGCAGCTAAATACACATGTATTAAGAGGATCCTCCGAGTATACTGATAATAGTAGTTTTCCATTAGCTGTAGGGAAATGAGCAGAAAACTAGAGATTGCAGCAGCATTCAGTGAGGGCTCTCTGCGAAGAAGCACTGCTCTTCCAGCTGTAATAAATAGGCTGTTTATTATGTTACAGGAAATTAAACAGTGGCCCAGGAAAGGCTGCATGTTCAATTTACACTCCTGAAGAGAGGAAGAGCTTTAAAAGACCAATAAAGCCACTCTACAACTCAAAGCAGTGTGAGATGCCGCAGAAAAAGCCTTTGTTTTGCCAGTTGTTTCTGCTCTTTTATTTCTGTAGTGTCAAATTTGCTCTTTTATCTTAGTCTTCATTAACGGCATTCTCCTGTACAAGTCTGATCTCTGCTAATGACTTAAAGGATTAAGCTGAAACACTCACAGTTGTGCTTAAAATGAATCACTTCCTTCAAGAACTACTGACCATGTCAAATAAAACTATTGTACATTTTTAATGTGATAATTCACACAATATAGCACCCCTGGTATAACTAGTATTATATCAGAATTTTGATTGTTTTTCTCTTGTTGAAAATATGTAGACACAAAATGGCCATCTGGCATACACTGTGTACTATGCAACAGACAACAGGAATTACGTACTTTCTTTCTTAACAGAGTGTTATGATGATTTCTGATATGAGGTTCAGTTCTACGGTGGTGATCGCAGGGTGTGCACAGGTCAAGTGCCACTATGACCCTCCAGAAATTAACGAGGACAGGGGATGATCGTTCAGCTCTTTAATGGCAGATTTAGCGTGGGTGTGGGTATGTGTGTGTGTGTGGTTCTACAAACAGAATGGAAAATAGAACACAAATTACAATCAAATTATAGACAACAATAATCACCATATAACATATTACAGCCACATACTTGTCTTATAGGCCCTAATACTAAGCTGGCGGCTTTTACTTATAGTCTGAACCATATTTGACAACAAAGAAAATAAACATCTTCCCATCACTTAACTCTTGTGCCCCACTCACTTATGATGCCAACTAAAGAAGGCAAATACACATAACAAATCCCCAACTCAAACTGAACTCAGTTTGGCCTAGGCGAACTTAGCTTAGCTTAGCCCGCTTAGCTTAGCGATAACTTAGCTTATAGAAAATGTACAAACAGAGGACGTCCAGAGCAAGAAACATACAGGCTATCCTTCTTACACAAGAAATATCCTGTAACTCACCAGTCTTATGGACGCACACTCTCATTGAACCCACATAAACTGCTCCCGAGCATAACTTGTGATTCACACTGCCTTCATGAACACCATTTTCCATCCCAGTCAAACATTACTCACAAAACGGCCGCGCCCTCTAGTGGCGAGGCAGAAAACTGCATCACAGTCCTGCCTTCAGAACAGCCGCCCCCAAACTTGCCCTCGCAAGTTTGCAGAATGTCATTTACTGTCCATTTTGTTCTGGTACTGCAGGTAGTCGAATAAGGCGGCTCACTGGGCGTACGTAGGTACGGTCCTTTACGTCCACTTCTGCAGATCGGATCAAACCATCAGCTCCGGGGAATACCCTGTTGATCTTCCCAACAGGCCATGATGCTCTGGGAAGATGGGGATCCACTATCATCACCACAGTGCCCAGCTGGATCGGAGCAGTGTCTTTCTGCCACTTTGACCGTGTCTGCAGTGTAGGCAGGTAGTGGCGTATGAACTGTGTCCAGAAGCGATCGGATAACACCTGACAGGTCCTCCATGATCGTCGTCCAATGAGCTCTGAGTCGTGGTATATCACTTGGGGTAGGGAAGGGTCTAGCCGCCCCATCAGCAACAAATTTGGGGTAATGGGGTCTGGGTCAGCCACGTCTGATGACACGTACCCCAAAGGTTTCGAGTTGAGTATTCCCTCGATCTCGATCAACACTGTTTGGAGTATTTCCTCTTTTACAACCTGTGAGCCCAATGTGGAGGCCAGAGCTGCCTTTATGGACCTGATCTCTCGCTCCCAGGATCCTCCAAAGTGGGGAGAACTGGGAGGGTTAAATCGAAACTTGATCTGCTGCTCTGCTAACTTGCCTTGTAAAGAAGGATGCAGGGCTTTGAAAGTTTCCTGGAGCTCCCGATCCCCACCTCGGAAATTTGTTCCCTGGTCACACAGTATCTCAGCTGGTTTCCCACGACGAGAGACAAATCTTCTTAATGCCATTAGAAATGAGTCGGTGTTGATTCTAGACAACACCTCAATATGAATGGCACGAGTCGTCAAGCATTTGAAGAGCAGGCCCCAGCGTTTTTCATTTCTCCGACCAACTTTCACCTGCATTGGCCCAAAGCAGTCGATGCCTGTTGAGAAGAAGGCTGGCTGATGTAATCGTAGGCGTGCAAGGGGAAGGTCAGCCATCTTTGGGTTGGCAGGTTGGGCTCTCCATTTTTGGCACTCAGGGCAGGAGCGCTGTTCGCTTCTTACGGCTTCACGGCCGCGAAGAATCCAGTATTTCCTTCTCAACTCTGCAAACAATCTCTCTGCTCCTGGGTGTTTCAAATCACTGTCAGCCTGTCGGATGAGTAGTCTGGTGACTGGATGTTTAGGGTCCAATACTACTGGATGTATCACAGCAGCTTCCAAATCATGGCATCGTCTGAGACGACCACCTACTCTTATGAGTTGAAGCGACTTATCAAATTCCGGGTCTAGGCAAAACAGACGGCTGGATGAGAGAACTGGTTTCCCAGTGGTCAGGCACTGGATCTCATCAGGGAAACTGTCTTTCTGAGCAGCTCTCAGCAGAATAAGCTCAGCCTCCTTGTAGTTCTCTGATGTGAGATTGTCACCAGCCGCCCCGTGAAGGCACCTGGCTGTTTCTTCCAAAAGCTTGCTAAAACTGGTAAACTGCTGTGCATCAGGCAGGGAGATAGAGTCAGTAGACACAGCTAAGCAAGTTATTGGTTTACGCTGCTCCTCAGCAAAGTCTGTACATGGTGTGGCTGGGTGCTCTGGCCACTGGTCTCGATGTAGCTGCAGAAACGGGGGCCCACATGCCCACCAGGACTGGACTGTGAGGTCTTGTAGCCTTTTACCCCTAGTTAGATCATCTGCCGGATTGTCATATGTTGTCACATAACGCCAAGACTGGCTGTCTGTCAGTTCCTGGATTTCAGCTATCCGAGTTCCCACGAACACCTTGAAATGACAGGACTCTGACTGGATCCATGTTAGGACAGTGGTGGAGTCTGTCCATAACACCACTCTGCATAGTGGTAGGGTGAGCTCTTTGGTCAGCAGGCTAGCAAGTTGAGCTCCAGTCAAGGCTGCACATAGTTCCAGACGTGGCATGGACATCTGCCGTTTAGGGGCCACCCTAGAGCGGGCAGTCAGGAAAGCAACTTCCACCTTTCCAGCAGCATCTTCCGTCCGTAGGTAGGCAACGCTTCCATATGCTTGTTGAGATGCATCGCAGAAGATGTGCAACTCACGCCTACTGTCAGATTTGTCCAGCTCTGGGCTTACATAACAACGTTGTAGACTAATGTCGTCCAGATGTTGCAGCTCACCCTCCCATTCGTTCCATGCCGAGAGCAGGTCACTTGGTAACAGGGGGTCATCCCACTCACGCTTTTTGTCCCACAGCTGCTGGACTAGTACCTTCGCCCTCGTTGTGAAGGGGACGAGAAACCCTAGTGGGTCATACTGACTCGCCAGAACCCGGTAGATGTTTCTCATGGTAGGAGGATTCCTCTCCAACTGCATGGACTTGTAGTGCAGAGTGTCAGAGCAGCACATCCAGCGCAAACCTAGAGCAGGTTCTTGAGGGTCCATATCAGTTTGATTCAGCCACTGTACGCTGCTCTCCGATCTTATTTCCTTTGGTAGATGGCTGATGAGATCTGGGGTGCTGCTGGCCCACTGTCTGAGCTCAAATCCTCCCTCCGATAATAGTGACCGTAGTTTGTCCACAACCTCTGTGGCCACATCTGGAGAAGAGAAGCTCTGTAACCAGTTGTCAACATAAAAATTCTTCTCAATGGAGTCACGCACGTCATCTCCCTGGTCACTGTGGTCATGGACGTGTCGCTGGAGTGCATAAATTGCACAGCACGGTGAGCATGTTGTCCCAAAGGGGAGCACCTGCCATTCATACACCTTGGGATGGGTGTCTCGTTGCAGATCGCGCCAGAGGAAACGTAGTAGTGGCCGGTCCTCAGGCAGTAGTCTCACCTGGTGGAACATCCCCTTGATATCACTGCTAACTGCGATGGAGCGTTCTCTGAAGCGTAGCAGCACACCAAGAAGAGAGGCCCCCAGGTTCGGGCCTGGTAAAAGCAGCTCGTTGAGGTTCTGATCCCTATAGGTGAATGAGCAATTAAACACCACACGGTTCTTTCCGTTGTGTGTCACCATGTGGTGGGGGATGAACCATGATTCTGTGGAGGCCCTCATTTCCTCCTCACTGATTTCTCTGACATAGCCTGCTGCTATCAACTTTGCCATCTCCGCTTGATAAGCTTTAGCCTTCTCTGGGTCTCGACTGAGGCGCTTCTCCGTGCCACGTAGATTGGGGAGTACTGCTTCAGGTGGCACCCGGAGTGTAGGCATATCACTGACACGCAGAAGGGGAGTTGAACATCTGTTTACTCCCTCGACATTCAGTCTTGTCGTCTTTGCCTCCAAAAGCCTCATAGCTTGCTCTTCCCTCCGAGACCGTGTCACTAGTTTCTCACTTCGATATGGGAGAGTGTCAAGTTGCCAAAGCCTCTCTACTTGACTATGAAGCTCTGATTGAGGAGAGGCAGTTGAGAGGAAGAGGCACTGTTGTGGTTGAGCAGAGTGCTTAAGGGAGGGGATTGGTCCCTGTAGTACCCAACCAAGTCTAGTCTTGACTGCAGCTGGTCCTCCAGGTAAGCCTAGGCGCACAGGTTTGATGGGCGTTACTAGGTGAGGACAGTCAGAGCCGATCAGAAGGAGTGGCTGGGCATTTGTGAAGGGCTGCAAGGGAAGCCTTCTCAAGTGTCTATATTTCTGTTGAAGTGCCTTCACAGGGTAGGAATGTTCAGCCAAGCCTAGGTCATCTGCTGTGAAGGCTCTCTCAATGGTGAATGTTCTGGATGGTTGGCTGGCAGGGGAGACTTTGACTGTCACTGATGCGCCATGCAAGGTTCTCAATCCTTGTCTCACCGTACGTAGAGTAAGACTCTCTGCCGTGCCCTGTAACTGCAGTCTTTGAGTGGCCTCAGGGAGAAGGATCGTCCTCTCAGATCCATCATCCAATATGGCGAATGTCTCCAGGGTGTGCTCACCGTTCTGCAGCAGCACTTTGGTTATCTTCAGAAGTACTTGGCTACAGCCAGCACGCCGGTCTAGATAAAGTACCTCAGTAGATGGTTTACTCCCCAGCTCAGCGACGTGTTCCATTGGTGGATTGGGTGCAGCAGGTCTGAGATTCACTTCATGCAGGGCCTCTAGGTGTTTTCCCCTGCATGTCTTACACTGCACTTTAAGTCGACACTGAGCGGCCTGGTGGTGCCGCCCACAACGCCAGCAGCGATTGTTGGACTTAATCCAAGTTGATTTCTGCTCCTTAGTCAGCATCTTGAAGTTGACACATTGATCTAGGAAGTGCAGAGTGTTATTACAATATGGACAATAAGCTGTGTGCTTGTCTTGGACCTCAGAAGTGGAAGGGGTTGTGGCTGAGGACCTTTGGGGGGCAGTGTTGTGTGTTGCACCATGCAGCACGGTGGTAGTCCTTTTGGTGGCTCGTTTATCTCTTTTCATGCTGCTCCTGTCTCTCGAGCTCTCCTCTACCTTCTCTGTGTGATCTCCGCCCTCTTGAATGACCAGCTCATACTCCAGCCACTCTGCAAAGTCTCTCAATGATGGTATTCCATCTTTCTGTGGGTAAAGGTAGCGGCGGAAAGCAGCACGTAGGTCTTGGGGTAGCTTTCGTGTCAGTCTAGCAACATGAGACCCGCATTGCAGCTCTATGTGTCCATCTTCCCCAAGTTGCTCTAACATGCCGACCAGAGCACGGACTCTCAGTGCAAACCTTCTGAATCCAGTTGTGTCACCTGGGCGGATGCTGGGCTCATCCATAAGCTCTGCTATCCTCTGCAGTGACAGCTGGTGCGGCTGACCGTAATGTTTAATGAGCGAGGCCATCGTGTCAGAGTAGGGGTGAGGTGAGTTACTGTAGGAGTCAGCAATTAAAAGAGCTTCCTCAAATTTAAGGTGGTCACATAAGACCTGATATTTGAACCTCTCCGTTGCATCAAAGGGGAGAATATTGTCTAGGGCAAGCCTTAATCTAGCAAACTGCCTGGGATCACCCTGCGTGAACTCTGGGATGGAGGGCGATGGTCCTCTGTAGGTCTTCTCCTTTACACCTATGGCTGTAGTGGGAGCCAGCACTTGTTCTGGGGGGAGCATGTTCGCGTCGAAACTAGGTCCAGCTAGTGATTGAGATAAGGGGGTGGACTGTGGCGCACGAGGCTGAAACTCAGGAGCTTCAGTGGCTGAGGGTTGCTGTAACTGTAGCTCTTGTAAGCGTTGGCTAAGCTCTTGTGCAATGGCTGGTAGCGGTGGAGGTGGAACAGACTGTACCTCTGGTAGATGAGGATGATCTCTTGGGAGAAAAACTGGAGGTGGTGGTACTGGCCATTCTTCAGCTGCATCCTGTGTGTAGGATATATTGTGCTGCTCTGGTCTCAGGGGAAAAGGCTGTGTAGTTAGAGGTGTGGAGACCCAAGTGTTATCAGCTGAAATGTAGCCCCCTGGTTGCTGGGCAGAACGTAAGCGGGTGGATTCCAACGTGCTGACATTACGATCCATCTGCCTCCTCATGTCTCCTACCATCATCTGAAGTTGCCTGTTGTCCTTCTGCAGTTGCTGCACAATGTTCATGAACTCCTGAGGGATGCTGGATGACACTGGAGTCTGTCCTGCAGCTCCAATAGAACCAGGAGTCTGGGTGAGGGGCGTCATCTTGGCGTATCCCTCTCTAGTCTGCTGTTGCTCCAATGTAGCAGTGGGTGGCAGTGTGTAGCCTTCATACTGAGTCATCCATCCTGGTGGTCGCACAGCCCTCCGTGGACGTGCACCTGCTCTCTGGGGGTCATAATCCATCTTCACTCTGTAATCACCTATCCGGCTCGAAGGACCAATTTTGTTATGATGATTTCTGATATGAGGTTCAGTTCTACGGTGGTGATCGCAGGGTGTGCACAGGTCAAGTGCCACTATGACCCTCCAGAAATTAACGAGGACAGGGGATGATCGTTCAGCTCTTTAATGGCAGATTTAGCGTGGGTGTGGGTATGTGTGTGTGTGTGGTTCTACAAACAGAATGGAAAATAGAACACAAATTACAATCAAATTATAGACAACAATAATCACCATATAACATATTACAGCCACATACTTGTCTTATAGGCCCTAATACTAAGCTGGCGGCTTTTACTTATAGTCTGAACCATATTTGACAACAAAGAAAATAAACATCTTCCCATCACTTAACTCTTGCGCCCCACTCACTTATGATGCCAACTAAAGAAGGCAAATACACATAACAAATCCCCAACTCAAACTGAACTCAGTTTGGCCTAGGCGAACTTAGCTTAGCTTAGCCCGCTTAGCTTAGCGATAACTTAGCTTATAGAAAATGTACAAACAGAGGACGTCCAGAGCAAGAAACATACAGGCTATCCTTCTTACACAAGAAATATCCTGTAACTCACCAGTCTTATGGACGCACACTCTCATTGAACCCACATAAACTGCTCCCGAGCATAACTTGTGATTCACACTGCCTTCATGAACACCATTTTCCATCCCAGTCAAACATTACTCACAAAACGGCCGCGCCCTCTAGTGGCGAGGCAGAAAACTGCATCACAGTCCTGCCTTCAGAACACAGAGAATGTTAAAACATATATGTAAATATACTTTACTGGGGAACCAAGGGGGAAAGAGAGACAGTAGGTGGTCAGAGGTGGCATTGCAAGTTATTATTATCTGCTAAAGGAGTTGACAAAACATGTCTGTAATCATGCTGTTTAACCCTTTTCAGGAAAAGATCATTTGCAAAACAAGAAAGGATGATGCAAGAAAAACTGAAAAAGAAAGAATGCCAAAGCCGAGATGTCAAGTTGATCTGTTTGTCAATGTCTGCAATAGCTAAAATCAAAGATAGACAGAGAAATTGATGAAGAAATTTCAAGCCAATATGAAACAAACTAAAAAAAAAAAGCAGCTAGATGCTTTGACATCGACATTGTCCTGTTTTTGCGTGGTAGACATCTGAAGCATACACACACATCCATCACTCTGCTTAATCAGCCAGTGACATGTTTGGACAGTCATGATGAGGATGAGTCCATGCATGTTCATGTGTGTGTGCAATATGCTGTGCAGAGCTTGTCAATAACGCACATACAAATGGAAAAAAAATGAAACAAACACGTGCGCATTGACACACATAGGCTGTTAATTAATTTAACTTTCAGTCACATTTTTCATGCTTTTCGACATAATGCCTTCTTTTATATTATCATGAATTATGCAGATTGTACCTTAAATAAACGAATTTGTACTAGAGATGCAGATGAAGTTGTTTACTCTGTATAATCACACTGGGAAATAAGTAGTTGTGTTTCAGTGTGCTGTACTAATCATTCTGAGTGCAGCACTTTAGTAGGCAACACTGCACAGCAGTTTTGCATCACATTATTCAAACCCCTCTTAAACACACTACATTATCTTTGCAAATGTCCAGGATATAATAAATAGACCAAAGTCAAATTTAAGTATGTTATCATTGATGACCAAACCATTAAGTAAGCATTTCAGATGGCCGATTGGCTGGTATTTCCTTGTATAGTCAATTAAAAAATAAATAAAAATACCAACATGTTCCACTCTATTACTGGCATAACTTTGCTTAAAGAATAATTATTTTGCTTATGCAGCTAAAAAAGGTTTATATGCTTTATATGGCTTTTGGCTAAGAGAATGCAAATATGTGGCATTTTGTTACAGATTTCCCATATTACAGTTTTTCTCAAATGCTAAAACACAAAAGCCAGTCCTCTAAACCAAATGACCAGTTGTCTAAACACATTTACTAAATCTAGCCATCATTTACCAATATCATAAACACATGTCACATGAAGACACAATTCACAGAACACAATCCTCTGTTGTCATAAATATAAACACATCTTTCCTTGCTAAAACACAAGTTGCAAAAGAACTCTGCTCATATTCTCAAACGAAAGCTCATGTGATGCAACATGCTTGCCACAGTCAGCAATATTTGAACACAATGAACACACCTGGCGTCATTCATTACACACAACGACTCAAAATTGAAGACACCTGTTGCTAATGCTGTGACCACATGTATAAAAGCAAGTTCAGAGTGCACAGTATGCTGAAGGTTCCAAACAAACACAATGGATGAAGGCAGAGTCAGGGGAAGAGGAATTTGATGCAGAGGAGGGAGAAGAGCTGGCCCTGGAAGAAGAGGAGCAGGCCAATGAGGAAGAGGAGTTCAAATGAGAGGAGGAAGAGGAGCAGGCCAACGAGGAGGAGGAGGCCAACATGGGAGAGGAGAAGGTCCAGGAGGGAGAGCAAGACAACCTCGCACTATCATTATGGACGAGATGCGAGCAACAGTCATTGACAATGTCATTGTCCATGGCATGACAATGGCTGAAGCAGGACTAAGAGTCCGTCCAAACCTGAGTAGGTTCACCGTGGCCACCATGATCAGGGCATTCAGACAACACAACAAGTATTGTACTCGATTGCTTTCTTTGTCACAATACAGTTTTACAAACCTGTGAAAGTAGTCTTTTGGTTTCAAATCAGTTGTGACTGTATTGTAACATATGTCAATTGACAACACATGTTTCTTTCTGTAGAGTTGAAAGAATGCCACATAGAAGTGGGAGGGTTGCCATATTTACAGTGGCACAAGAAACGCTCATTGTGGATATGGTTCGTGGGAACAACCTCATCAGACTCCGGGAGATCAGAGACAAAGTCATTGCCGATAATGTCAACTTTGAGAGCATTGACGATGTCAGCTTGGCCACAATAGACCGAGTTCTCCGGCGCAAAAAGACACGGATGAAACAGGTCTATAGGGTTCCCTTTGAGCGCAACTCTGCGCGACACGAAGACCTACGTTATAAGTATGTGTAAGTATGCATCCATGTTCACAGTACAGTTAGTGGACATACTGTGTTGCTCAGTGGCCTACATTACTTCTGGACAATACTGTGCTACCTGATTGACTGTTGTTCTGAACACCTGTGCACTTTCAAATTTTCACAGAGGATATTACAGTTGGAAGCGATGGCCAGACATCATGAGTACCTCTTCCTGGATGAGGCTGGCTTCAACCTGCAGAAACGAAGGTAAAGAGGCCGTAACATCATTGGCCAAAGAGCCATCACTGAGGTCCCTGGCCAACGGGGGGGTAATATTACCCTTTGTGCGGCCATGGGTTCAGACGGGCTTGTCCACCGGCATGCTGTCCTTGGGTCTTACAACACCCAACGTCTCCTCACCTTCCTAGAGGAGCTATAAGACATCCTCCTGGACCGCCAACAACACCATCCTGGACACGCACACCACATTTATGTGATCATTTGGGACAATGTCCGCTTCCACAGAACAAACCAAATCAGAGTGGTTCACCACCAACAGTGACCACTTTTTAAACGTCTGTCTGCCACCCTACTCCCCTTTCCTGAACCCTATAGAGGAGTTCTTCTCATCATGGAGATGGAAGGTTTATGACAGACAACGATACACAAGAGAGAACCTCCTAAGGGCAATGGAGCTGGCCTGTGTTGACATCCCAGCGGAGGCCTTCCAAGGATGGATTTGCCATTCCAGGGCGTTTTTCCTGCGGTGCCTGGCAAGAGACAATATAGCCTGCGATGTGGATGAGGTGATGTGGCCCGATGCAGCTCAGCGACATGATGCCACACAGTGATTGTGGTGTGAATGACGTAAATAAAAAAAACTTCACACCCTGATCATGTTTTCAGGAGTACTGTTGTGTGCAATAGATTCTGTTTTTGCATTGAGTTGTGTTACAGTAGTGTACGTAGATGCAGGATTTTCTATAGATTTATACTCTTCATATGAAACTCACAAATCTAAATGCCTAATCGTCTGCAGAGATCTACGACGATCCGTTACTGTATGGTTTCTAAAAATATGCATTGGCAGTTATGCAACAAAGAACCTTCTCACAAAATGAGCATTGTGTTTTCAATTGTTTTGCTGTAGTGTGTAATGATGTGTATAGTGTTTACATTTTTTGAAAGCTTCGAGCTGCTCTTTTGGTGTGAAAGTTTGAGTTTTTGCAGTGGGCAGGTGTGGTTGTGTTTATGTAGCTTTAGAAAAGGGTGTTGTGTTTAGACATTGGGGAACATGGTGGAAACGTTTGTGAAATGTGTTTTAGCATTTGAGAAAAACTGTAATAATAGCCTCTGAAGTACGTGTAGCACCAAACATCACTATGCGGAAGGTGAAGTGAAAATATAAACTTAGCCGGTCTCCTTTTCAAGGACAATTTTTAAAAATCTTTACACCATGTTTAGCCTTGCTGTTATCATTAATTTGCTCAATGGAAACCCTGTTCTGATCAACTTAGCATCTGCAGTTAACCAAAGACGTTACACTGGTGCAGAGAGCAAAACAACACCTTCTCTGTAAAAATAACCTGACGTTCTTCAGGTAAAGGATCATCATTGGTGATGACAGCTGGGTCAGTGCCAGCAGTGAAAGTGTCTACAGTTTCCAAAAGAAAAAGGCACCAGGTCATATGCCCAACAGGGCGTATGCTTGTGGGTTTTTTTTATTGTTATTGATGGGCTTTTTTATGGGGTTGTATACTGTAACTCTGTCCCTCGGGGTCAAACTGAAACCTTTGACATGTGGTGCGTGCTTACCCCAAATAAAATTGAAGTAGAATGGTTGAAGCTTTGGCACAGTGTGAGATCCAGTGAGCATCAAATGTGAGCGGTCACAATTCAGCGGCCCCCACTTGAAGCATTGCAACACTCCTGAATGAGACTAGGAGATGGATCGGATTTAAACTGGTTTGAGATTTTTATGGATCTTAGACCTTTTTGACCACTTATTATAAGATTGTAGGAGCTGTCACCTTTAAGATATTGTGTTTACTTTAAAGTCGTAACTTATTCTGTTCCTTTTCTCTCTCTTTCTCTCTTTTACTGGTTTTGTTTACAATTCTTACTCACTTTTGTTCTCTTTCTATTTTCTGTTAGTATTCTCACCACTTTTGGGCATTTCTCAATTTCCCATTTCTCTTTTCTCTCTCCATCTTCTCCTGCTATGATGAGAAAATGATTACCTGTCCACCGAAGAGATCCTCATCTACTTTATTACACAGGTGAAAAAAATGTTCTCCCTCGGCTCCTACCGGCCAAAGTAGAAATATTAATGGCCGTGATTTTGTTGTTTTATAGATAGAATAACAAGAAAGCCATTCAATTTTAATCTGTCACTTAAAGATAGCTATAGAATAGGGCGTACATGCAGAGCCTCGGTGGAGGAGAGGAGAACGGAAAATTGAAAAAGTAGTCATGAATAAATATGACACCGCATTTTTCCTTCTCCTTATCGAGGTTGCCCAGAAATAGGTGGAAGGAGAAGCACACTGATTACTGCAACTGCTGCTGACTCCCTGACAGCAGATGTCCTGTTGATGATAGACCACATAACTACATGAAAGCAACACACAAATCAGTAGAGAGTTGGCATACAACCTCATAGCACTGTGGTTTTAGCGTAAACCAGCCACTTAGGCCTATAATTCTTCGTGCGAACAGTCATAATATTCTACAACTCAATGAAGACCTTGAATCCCTTCTCTAACTTCTGGTTGTATTCTGTATACTGAGTGTTTCTCCATGGCATATTTGCTGTATCCATAAAACCTCATGTTAGTATGCAGCACTGGATTCATGCTGAATTTTAATTAATATCAATTAGTCCTTTCTTTTTCAACACATGTCAAGTCAAAAGCTGAAACAACAGAAAGATTAAAAAATCCAAATTTTAATACTGCCACCTTACAAAACAATACATCATGATAATGCTTGCGTGTATCTACCCATTGCCATGATTTTAATTCAATTTTATTTATTTATATAGTGCCAAATCACAACAACAGTCCCCTCAAGGCGCTTTATACTGCACAGTAGATCGTACAAAAATAGATACAGAGAAAAACCCAACAATCATATGACCCCCTATGAGCAAGCACTTTGGCGACAGTGGGAAGGAAAAACTCCCTTTTAACAGGAAGAAACCTCCGGCAGAACCAGGCTCAGGGAGGGGCGGGGCCATCTGCTGCGACTGGTTGTGGTGAGAGAAGGAAGACAGGATAAAGACATGCTGTGGAAGAGAGACAGAGATTAATAACAGGTATGATTCAATGCAGAGAGGTCTATTAACACACAGTGAGTGAGAAAGGTGACTGGAAAGGAAAAACTCAATGCATCATGGGAATCCCCGGCAGCCTACGTCTATTGCAGCATAACTAAGGGAGGATTCAGAGTCACCTGGTCCAGCCCTAACTATATGCTTTAGCAGAAAGGAAAGTTTTAAGCCTAATCTTAAAAGTAGAGATAGTGTCTGTCTCCCAAATCCAAACTGGAAGCTGGTTCCACAGAAGAGGGGCCTGAAAACTGAAGGCTCTCCCTCCCATTCTACTTTTAAATGATGAGCCCCTGCTGTGTCGGAGAGGCTTAACAAGAGCTAACTGTACTTTGTGGGATTGAATCAATAAAAAAATAAAAATCACAGAGAAAGGCAAAAATGACACAGGTATACACGTGGAGATAGGCTGCCACTCGTGGACAAATTGTTTCAAATAATAATGGTGTTTAATGCTTAGGCAGGTCTTTTGTGGAGGGGGGTAATGCTGGGCTTTATAGTGCTTCTCTAAGAGCTATTCTCAGCACAGCGTAACACTCAACAGTCCCTTCTGTTTCTCCGCACACTGTCACAAACACACACACACACACACACACACACACACACACACACACACACACACACACACACACACACACACACACACACACACACACACACGAAGGTGCTCCTACACTTGCAGCTCATGCATTTTCTAGCTTTGTGTTTTTGTTTTTAGTTCCCCTTTTCTTCTCTCTCCAACCCCTCCTGCTTGTTCAAGCGATTAAACAAAAGATTACAGATTACTCTCTTTAGCATTGAGAAGCAAGGGGGAGCACTATGAAGCAGTCACCTTTAAGACTGAGGTCCAGTAATTAGGCAACTGGAAATACTGGCAGTGGTTTCTAGTATGACAAAAGTCAAGATGTATGCATTGCAAGCTAACATGAAGATAAAATAAAATATAGACTCTACTGCTTGTTTTCACCGTTATGTGATGTTTAGCAACTAAACAACATAGAGTCTGGAGGAGAAGCTACATGAATACACAGAGGAGGAACTGACGTTTCACTAGCATCAGCCTCTCTCTGACTGACACACCTGCTGAATGCAAGTACACAGTATTTCACACTGAACTGGAAAGGTATGCCATGACTGACCTCGTGCGAAAATTGTCCTGGTTTTTTTTTTAGAACGTAAATAAGGGTGAGTGTGGGTTTGAACCTGTCTCAGCTGATCGCCAATGTTGTTTGTTTGCTAAAAGCAGTCGCTCCCACGTCCCCCCACACATCTGGCGTTGACAGTGTGCTGGTATTGGTCTAGCCCTTTTCATCAGAGGGTCAGACCAACCTTGTTACAGTAAGCAAAGGGCCACACATTGAACAACCAAACAGAAATGTCTACAAATTTTTGTGATGGACTACTTTGAAATAAGACCGGATCATTGTTCCAACTTTCTGTTACTATGACTTTTCTGTGTCTGTCTGCTATACAGTCAAATTATGCTTTTTAATTATATAACATCAGTGAATGCATAAAGTAAACATTAAAAGATACAAATTATGCACATATGCACAATCATTTACATGAATATGGATCAAATCGGTTTCTGCGCTGGTATGACCTGTGCTTTTGAGTCAAACTGTTTTTGTTTGTACAGTTCAGACATGTATCATTGAAGTAATAAAAGCTTGTTGATATTTATTATTTCTGAACACATTTTTGTAAACATATACAGTGTTTCCCACACACATCATTTACTTGCGTGGGCTTCTATGGTATATTACTGGTAACCAAGTATATTTCATGATTATTTTATTTCATTTTATGTGAACAGCAAACTACTGGGCAAAGGTTAATTTGGATTTTTGACTTGAATTAATTATTTTTTTGATGGGGCCTGCTCTCTAAATGTTTTGTCTCTTAACAACAAGCTGTAAACACAGCACTGACATATGTAGCTGAAAAAGGTAGAGTGGGCAATTAATTAATTATTGCTTAATGAATACCTGATCCAACCGATGAATGCCAGTCCAATAATCACTTTTCCTCTTGCCATTTTTTTGGTGACTACCAGATCCTGAGGGACAATTTGTGGCTCACTAACTGTTAATTGCTCCACTGTGTTCACCAACAAGTTGCTTTGTCTGTTTTCAATTTGAAGCTTGGAAGTTAGCAGTAAAGAGGTTTATCCTCAACTGCCTGCTGAGCAGAGTAGTGAAACAAAACCAAAACACTAATGTTGTGGCCCATAAAATCAAATCAGTTAAGTTAGAAGATGGCACAGCTTTGCAGTGTTTTGACAACAATATAATGTGGCTTCAATGGTAAAAATGCTTCCTTTCGTATTAAAAATATTTTTTTTGTATATGAAAATACTGGTTGTAGCAATTTTAGATTGTGTCAGTGTGCATTATGGGGATGGAAGGGTTTTGAATAAACTATATAACGCTCTGAATTCTGCTTTTATAGTGCAGGATCTAAAAACTCAAATTATTTGAAAATGTCTTCAATCAACAAAGAATTTACAATACAGAAATTTCCAACTTCTGATGCTATGTTAATTCTTAAAGTCAATACTTGGTTGGGGCTTAAAATATTCCATTTACCCTGGTGCAGGTGTGCCACAGCGGTGAGTGGAAGAATCCACGAGTTTCTCTGTGAGTTTCCCATTACGTGGTAGCGTACTCCCGGTGCTTGCTTGGAAGTTTAGGGGTTTTTTTCTTTTAAAAAGAAGTTTTCTTCCCACGCACAACAGACACTAATGTTTTTGTCACTTTTTATGGAATCAAACTTAAAGTCAGGTCAGTACTTTCACACTTTAAACGCTGCACGCTCATACTCTCTCCCACACTCGATATATGATCCATTGTTGATCTGCACACAGCTGTTGTCACAAACGTCGCACTCGCTTACGTCACTGTCATGAGGCATTCTCGCAAAAAAAACAAACTTTAACATGAAAATAACATATCTTCCGGTTTTAGCAGGTAATGGCGGACACATGATAGTTCCTGCTGACAACTGCTGATCATATCGGCAAAGTATGTTTCTGGATTGGTTTTTTTACATGATTCTTGCAAAGCCATTAGTGGAAGGAAAGTGCATGATATGTAAGTACAATTCCTCTGTTTTCATATGTAAAAAAAAAAGAAAAAGAAAAAAGCATTGCTTTAGCTTATTTAGTTGGAAGCCTACCGGGATTTAAAAGAAGTTGGGATCATGGACACTCCCGTGGGCTTAAAGGGGTTATTAAGCAAGAAGCTTGGTTTGGTGTAACACTTGGTGTAAGCATTTATTATAATGTGTTCTTGTCAATATTATTAAACATTATAAATATTAAACATTATTTCACTTCAGCTGTCTGCTGTCAGCTGCACACCTGTGTCTGAGGAGGAAAAAAGAGAAATCGCTGTGACAGTGAATGACAGCAGTTTGCAACCTCATGACTGGTATTTAGCAATACCTTTCTGCACTGAAATTTTGTGGAAAGTTGCCCCAATCAAGTACTGAGTATGTACATCAGAGTACATAATTTTCACAATTTGTTTTTTGACTTCTTTTTGACTGTTCTTGGGAAATATAATAATTTGAGATACTGGAGATACTGAATAAATAATAACCAAAGTTTAAACAAAATTGATTTAAAACATTTCACTTTACATGCAATGAATATGGAATATATGATAATGTAAATATAAATCAACAGTATTGAATTAAATTATATATAAAAAAGATTTTTTTTAAAAATCTAAACTAAGAATTGGCAATCAGTGCTCACAATTTTGTGAGGCGTCACGTTTCTCTAATCCTTGTGGGCTAATCCAGAGCATAGTCTTAATCATTAGCCTGCTTCAGTACCACTACAGAGTATTAGGCTACAATCCTGAATCTCAGATGAGAAGGAGAGGAGCGTTCCCGTAATTAGGCGCACATTTAATTGCACCTGTAATATTTGTTTTATCCATTTTATGTGTGGACAGAAGAGAAGAGAAGAGAAGAGAAGAGAAGAGAAGAGAAGGCGTTGTCCTGTCTCCTGTGAATACACCAGGTAAGATTAATTGGATATGTGTCTTTCCTTGCCTCTTAATTGGCACACTGCCAATTATAGGGAAAAGCAGGCAAATCCAAAGCTAAAATATAAAATATATAAAAACATGCTATAGTTTCATTCCTGCAATGCTTTTCCTTTATTACCCTGTCTGTCTATCTTCATTTCCTCACATCCTGATATCCTTCTTACAGACAAAAGTACCAACTTGGAATATCTAAGCAAACGAGATACTTGCATCAAAGTAACACTTGTCTTTACTGTTAAGAGTCAGCATTATTTGGATTTAGCTGAACACCCAAAGCTTTTGCCATCAATGTGAAGAACTCTGTCACTGAGCACTTGTGGATCAGACACACTTGGCAGAATGAGTCCCCTCTAAATTGAACCATTTTATTCACATTTGCTGCCCTTGCTCCTACTGTGCCCCATGCAGTCTGGAAAATAATTAATTGGAGAATCTTTCAAGAGAACATGCAATATAAAAATACTCTGCAGATCGTGAAGGACTCTTAAACAACAAACTTATTTTCTGGTGGTCATAAAGTGATGAATACAGTATAAAAACATGAGGTCAGGTTGAGGTAAATTGAATTCTCCTCAAGCTTTGACAAGGGAAACATAAAAATGAAAGATAACCGTTCTCCACTGTTTTCTATTTTTTAAAGATAAAGCGTTTTGAACATGTTTGCTTTATGTGTGCCAGCTGTTATTATTTATTCAAGCTAATGCAGTAATAGTGGAATTACATGTTACATCACTGTAGCCTCCAATTTAATTCAGTGTAACTGTCCCTTTCGCTTCCACTGTTTTGATGTTTTTTCTGTGTGCTCTTTTTGTTTGTTTTTTGTGCAAATTTCCAGCAACTGCCATTTTCTGATTCGACTTTTCTGAGTTACATTTATTCCACATTAGGTTAGTTCATCATGTCCAACTCAAATAGGATTTTTGTGCTTAGAGATTGCATGCCAGGGATTCGAGTTATTTCAGCATGACCTGTTATTCGCTGATCAGTTATAGTGGATGTTAGTACCTGACATTTGTTTTGTTGTGTTACACCAGTTTTTGTTTGGTAAGGTAAATTATTTTAGGTAAAGGTGGGTGTAGTAGTAACTTATTTAGTGGAGCATGTTATTCAATAATTTTGTAATTTATTTTATTATGGAAATAAAACTTTGCATTTTATTTCCATACTCTATTAGTTATTGTTTGTAGACAGGGCACCAGAATCTGCAAAAAAATCAATATCGGAAGGTCACACTTAAGAAAAAACTGGAAATCAGAATAGGTCAAGAAAGTTTTTGTTGGAGTCACCAACTACATCAAAGTGAACACAGGAAGTAGAGTGAGAAAAAAATAGAGGAAACTAAAAATTAATGACATAGAAACCCCACTGCCAAGTAGCATTTAGATACACTTGTAGTAACGTGTAGGCTGCATTGTAGGCTCTAGATAGATTCAATGCAAAGTATAAACTAAGCTTCACTCTGTTTTCCTTTAAGATTTCATATTTTGTTCATTATCCCTGGCATATTCAGTGGTTCACTGATCCTGTATTATAGTCCAAAATGTATTTATTATTTGAGCACAACAAACACACAACAAAATCACAGCATGGAATTTGGCAGCGATTGCTCAAAGTGCAATTTGGTATTGTGGTTGCTGTAATAATAAGATATGTGTTTGGTTTGTTTTCAATTCCTGTGATAAAGGATTTTTGTTTAAAGGCGGTAAGTACCATGACTGCGTCATCGATCAACAAGTAATGAACATAGACTCTGAGGGTAGTAACTGGTACAGTACAGTTGCTACCTCAGTGTTAAGGCAGCCAGCCTTATAGTTATGGTGGAAAACTGCACTCTGTAAATGTTATTTTTAAACTCAAAGAAAAGTAGACAGGGACTTTCTGTTTATTACTGAGATTAAGTCATTGTCCTCTGATCTCTGTATTATTGTAGAGATTTTTCCTTAAAATATAAAGTGCTTTGTGGTGACTTTTATTGAGATTTGAACTTATATAAATAAAACTGAACTGAACTGAAGTCAAGTCAATTGTTTTTACATTTATAATTCATTTTTCCAAAAATCCCAGGTGAATGTTAGTGCATAGTTCTATAATTGTACCATCACCATATCTCTATTAAACTATAGAATAAGTCACATGGAAATCAGCTTTAGCCATGAGGCAGAAATGAATCTACTTTTTTCTTTTGACTTTATTTGGCTTGACTTTGCCTTACACAGTCAAATACCTCTAAAACTCTCAATTTCATGAATTTTCACCAGTGCAGTTGTGTTTACTTGTTCCACTCTGTTTAACAGCCACTCTACAACTAATGTCACTGCTGAGAAAAAGGGGTAAGAAACAAAATAAAGGGCTTTAATGCTAAAGCTCTGCCAGCCAAGCAGGAAGGGCTTTAGCCCAAAGAATTTTCTTTGGTGCTGAGGCCAGATCAGAGTACAACCAAGAGAACTAGTTTTAACATCCCATCCCAATTCTTCTTACTGATCATTTATTGACTTGTTTAGCCTCAGATTCACTCCCTTTTTTTTGCCTAAATGGGGAAGAAATTGTGAGATGGAATCAGATCTGGTGTCTCAGTGAAACTGGATACTATTTGAACAGAGAGGAAGGCAATGATGGTATCAAGGAAAAAAGGGATAAGATTAGAAAGTGCTGTGTGACTTGAACAACCTTATCCCAAGGCTTGTTTGAAGTGAATTTTAATGTGCATCACATAGACAGATTGAGCTAGAGAAACACCTTTGGTTTGGCCAAAAGTCTCTGTGTAGTGCATATTAAAACAGACAGAAAAGAGAAGAAAAGTGAATAATATACATTACGTATTAATATTTCTTCAAGCATTTGATATTTTATGATAATATAAGGGCAGTAAAACAAAATAAGTACTATAGCAGTATCAGTATGTTATATATGTGTGTGTGTGTGTGTGTATAAGAAATACTCCAAAAGTATTTCTTTTTCTTGAAAGATGCTGTTGATGTACAGTATGGTAATGAAAATCATGCTAATCAGGGCTAAAGAGAGGGCGGCCCACTGAGAGACTTATCAGCATCCCAACTTCAAAGGAAAGGCCTAACAACATGGGTCTGAGAGATATCTCCAAATTACTAGAGCAACAAATGAACATATGAAGGAATGGGGGATAATTATTGAATGAATAATATAAATTGCAGCCAGTGAATAAACAAGAAATGCTGGCACAATTTATGGCATTTTTCCTTCATCAGCATATAAGGTACAGTGTCTAACTTGCAAACGTGTTAGGCCTTGTCAATATTATATGTTTACATTTTTTTTCTTTTTTTAGTGTGCTTAGAGCAGATTTGAAGAAATAAAATGCAGTGTGAGTATGCTCACACCAGATTACTCTGACAGTTGTGTAGAGATCTGAGGATGGCGTATTTGAGCATAATGCAACACATTTGAGCTTGAAGTATGCCCCCTTTTTTGTTATATTAGCTTTGACTCTTATTTATTTTCTTCTTTTTTAATTTTAACCATAAATTTAACTTTTGTTCAGATAGAGTAAAAAGCAGAAAAACCCACATAACTGCATAAGTAAATTCACTTTGAAGCCAAACTCCGATCTTTTTTAGCAAGTAATCTTTGACTTTCCCCATGCACGCATTAGGTGGAGCTCGCAAGATGAAACATAAGGTAGCAGGTTGTCAAAAACTGTTAATGTGGGAGTAAAAGTAATTTTATTGGCATCCCTTTGATAATCAAACACATTGTTGTGAAGTGTTTTCAGAAGATGCAGTTGCCTGTAGGGTGTTCAATTTGGTTGAAACATCAAAAAACAAGCACGCAGGAACATAGAGAGAATAGGGTCAAGTAGCTGGGATTTGAAATGATGAAAAGTAGCTTTTTTTAATTTATTGTATGTCACTAAAGACTTGAGAGTTTACACTGCTATTACTTTGGCTTGATTTCAAAAATAGAAATAATAGGTATAATTGGCAATGTACAAAATGCAGTAGTAAAAAATGTGATGTATTTTTTTTTCTAGATGGCTTAATAATGGCATATTTAAGTCAGATACAAGGTGCACGTACCTGCTGGCACACATACTTAATCCCTGATGGGTGCCTTAACCCACATCACAGGGAGCAAAAAGCAAAATCAGGTCAGGTTGCGACACAGACAGAAAATCAATGAATTAGATGAACAGAGCTTCTGTATTAGACAGAGGTAAATTGAATACTTACTTAATCTATGTAATACCTTCAGAGTAACACTTCTATAGCTCATTTAGCTCTAGTTTCCACTAGTTGTATTTCTTTACTTTGTTGTAAGATTAATAAAAGTAAAATAACAATTTTACACCAAGAAGTAAGAAACTGTTTTCTATTTAAAGCTCTGTTTTCAGAGACTACTTTACATTATTACCCTGGTATGTATTACCATCAACATTACAACTTGTGCCATAGACGGGATTATGTAAATAGTTAAATGCATTCCACCAGCTTTTCTGTATATAATATTAGTGGCGTACCAAGCAAAACACTTGAACAAAATAGAGGTGCATTTTGTAAATGATATTACCTAAGATTGGTCATCCATCACAAAACATTATTCACAATTTCAAAAGATTTTTTTTAAAGATTTTCAAATAGCAAATCACCAATAGATCGATTTGTGAAACACAAGAGTAGATTGATACCACGCTCAGATCTGTCTGTCACTACAATTCATAGACCTTGCTTATCTTAGATTACAGAACGGCTGTGTTAGGACTGTTCAGAGTTTTAAATACTTTGCCAGCCAGTTCCTTGAAAGATCACAAGTGAACATTTGTTTTCTTTTACCCTGTGCCAACACTGAACTGCATTGTTTTGTTCTGTTTTCTCTTTTTTGTTTTTCAGATGAATGTTGTAGTAGACTTTCTTGGCCGAGAGCGCGCACATTGCAGTATCACATTTTAAAGATATAAGATTGATACTGATCTTACTAATATTTTGACAAGAAAGCAAATAAGTATAGGTCAACTTCATTGACAAACAATGAGTTTTATTGATTTTATACTGAATTAATAAAGTCTGAATATGTGCATGTATGTATGTATTTAAACAAGTACACAATACTTATACAAGTGAAAAGAGTTTACATTAATTCATTCAAGTTCATCCTAAGTTTTGTCCTTTTCTGGAGATTTTTACCTTTCGAAACTTTTAGGTTCATCAGTCTAATAGGTTAAAAACTCTGTCATGTTCACTGGAGACGTGTTCATTTTAAGTGAGGTCCCACATGCACACAGAGGGGTACCTGTCCGATTGGCTGCTTATCACTATGACATCAAGATATTCTACTATACAAGTCTGCTGTCAGCTTGATTCTGTCAAAGTTGACATTGTGAGGTAAGGGACAACAAAAAGCGAATGAACTTTAGCTGAGGCCCATAGACGTAATAGCACTGAGCTTGTTTTTCATTCCAAGATCATGGAACATGTCTTCTCTGATATTCCCTTCACTCATTCATCGATGTGATTATTTATTTATGGATCTAGCCAAGCAACCAACAGAGAATTCGCATCAACCTTCCTCATAGGAGCCCTGTCATATCTACATATTTTTAATAGCTCATAACTCAACAGTCCTGGCTTGACATTTCCCATCAAAAAGAAGCAACACTTCATCTGAGATCTAACTTTCTCCTCAAAACTTCAAGATTTATGTGCCATAACTCTTCAGTGCACTTTATTTCCCATATGTTTGATATAATAAGATAAATTAAAATGATCAATGAAATATATGTGTGAATGTAAAATAGAATAAAGGATTGCAGGAGAAAAAAAATCTCTCCAAACTGTGACACTGTTATTTTCCATGGAGATTACAAGCTTTTGATTTTCTGCCAGTTCTGGCACAAATTTATAGTATATGAAACAGTGTCTTTGTATCAGGTTATTGTCAAACCTCTTCAAAATAAAAAACATGCTTAATCATGTATGCAAACTAAGGAGATCATCGTGAGTAAAATAAAACTATGAGAAAGTAAAAGGTCTGCCATCACATGAAAAAACATCTGATAAACACTGTTCCTTACTATACTGTATGATATACACGCATATATCACTTCCCCTCCAGCCTGGAGGAGAAAATAACTTCAACAGCCAAATGAATCGGGGATGTAACAGCTTCCTGTCAGCTTTGATTTCAAGTATATATCTGAACCCAAAAATAAGGGAAGAAAAATATCATCAAAAATGGATACTAATACCAAGATTTAGCTCTGATCTGTATAATAAAAATACAGTACAGACAACAAAAAATTTCAATCACTAAAAAGTTTCCAATGAAAAACCACAAATATATCATATAAAAATATAAATCATCCTGAAAGGGTAAAAAAAGGGCAGTAAACAAATGCGTATTACAGTCCAAAAAACAGTTCTATATGAAGGCATTTGGTTTATTCATGTTACTGTTTTTAGGTTCAGAATAGCAGTTTCTGCCAAGATTACTATTGCAGGTATTGTAAACTTTATGTTTAGAGTGCTTTGTATGCATTTGTATAAATACATTGCAGGGACAATTGTTTATTTGCACTGCAACAATATGAAAACTCTCCAGTTGTTTTCCAGTTCCAGGATCTGTCCTTAAACGTGCATATTAAGCAAATGTGTAGGACTGCTTTCTTCCATTTGGACAATATCTATAAAATTAGAAACATCCTGACTCAGAGGGATGCTGAAGGACTAGTGTGTGCATTTATTCTGGACTGTGTTCCTCAAATTATTATTATTAACAGGATTTCCTAAAAACTTCCTAAAAAGCCTTCAGTTGATGCAAAATGCTACAGCATGAGTACTGACAGGGACTAGAAAGAGAAAGCACATTTCTCCCATACTGGCTTTTCTTCGTTGGCTCCTTGTTAAATCTTGAATAGTCTTGAATAATCAGGCATATCTCATGGTGCTGCATCATCGCAATAGAGTACTTTGTTGTGAGAGTGCTGGTTTACTTATGGTTCCAAGGGTGTTTAAAAGTAGAATGTGCAATAGGTCTAGGGTGCTGGGGGCTGCCCATGATGCACCAAGTGTTTCTTTTTTACTTACCTTTTTAATGCACCTTTAATTTAACCATTAGTTATTTTTAATCTCTGTGTAGGGATGGGAATCGAGAACTGGTTTTTGTAGTGAACTAGTTTCCAGTAGTCCAATTCTTTGAATCGTTAGTTTCCCTGCCCATCAATCCCGCTTATCGATTCTTCTTGCTATGATCAGTTGATTTCAGTTTGTGTCTGACAGAGGGCGAAAATAGTGGCACATTTTTCCAGTGTGGATATGAACATTACTTTTATTTATTTATTTATTTTGCACAAAAGGATGAGGCTACGAGGGTAAAGTGGAGACTGCTCCAGGACAGAAACAACTGCATTATACTGTTAACACAACTTTGGCTCTTCGCAAGCACCTGCACAGCCAAGAACCCAGAGTAATGTAAATGCTGACCCGGCCCAGCATCATGATAAAGTGAGCCGTCATTTGTGGTGAAGCCAGCCACTGCTGAACTTCAACAGGTAAAAAACAGATGAGCAGTCAGGCTGCAGCCTCCGTTTCTACCTGTTCATGTTTCTAAAGTAGAATCACTGTGGCGATTGCTGTAAAGTCTCTTTGTGCTGGTTTCCATCTTTGCTTTGTGCTGTCTGCTTTATGCTTGCTTTATTCAAATGCTAAGAGAAAGATCACATGTGTCCTCATTAGGATAGGGATTTGTGTTGGTGTGGGGGGCTGTAGCCTCAGGTTTATATTGTTAAATGGTATATTGTTAAACTGTTATGAGACGGTGTGTTTCAGATCATTTTACAGAGTAACATGAAAGTAATGTAACGAGTAGTATAATGAATGTCTTTTTCTCCTGGTTGCAATTAACTAATGTGCTGCATTACTTAAAGTGTTTTCTGTAATAATGTTTTTACTTTAGTTTTATTGAGTAATGGTCGTTATTGAGTAATGACTAATCACAACAAAGAGGGGAAATACCTTCAACATGCACAAACATTTGACCACACAGCATGTAATTAATTTGCATGAATGTAATGTCTTTGATATGCTGCTTAGAAATGGTGGTGACTCTCAAAGTGGAGCCAATGAGAATCGATAAGCAAATCCATAAGTAGTTGAATAAGTGATATCAATAATGGAATCTGAATCACTAAATTCTTAACAATTCCCATTTCTATCTGTGTCTCTCTTTAACGACGTGTCTTTGTCCTGTCTTCCTTCCCTCAACCCCAACCGGTCGCAGCAGCTTCCTGCCAGTGTCTGAGGCTGGTTCTGGTGGAGGTTCCTTTCCACTGTTGCCAAAATGATTGCTTAACCTCCTAGGACCTGGCGTCCACATATGACATCACATTTTGGGTTGTCTAGACCAAATAGACCAATACCAGAATGCAAAATGTTGCTCTACAAGGGCCTGATATCCACTTACGAGGACATTATACTGTCACTGTTTTATCAAAATTTAAAACAAATATCCTCATGTGTGGATCTCATTTTTCACAGAAACAAAAATCGGGTGAAAAAAAAATCTGGTTAATCTTTGTTTTTACATTCATCGGGTCCCAATCAGCCCAAATACCAAAGAGAAATTAAAAATGCATGCCATGGAAGAATTCGGGTCTTAGGAGGTTAAAGGGGGTCATGTGATTGCTGAGGTTTTCTCTGTTTTACTCATTGCATTATTGTAGGGTCTCTACCTTATACCTTATACCTTATACCTTACCTTTTTTATTTTTTATTCCTATTTATTCTATTTATCCCCTTTGTATATTTTATTTATATTTGTCTCTGTATTTATATATGTGTGTGTGTGTGTGTGTGTGTGTGTGTGTGTGTGTGTGTGTGTATATATATATATATATATATAACAATTCTGTAACTGTAACTTCGGTCGTTGCTGTGCTTTTTTTGGAAGTCGAATTTCCCAGAGGAACCCACCCGAGGGATTAATAAAGTTCTATCTTATCTTATCTTATCTTATCTTATCTTATCTTATAATATAACGCGCCTTGAAGCAACTGTTTTTGTGATTTGGCGCTATGTAAATAAAATTGAAATGGAAATAAACTGAGATAGAAAATTCTACACACCATGTGGAGTAGTTATTCTTTTGATTAACCGAGGAAAGAAGAAGAAAATAACCTAACATAAACCTACACTTTAAAATCCATAAGGATTAACACAATTTTTACAAATATTTTTCTGCAGGAAGGTGATTGCACATATTTACATGACATTTGGTAAAGCATAAGCCTAAGGATGGTGACATAGGCTACCACACAGCTATCAGGTAGCTCAGCCTGGGTGCCAAAAGTGTGCCACTCACATCGGTGAGTGCTAAAAAGAGTGTGGGACCTGATCAGCTGACCTCTGGAATAAATAATGCAAATGGTATGCAGTTTTCCCAAAAGAAAAAGAAACGAAATATTCCCCAAATAAAGAAAAAGGCAAAAGCTCTCAACCAGCATATTCAAGAGGGAGAGACTTAAAAGTTAAGAATAGAGGGGAAAAAAATCAAGAATTGCTTAAAAAAATAGCAGAAGCAACTGCAACAGGCTGCAAACAGGATGACGCATACACACTTTCAAAACTGCACTTGGAGTCTTTTTGTCAACACAAAAGAGATAAATTGGCAACAACTGACAAAAATAATTATTTTAAATATGAATGAAAACACTGCAATTGAGTCACACCTGATATGTCAAAGAAAACTGTGTACCTGGATTGCAGTTACATCCCTAACTGCATTAAAAGCCTCAAAGAAAATGATTAGAAATCACATGATGTTGTCAGGGAAACCTCCATTTGTTATTTGCCATGAATATGTCAGCCCTTGTTCTTTTCTATATGAGTGACAGGAAAAATATTCAGAAATGCTTTGCAGTTGTTGGCTTTATTGTGACACCATGAAGTATGGCCAAAGTCAGACTACTGGGTTTGATCAAATCACAGAATACACTGGAATACATATTGTGTGTGTGTGTGTGTGTGTGTGTGTGTGTGTGTGTGTGTGTGTGTGTGTGTTTTTCTAATTTAGTTTTTATGTTCATATAAAATTGGTGCTTTTTCAATTTTCTTTGAATTTGATTGGATTCTAATTTGATCCAAGTTTATTTCTGTTGGTTTTCCACCCCAAACACTCTGAATAAATAAACAATATGTCACTTTACTTTTAGTGCTACTTTATCATTATATGGTATATCAGCTATGCATAGATAAGAGCATGTATGTGAATACGGCAAGGAGTAGTGAATATGTGTGTGATGGTTTCAACCTGTGGCAAACTAGATAGTGTAGTAACTTGGATATTGCCCATTGCCAAAGTGCAAAGACTGACAATTCATTTTGTTCTCTGAGAAAAGAGCATCAATGTGATGTTAATCACTGAAGTCATTTATTTCCCTTAAACTTTGGAGCCAGCTGGAGACTGCAGCAATAACAGCACTCTGATAGCCCTCTCCATGGCCACTCAATCAGGATATTAATTGCCCAGCTATGTCTGGCTGTTATCAATCTCTACCAATCACACTTTATTAAATAAAGATGCAATTACCTTCTGGAACACACTCACTTATAACACTTTATCATTATGTATCTGCAGCTGACAACTCTGCAACTCTGTATATAGATATATATAGATGATCAGCTTTCAACGGACGCACCTCTTTCAACACTAAACACAAAGTCAAGGCTTTCTAGATAAACTCTCCTTTCAGCTGGCATTAGGTGGATTTGAGTAATAAAGTTTATACTCACCCTAGCTGTGCAATAGTTAATACTGTAAAGAATGGTTGCTTTCCTGTCCCGATATACCTCACCATTTGCTTTCTGTCCTTCCCACATCCACAGGGATGACTCAGTAGTTTGCCCTACGCTATGCAGATTATTTAGGGTCTGAATTAGGATCCTTTCAGTCTGCTTTACTGTCTGTATAAACGTGTATAAAAAATATAATGAAATCTTTTTTCTTTAGGTTTCTTACATAACATGTTAAAAGGGAAAAAAGCACTTGGTTAACAGTTGATTGTCAATTTCAAGCACTTTGGAGCCTTAGAGTATGTGTTTAGTTTTATGTTAGAAAAGTGCTTAGAAGTTTCTTGTCTGCAAAGAGAATGTTTAATTGGTTTGAGGAGAAGAAATGTAGCACATAACTGAAGTTCTACTGCGTGCTTTTCAGACTGCCACCAGACTCTTTGTTTCAACTAAACTGCATTTGTCACATTATTTTAATAATTATTTGTGTTTTTTGTTTCTTTGTTTTTGCTTTTGTCCACAGCTCCACACAGATACCTCAAACCAGAACTTGGGCACCACTGTATTAACATCAAAGTACAAGAGACAGTTATACTATATTATGTCTGTGTTCTTTGTGTGTCAGTGATCATACAGGATGATTACTTGAATGCAACTAAGGACTGCACTGTCTTTATTTGCACTTTGTTTTGTGGCATGTACACATGTTTGCATAGGTTTTTAGAGCCCCACTGTTTCTTTCAGTTTGTCAACCCTGTAGACAAAAGGTTGAAACAATGGGAGAGAAAAATGTAAAAAAGGTGAGCATGTTCACATTATCTCTGAAATGATTTCACTTGATGTCTCACATAGCCTTTGAGCACATACAAAATTGAATGCTGGGTTCAGTTTAATTGCTTTTGTGCTGTTATCATCCTCCCACAGAATGGCTTTTATCAAAATCATTATCTAATAGCTGAAAAATTCTGCTTAAAACCCGCACAGCTAGCCACAACTCACTCACATTCTGTTTCATGATAGCTTAAATGATCCACATCCATTTTCCTCCCACACCCTCAGTTTCCTCACTGACATTGCAGTTAACATAACGGTGCAGCACAGGACCATGACTGCAGAATAAAAAAAGCCGAATATCTGTACTTAATTTCAATGTCAGGGTTCATTTGTCATTATGCTGACCCTCCTATTGACCTTGTATCTGTGGATGACTCCATGACAGTAGCTGACTGAGTGCAATATTTCCCAATTACAATCTTGCCTTTAAATCACCTTCTGACTGTCCTATCTTTGAACAAGGCAAAAGATAATCTAATATGTAACAAATGGTAGCTAATGTCTAAATTATTTAGAAATGCAGTGCCCTCTTATGTCATTCACTTTTACATAATTTCAGTTAGAGTTAATATGCGTTGTACTTTTCACAACAAAGTATAAAACAGTTACAAAATGGAAAATACAATGATGTGGAAAAGAAAGTTTTCATAGGACTCACTGCATGAGTACATTCTTACTCCTCCCATAGTAAAATGTAAATAAGATGATAACTAACATCAGTGTGTTGCTAATCAAATGTACTTGATTGATTGATCATCACCAAGTTTTAGCACCTCTGTAGAAGTAGAAGTTTGGAAGTTGGTCTAGAGCATTCAGGTGAGTGTTAATACAATCTTCCGAGGAGTGTACATGCCAGCAAATTCACCACAAGGTCAGACAGTGCAATGCTCAGAGAAACTACTAAAAGCCCAAGAGTGGCATCTCAGATGCCACATGCCTCAGTTAGCATGCTAAATGTTAAAGTTCATGACAGTACAATTAGAAAAGGCCTGAATAAGTATGGCTTGTTTGGAAGGGTTACCAGGAGAAAGTATATTCCTTCTAAACAAAATATAGCAGCCCTCTTAGGTTATCAAAGGTACATCTGGGATGTACATTTGTAATCCCAAATTTGGGATGGTTTTCCTGCTACAGGTCCTTGGCACCTTGTATTATAGAATGAAGCCATCTGACTGACAGGTTTATGGTTTAGGCCGAACTTTAGCTAAATCCATCAGGACATTGGTCCCAAACACACACACACAGAGACTGAAGTTATACCAAAAACAATTACTTTAATGTATTATTGAAAAAGGTGGTTCTAAAAGCTCATGAGGTATACTTACATTTTCACAGAACTCCAGTGCTGTGAAACTTAACTTTGAAAGTTTTTCATTTACATTCAATGCTACTGATGCATATTCTTTTGAGACTTCAATAGGACATGCCACTCAGGCAGTTTAAGAGAAAGAAAGGTTGATAATGATTGGGTAAAGGTTGTATTTTAATCCAAAATGACAAAACACCCAATCCAAAGATCCTTTTTGAAACCTAGCCAAGTATTTTTGGCATGTTTCGCTAACCAAGTAGTTTTGGTAGCTTTAACTATCCAAAAGTGAAGCAACTTTTTGATAATAAGACACAGATACTCAGAAATACGAGGTGAAACAAATACCAATCAGTTCTCGAAAAAAACCCCAAAACAAACAAACATAAATTTTAGTAATAATCATTCCTGTCTTGGAGATAAACACAACAAATGCTATGTCTGCACTCAGCAACAAAGTAAAAAGGGCAGAGGTAGCAGTGTGTGGTTGTGACCACAGGTTAGCCCTATTACTATTATTTTGCAGATTAAAGTGCATGCAGCTTAACAGAGGCCACAGGGCATTTCTGACTGTGAACCACTTAAAATGAGGTGACACAGAAACATAAAATGAGCTTTTTAGAAACACACAGTCACATCGCCTGCTCTGGGTTTGGTAGCTTTTTGGACCTTGTGTGATGCAGTTTTGTAACACACTTTCAGGTAGAGAGGATTTAAACAAAGTGATCTTAGTGACATATCCACACCCTCCTTAGTATCCTCCTTGTGCTTGTTTTGTCACACTCAGAGGTGCGAAGTAATAAAGTATAAATACTTTGTTACTATACTTAAGTAGAATTTTCAGGCATCTGTACTTTCTGACAACTTTTTACTTTCACTTCCTACATTTGTAAAAACAAAAATACAAAACCCCCCAACCCATTATCTGTCCTTTCCACCTCTTACATTTTCAAAACAGGCTTGTTACTTTTGGTTTAAGGCACTTGAGGCGAGTTATTATTTCGTCACTGCGGGCCTTCAAACATCAAACCGATTTGAGCCTAAACAGTAACACATGAAATCCTAGTTGTGGATTAATCACCAGGGAATGTCGCATAAAAAGAGATGCAGGATAAACAGGTTAGTTGGCTGTACTGTGATGGATTTAAATAAGGGACAGTGTGTGACTGGTACACAGTGACTGTGGTTTCATGGTCAGAGTTTGTTTACAATCAAGTGTAGCAATTTGAAGTGAAACTATTGATGCTCCAATTCATTTACTGAATTCCACCTTCATACCAACTTTATGCCGTCTAGAAAAAAGGCAGCATAAACAGTGTACTATCAGTTAGGGCTGGGCCATATCATACAGTTCACGGTAATACCAGTATAATGTCGGGCAACGATAAGAAAATGAAATATTGCGATAGAATATGGGTAAAACACGCATGCGCAGTGCCTTTGTTTTCATACGCACATGGCGGAAAAAGCATGGTGGTGATGGAGAATGAGGAGGGCGAAAGCGGATCGTTGAATCAAATGGATGAACCAGAATTGGTTTGTAAAAATGCTGCAACTTCAGTGGTGTGGCACTGGTTTAGCTTTCATCCATCAGATACACAACAAAGCACTATTTTTGGTAGCGCATGCTAGCGAGCCGTCGTTATTACCGTGTTTTTTGGAAAATACGGCACACTTAAAATCAATCCTTTGATTTTTCTGAAAATCGACAGTGCCCCTTATAATCCCGTGTGCCTTATGTATGAATTCTGGTTGTGTTTACTGACCTCGAAATGATTTTATGTGCTACACGGCGCTGGAAAATGTTTTAGTCTAACTTTGCTAAGCTACAAACCCGCACCGCTTGATGGGCATTACGGCTATCGTAGGCAGGAGCCTCGCTGAGTGATATGTACTGCGCTTCAACATAATATTAATGTATTGTGTGTGTATAACCTCTTTTTAAGTTTTGTGGATATTATACATGGTTATGCTGAGCACATGTCGGCCAATTTCCACTGGAAATGCCTTGTGGTTAAACTGTCAGCAAGGATTTTGCATTTGCACTGTTACATTTTTATATAACTTTAATGCACATAAAAAATAGCTGCTTGTTTAAGTGAAAATACGTTGATTTTTTATTTTTTTGCATGAATAAAGTTGTGGAGTTGTAAAGTATTTTGTCTAGTGTCAATTATATCGTCAATTATATCGTCAGTTATATCGTTATCGCAAATTTTAAAATGTATATCATGATAAATATTTTTGGTCATATCGCCCTGCTCTACTATCAGTGTAGAGGAAATCAGCCAGGAAAACTCATGAAACATCTGCTTGAATTCGGGTGATTCAGTTAACTACACAAAGAGCAGCAGGTCAGCTAATTACAACCAGTACATTAAGAAAATCTACTGGAGCTCTCAGAAGAAATTATTGAGAGTTGTGATTCTTTTCCCCACAAAAAGCCATTACAGCAGATTTTAGGGCTCCCCCACCTGCTGAATCCAACTTTAACCACTTTCTTACTCATTTTCCTGTTCAGAGGCAAAGTTGCCCTCTACAATATAGGCTACAGAAAACAGGACTTTTTTAAAATTTTCCTTCTTTTTCTCTGCTCACGTTACTTACCTGAGTCAAACTGAGTACCTTTATTAGAATTCAAATTTAGACTGTATTCCTATCTACTAATGTTATTTTATTATTACATCAAAATAGGACAGGGTTCAGCTAGATTTGCATAAAAATAGGTGGTAGAAATGTTCTTCAATGAGCTTCTTTGATTTTATTGGATGTTAAGTACATTTCAGAGCCTGTACTTTTTTTTTTATTTCAGAAAAGAAGCTGAATCTGCACTTAAACCTTTACTGGAGTATTTTTCATCACTAGTAAATGGCCTGCATTTTTATAGCGCTTTTTTAGTCGTTAAGGACCCCAAAGCGCTTTACACTACATTCAGTCATTCACCCATTCACACACTGGCGATAGCAAGCTACATTGTAGCCACAGCTGCCCTGGGGCGCACTGACAGAGGCGAGGCTGCCGGACACTGGTGCCACCGGGCCCTCTGACCACCAGCAGTAGGCAAACATGGGGTTAGTATCTTGCCCAAGGATATTTGGCATGCAGCCAGGATCGAGGATCGAACCACCGACCTTCTGATTAGTGGCTGACCTGCTCTGCCACCTGAGCTACAGCCACCCCAGCGATCTACAGTATCTGTATTTCTACTTAAGTACTGAATGTCTGTACTTTTGCCACCTGTGATCATACTGCAGTTGTGGACACTTTTTGGGGGGCTTTACTTCAGCTTTTTCATAAGTTTGATTTTCTCCACAGCTGGCTGACCAACAACAGCTCAAGCAGGAGTAGCCCACAGACTGGTTGTACCACTTAATTTCAACACTGCCTCCATCTGGCAACAGACACTCTGCAGGGATACAGGCTGTCTGTAGCTCCTTATAGTCTGCCAGACCACTGCCAATCGAGAACCATATTCAGTCCATCAGGGTCCAGTCACACAGACCAGAGACCAGTTGCTGAACGCCTGGTAACTACTGATTACCAGTGAAAAATAGGTATTTCCTAGGCAATTACAAGTGGATACTGGAGTTTGCAGGTTTTGCTAGGTGAAATTGATTAAGACAATATAAGACAATAAATTGCTTTAGTCAACCTGAGAGCACCCATAGTTTGCATGAAAGACCCTGGGTTCTCTGCAAAACAGCTGCCAGCTTCTGCCCAGTCAGCTGTGAAACTGCAAAACAAATCAGAAACAGCGACTGTGCACTTTCAAAGTAAAAGGTGTGACTTTTGAAATGTATTGGTTCTAGTGGTAAGACACAAAATTTACTAGAACAGGGCATTGCCAGAATGTTGGCACTAGGTCTCCAACAGATATAAAAGAATAGGAAAAAAATAGAAATATCCTTTATTGTCCCTCAGTGGGGAAATTCAGGTGTTCAGAAAAGTGACAGACTGATGGAGCATGCAGATTTAAAAAAAAAAAAAAAATCATTAGAGCATAATGAAGAATAAGCAAAAAAATGATTAAAAACAGAAAATGGAAAAACTGCAGAACAGCAGAGATATAAACAACTATAGTACAACTATAATATAAACAACTTATTGTGTTTGTTAGGAGCAGACTTAGGTGTTGCATGTATCAAAATGTAATTAATAATTACAAGTGGAAGTGTGCCGTTTGCAGTGATAATGACAGACTTTCATGTTTAAAACAATAAGCCAAGATATCTGAGTCAAACAAAAGTATTCACCTCGTCAACACTTGAACATTTCATCAGCTGTAGCTAGATACATAATTACATTAGCTCTGAAAGTAGGTTTCAAACTTCGTTTGCTTCTAAAATATGTCCCCAGCTGACTTGCAAATATGCACATTAAATATCCATTATTGCATGGCTTAGCTATTTAGCTTAGCTGTGTGGGCATAAAAATGAACTAAACAGTACAATCCAAAAGGCTTATATAGCCCCAAGCAACAAAAGGCACTATACTGTGTTACATTCCACTATAGCAACACATAAACTCTTTGTAAAGGGCTCAGACTTTTATGGTGAAACTAACGATTGAAAAAGGTTTAGAGAAACAAAAGAGCAAGTATGTGCACATACAGTTCTTTGCAACAAATAGCTAATGCAGGGTTGAATGATTGAAAATCAAAATAAATATTCAGTAATTGCTTCAGTTAATGACTTAGTTTGTCAGGTCACATTTGGGGCTTAAATTAGACTATTCGATTTTTAAAAAAAAACAATCCAGTTTTGGATTTTCATTTTTGGAAAAGACACAAAAGAAACTTTACTAAAACTTTAATTCTCAGTATTACTCTTACCAGAATCAGTCAAACATCAAAAATAGAATCAAAGTATCAAAGAGAAATAAATGTCACAGATGGCTCATTCAGCAGTTACATCAGTACAGCAGATAGCATGTAGTCTATTTCTTCTACTGCCTGCAGTTGTCACTAAGTAGACGACACACCACTTCCTAAAACATAGAAGGTAAAAAAGTCGCTTGTAAATAGAGTCTAAATAGAGTCTGGTTCTGCTCATGTGATTCTCCACTTTATTTCCAAACTTGCCATTTTCCGTTCTGTTATTCCTCTGTTTATCCTCATGATAATATATTATTATATAAAACCTGTATTCAAACATATACATTTTCACTGCAACATGAGGATTTGCGTGCCTGTCTTTTCTTCTTAAGCCACACTGGAGTAGCAGTCGAGTGCCTCAAAGGGAGGAGTTTTGGGGCCTATCGAATTACATGTGAGATCATAGTCAAATTGAGACTCTTACAGAGCAGAAGTCTGAATATACAGATTTGGTATTCAAATGCTTCAATTTTATTCTTAAAACCCTTATGAATCCTTATTCAGTTAAACTGTTGAAATAAAAGTGTAATAAAGGTTTATAGTTACTTACATAAGGAGCATCTATTCTGGCTACATTTCATGAGTGCATAATTATACTGAGCCCGATCTATTTGAAACAGTGAAGATCTTATGCTATCTTAAATGGAGTCTGCACCTCTTACAAAAAAGGTGTCATCTCAGGAGCAGTGGTAGCCCCTATTATCCATATTTGCATCTGTATACCATACAGCAAATTCATTTACACGTAAAAGCCTCCCTTAGACCTAGGGGCTCGGGGTTGAACTACCAGGCTTTTCAGGCTTGTAAAACTAAAATCTAGGTTTCATATCAATTCACAGTAGTTCCTGGAATTTTTATGTGTTGCCCCTTGACTGCATATTACTTGCATGTAAATCCCACTCTTCATGCAGGGATGTGACTTGACTGTACACACTAAAGAGTTTATATACATATATTTAATAAATATGATTAAACAATCAATAGTGATAAGAATCAAGAGTGCTAAAATATTATTGCATTTTTACGTAAATATTAACATTATACCTTTAATTCTGGAGAGAACTGTTATATTGCTGCCCTACAGTGGCACTCACTGGCAACTTTACTGTTGAAAAGGAGGAGCTATTTTAAGTGCCCCAGACAGAATTAGGATAAGTGACTGGTGAGTATATGTTTTGCGATACAGTGGACTTATTGCTCCCTTAAAAACATGACCATTAGGGACCTCATTTAAGGCTGACTAAAGGTTCATAGTTAGAATCTGAACTTAAGCTATTATCATGGTAATGGCCAAAAAATCTGAGCCCGGCTTTCAAAAGTCAGTAGAAATGAGAGCTTAAAGGCAGCTATTTAAAAAAAGTGCATCCCACAGGAATATACTAAGTGAAAAGAAGGAGAGAGGTACAGTTGAGAGAGAATCATAGATGAGCAGAAAAGGGGGAAACCAGATCATGTGGTGCCGTGGATTTTCTTTTAACTTTAACCTATCTCCCTTCCTGTCTCTGACTGCTACAGACAATGGGACATTAGGCATGCTTCTGCTGGTGTCATTGGAAGAGTAATGAGATGGCACCAGGCCTATGAATGGCTCATTGGCTTGATGCACATTACTGTCTTTAAGAGTTTCTTTATCCTGTTATGGCCGGCCATGCAGCAGATTTTCTACCTGTAGCAGATATTGTGATGAATAACAAAAAAACGCACAGCATGATGGCCCGCGGTACACCATAGTTTGATCCAAACACTTGGACCTAACGGTCATCCTGTTACAGTATGAATAACCATGCAGCAGATCTTCTACATGTAGCAGAGATTCTGATGAATAAAAACAACAAGCCAACAATGTTAGAATCCACAGTATATTAATTAAAACCAAATCTTAAGGATTAGAAGTAAAGCAAAAGACGCAAAAGACCGAAACATGCATACACATTCTTTTTAATTGTCTTTAGAAAGACACACATATGACTAATTCTGTGTTTTACATCTCAGATATTGGAAACTAGACACATTTGCATAGAAATTCTTGCAAATGAGCATTTGCACACCTCTGTCAGTCTCACTATTGGCTGAACCTGCTACTGTCATTGTGTAACAGAGGCTATTGTGACTAGCTTAGCTATTGTTTGTATTTTTTGCACCCAAACTACTATTTCAGAAACCACCGTTGTTCATGCACCTGGCTGGTAGTGCAGTCAAATGTTCTTTATTTGCAATGTCAGACACATTGATTTAATCCATTCAAGATAACGTTATTAATACAAACAAAGTAATCCACTATAGGATGACATTTAACAAACCAAGTAGGCTGCTGATTGGTTCTTTATTTACTATTAGATTAGCTGGATAGGAATAAAAGTAGAAAGTGGATCATGCTACCAGTGGACACAGATCAAACCTGTACACAGTTCCAGGGTTTAATGGTCTTGAAACAAAAAGGGGAAATCTAATATTTGCAAGTTCCAATATAACACTGGTGTTTGTTGGAGAAGACAATATGTTTATATTACATAAAGTTAGGTCCACAAATATTTCAACAAAGATGCATTTTTTTTGTCATCGTGCTTCTGTACACCAACACAGTGGATTTGAGATGAAACAGCCGAGATGTGATAGAAGTGCACACTTTCAGATTTCATTCAAGGAATTTAAGAAAAGAATTGTTTTAACTGTGTAGCAATTATAGTCTCCCTTTTTCAGAGGCTCAAAAGTAATTGAAGCATTGAATGACAAGCAGCTTCATATCCAGATGAGACCTCTTTTGTCATTATTCAATGAGAGATGTAAAAGAATAGATATTTAGAGTCGATTCCAAGTGTTGACTTCGGTTTATTGTTGTTGAAAGAGATATCTTTGCAAGCAAAGGAGGTCGTTATTAAGCTGAAAAACTCGAAAGCCTATTAGAGAGACAACAGAAACTTTAGAAGTAGCCAAATATGCAATATGATACATTCTTAAAATGAAGGAATTTCTGTCTTAGCAAAAGACCTAGAAGACCACAGCAGACATTCAAATTCTTTTCTTGGTTAAGAAAAACAGATTCACAACATTTAGGCAAGTCAAGGACACTCTCAAGGAGGTAGGCATATCCATTGTCTGTCATGGTCCTGGGTCGAGCGACCCCGTATTTGAGTTTCATGTATCTTTTGTATTCATTTGCACCTAACTTAGTTCACCTAGTTAATTCCTAGATTGCAGTTTAGTTTTGTTCCTTAGTTGTTTATGTCATCTCCCCCTGTACTAAGTCTCCCTGGTTCATGCGTCATGTCTGCGTGGTTATGTCTAGTTCATGTCTAATCTCCATGTTTCCTGTTTTACTTTGAAAGTCTGTATTCATTGTCAGTGTATTCAGTTTCACTTCTCCTGTCCTGTCGTTAGGTTCCTGTGTGTCAGCTGTGCTCCCATGTGTGGCCACTTCCCCTGATCATCCCTCATGTGTATTTAGTCTCCGTGTTTCATACAGTCTGTGTCGCGTCGTCTGTGTTCCCACCGTCCATGTTGTCACAGCCAGTCTTAGTGTTCATAGTTATGGTTTCCTGTGTCTTCATAGTTTTTCCTAGTTTTACTTTCCCAGTTTAGTCATAGTTTAGTTTGTCACTGCGTTCTGCCTTGTCGGCACTCCTTGTCACCAGCCACAATAAAGGCTCGCTTTCAGTTAAGTTTGCTCCAGCCTACTCTTGTGTGTTCGCACCTGGGTCCACCACACACTCCACCGCACGGTCTGCCTCCTCAGATCGTGACATTGTCAACGTCTGCACTCAAGCAACACTTTTATGAATGTAAATGCAGAGTATTTGCGAACCAAGAAGGTCAGACTGAACTTTGCCAGATAACATCTAAAAGAGCCTGCCTCTTAAAAAACTGGACAGAATAACTGAGATTAACTTAGAGCAAACAATGGAATAGAATAGCAGAGCAGTAAGAAATCAAAAAGTGAGCTCACATTACGAAGCACACCACATCATCCAACATGATTGAAGCTGTGCTATGACATGACTGCTAGTGGCGCCAGGATGCTAGTGTTTATTGATGGTGTGACTGCTGAAAGCACACTGCAAAAGCAAGGCAAAGAGGGTAAATGTTACTGAAGACAAAACCGAAGGCATAGAGGCCAGCAAGCAGTAAAGGTCAGCAGAGAAAATACAGCATTGGGTGATAGCCATGGTTTCCAGGTTTTAGGGAGTCATGTTTTCATTCAAATATCAAAAAAAATATCAAAAATAGTCCTTATGAGAGTCTGAAAATGGGCTCAATATATAAAAATGGCTATAATTCCTGAACATTAATTTTCTTTGTTAAACCCTGTCAATTAAAGCTAAAAGTCAGGACTTCAATAGCATTGTCACTGTCAAACTATGGTACATGTGTGTATTGGGACCTCAACATCCTGTGAGTCTGTTACCTTCAACAATGGCTGTTTTTGTGTTGCAAAAAGCACTTTCCCTTATAATAACAAAGGAAAAAACTAAAAGAAAAACTAAAACTAAACATGTTAACATAATAAAAACCAGAAAACTTAGTCTGGTAACTAAGTAAAACTAAATAGAATTGAAAACTAATTAGAAAAACAAAGAAATTGCTGCTTTAGATGATCCATTAATGATTCTAAATATAAAATAAATATAATATTTAGAATATATCTGTGTTTAAACCAGGCCCACATTTTCTAAAGAAACTGCCTGTCCCCTCAAGCTCATCTCCAGGCTAGATATGCTCCTTGGATCCATAGACACGAAAAAGGAGGGCAAAGAGAGAGAAGAGTGAAGCAAAAAGGAAACAAGAAATTAGAACACAGCATTGGGTGATATTTCAGCATGGGATGCCCAGTCAGACTTTAGGGAGGTAATTAATTAACAACAACAACAAAAATGTCCAAGATGAGACCTCCAGGGGCACCCTATGCTTCCTCAGATCTCTGTCCAGGAAATGGATGGCTGGGCTGGAGTGGGTTTAGGTGGAGTGGGGATCAATCCAGAAAGGTTTTGCTTGAGCAACCACACAACGGTGATGCAGGCAGGGCAAAACTCCCTGTAAATACAATTTTAAAAACTTCATAGTACATAGCAATATAAGAAATACAGTGACTCATTAATAACATTAAAGTTTAGCTTTGAAATACATTTCATGACTTATAGGTATCTTTTTCTGTCTATAGCATACTGTATATAGTATCAACATTACATTATAACCCTTTCAAAGTACAAAACTTATTTTTTACTTGTAAATTTGATTAGATATTTTTGTTACTTATATTATAAAAAATGTAAAATTGTACTTTTTACAGTGAGTTAAATGTTTCCAAATTAGATGGTTATCCAAATCAAGGTCACGGGGGCTGGAGCCAATCCCAGCTGCCACAGGGTGAGAACTCACAAATAAATTTGTGTGGCCCAAAATCACAGTGTATATCAAAAGACACTTGGAGAGGAGTCAGTTGATGTTGTCAGCATGCTGGATTTGGAAGACCATATTATAGTGGTTTACACATTCACCTAACAAGCAAAAATGTGCAGTTCTGATCTGAGATACAAAACCCTTTGATGTTGCATCAGGAACCTGCATACAAATCTGCCAATTCAGATATGTGGAGCTGTGGCAACCCCTTATAAATAAGGGGGCAGTATATGATCTGGGCATGCTTGAAACAGAAAGGCTTGTTGGGTTCTCTTGGTCAGGCATTGTTTACTTGGTTTACAACAACAGTGACATCCCATGAAGCTGCAAGAGGGACTTTAAAGACATAACTGAGCAATCCTTGGTTGTTTCAATTCACAACAGAACTTAATGAATGTTTTGTGCACATTGTGTGCCGGATACCTTCAGAAATCTTGTAGACTCCAAGTGTGGCTTGGGTAAGGCTTGTTCAGAATGCTGTGGCTCATCAGTATATTAACTCCCCGTGGCATTTCCATACTTTTATGAAAACGGTTTAAATATGTCAGTGATCTGAGGAAAGACCATTTTAGAATAAATATAGATTTAAATATACTTAAATATTTCTGTAATTTGCAGCACTGCAGAAACTGTGAGAAACAGTAGTTCTCTTACATTATGTACTAAATTTGCTCTAATATGTTCTTATAATGTGAACACTGAGCAGAATCTCACCCATCTTCCAGGTCACTAACACTGACACGCCGAGTGAAAATCACTGATAAAGCCTTGGCTTGTAGCATCCTTTGATGCCTGACCAGTTCTGCAAAACATCAAATCCCTTCAGTCTGAGTCTGCACACTGAGAACCTGTCAACTGTATCCACCATGTCACCATGTATCTCTTAGACTCTAATAGCGACGGTAAAAGACGGAGAGTGCAACGATAAACCAAATGATTGAAACAGTGGCGTCAACATCAATGAGCGCTGCAAAGTAAAGTAATAACAAGATGCCCCTCCTCAATTATTTGAGTAAAACTTTTAATGCTCGGTGCCCTTTGTGTAATAGTTACAAATGGATCACTTAAAACAGTTTTAAATAGTGGTCGCCAGAATCCTGACAGAGAATTTGTCTTCATAATCACTAAACAAAATGTTTTTTCTAACTGCATCTGACCCCATCCAGCCTCTAGTGTATGTAGATGAATTTACACAGGACCGTGAGTCACTTTGCTGATTTAGAGGAAAAGCAATCTTTAAGCATGTGTCCCCATCTCGCATGCATTGTATGTTAAGAGGACATCGTGTTATATGAGGTTGCTACGACTGTTTGATTAGCTCCCTCAAACTCAATTTCAATTTAATTTGTGAGCTGGCTCCCAGAGACTGCTCCTGGCAGCTAAAGGTATAAATCTGGCCTTATCTGGCCCCGGCATGCACAGTTCATATCCACACACCCTGTTCCAACAACAGATCTATAATTCATGGCCAAGCACACCCACGTTATTGGCTGCCCAAGTATTAGAAAATACAACAAAGGAAAAAGAATTCAATGTAGTGTCATCCAAACAGTTCAGAAGGCAATAGGGTATTTTTTTCTGTCCCTAGAGACAAACCATGTGACAGAAACTTCTCTGTAGTACTATTACACATGAAAGACAAGAATATGCGATGTCAAACTTTTTTACATTTATATTCTGTTCGCTGGTTTCTTGTATTGCTATGCCAAAGTGAAGGTTAACATCACTGTGACCCCGCAGGTGAAAGAGTGCTATGTATGACAGATGGGGAATTATTCCTCCAATTAGGCTAATTGGATGAGACAGGTCAGGGCATATAAGCTTTTGGATGAAGTTGAATAAACAGAAGAGACTGTGGTAAATTATCTTGAGGAAAACCGCCCGAGGGACCAAATCAGGCCATGCTTTCCCTCTGAAAATCTATATTGGAAAAAAAAAATTGTTGCTACAGCAGTGGCTGGCTTTGTGAGCAGTTGCTTTTGATGACTTCTGCTAAAAGATCAGTCTGCAGATCATTATCCAATCATGCTTTCCAACTCATCTGTGTTTATCTGGTATTGCTTGCTTGCCACAGTTCCAAACTAACAACTAAAAAAGTAAGTTTTAAACTTTTCTCATATAGTTCAGGGATTCATCAGTGAACACATACAATTTGTTAATCTAAGAGTAGAAACATTTTTTAAAAAATCCACAGACTGAGGGAAAATAAATACTTAAAAGCAACGACATGGTGAAGCAACAGGCTGCACCACCTATTAACAGGTAATGTCAGTTGCTTAAACTCCCTTTAACAGCAGACACTGTCTCATGTGGACAAGTCATGCTTGAGGAAATTTGTTTTTTGAATAGCTAATAGCCAATTGAGTCACTCAAAAGTGAAAGGAGAAATGTAGGACGGAAGATGAAGACTGAAGGCCAGTCCCTCTGGTATCTTCTTTAATGAGTATTACTGTGCCAGCAGAGGAGAAATAAAGCTTAAGCACAGCAGACCAGCACCGTGGTCAACACGGCACCAGCTTCCTCTGCCCACCGAGGGCCTACTGTAGCCGGGAAGAGACACTGAGATGACAGAGACATCAGACACTAGTTAATTAGGACCACTGGAGAAAAGAGGTGGAGAGGGATACAACAGCGAAACACCTCATCCTCGCTTACTCTTCTCTTCCCTGATTCCTTGGGCTCATGCTTGTTTTCGCCATGATATCTCTGTTAATGAATGAGCGCAGTGTCTATTGCCCAGAGGGGACCAATGTTTGAGTCTGAAATAGGAGCCAGGGATGGGGGCCACGTTGCCTTTGTTTGTGTTATTCTGAAGCAGCTGGAGGCAATGATGGGGAACACAATAACAATTTTCATGCAGCGAGTCATGACAAAATCATAGACATACAAACACAAATCTAAGCAAACACATGCTGTTATGTTGTGCATATGAAATCACTCAACATCATTATGATATGTTGTGTAGTGTTACATCATTTATGCTCGAAACTTTTTTCACGTGAAGATTAAATTCGTAGACGTGTAGGGTAGTAACTTCTTACTTAAAACCACTTTTATCTAAAATATAGAAATACCTTTTTTAAACAAGATGATTCGCAATGGAAAATGTTCTCCTCCCATCCATTTATTCCTGTCATAAGATAAACATCAGTACTTTATGTCTTCAAGTGCTTCACAGTAAGTTCATGTTAAGTGCAACAATCTAGACTTTGGCATACACTCTGGTAAACAGTTTATTGTGTCACAGCTGGGATATTACATCAGCAGAATTTGTGCGTTGACCAGTCACTGGAATTTCTTCCTGTTAAAAGGGTGTTTTTCCTTTCCACTGTCACCAACACCAAGTGCTCATGGGTGGTCATCTGATTATTGGGGTTTGTCTGTATTTTGTAGGCTCTTTACTTAGATTATAAAGCACCTTGAGGCAACTGTAGTTGTGATTTGGCACTGTAGAAATAAAATAGAATTGAATTGAATTAAATTGAGCTGAATACTTAATTGTTAGGTTGCTCTTAGGTTTGTCTCACACTGCTGAGATTGCAGCTACACAGATTGCACAGATCAGAAAATTGATCATGACATTTATTACCAGTATTTCTTATTCAGTCATTAGGATTATTTCACTTTAATCTGGGGACAAACTAAAGAAATTCCCATGTCTTCTTTAGTAGGCCATGGAACCTTTGCTGTTTAAATTGATCAAGTATAAGGTTCTAATACTATAGAACCTTATAATATGCAGCTCTAATATGCAGCCATCACATTTGAAATACATTAGTCCTAGAATATATTAAATCAAGTTCAAATTGTTTATTTTAACAAACTCTTTGAGCTAAATGCAAAGATTATGGATTTTCTGCAACTCTAATCTCTATATTCATTTACAACAGTGTTACATTTTACTGTTATATTTTTTATGTCCTTTATAGATTTTATCACCATTTTATCACCGCTGCCAGATAACCTCTATTACTGGAGTAGGTGGTGCAGAAAAAGAATCGTATGGCATGTGAAACATCCCCTTTTGATTGACGCGGAACAAAGATCATAACTATCCTTTATCTCTGACTGGGATTTTAGGGTTTGCTAAGCCTGCTAACCCAAAGAAATCTTAACTTCTGGAGGCTAATGCTTGAGTTTAGATAACTATACCAAGGATTAAATTATGGATAATTTAGACACCTTGGGCATGTGAAAAAAAACAAACAGAATATATATGTGTATTTGTCAAGAGGTATCTGATACCTCTCTTGCTTTGATAATACTACCAAAGTTTTTGGTTTGGGTCACTTTTTGTAAAAGTATGTTTTTCTATCAAGACTTATATATAATATTGGATAAAATCTAAACATTTGATTTAAATTGTGTTTACTTTTAGAGTCTAGATAAAAGCTGATTGTGTTTTAAGTCATATTTATGCATTTATGCATATTTATATTTAAAATTCAAAAGGTTCCCAAAATATTTCTCTGCAACTGTATCTGAATTAGTTTTAAATTTCAGAAATGACACTGGTATTGGTTGACTATGCAGTTTTGACTTTGAATTCTTGAATTTAAGAAATGATATGTTATCAGTGGAGAGAAAGTCAGATGTAAATGTAAAACTCTAAGCCTGATACACTGGTTGTTGTGCCAAATATAGGATTCCTCAGCCTTCTATCTACTCAGGTCCTTCATGCAGCTGTCCAGATGTTCCATATGCACATGTATCTGCTGAAATATTCACACCTGCTTTCCTATTGCTCAGAGCCACCGAGTCCCCTCCACAGATGTGCCCTGTCAATCCAGATAAGGAGGAACATGACCAGCTAATCATCATGCTGCTGTGTTATACAGTGCCAGGACTTTTTAATTTTTTTATATTTTTTCTCCCCACCTCTCTTTGGCTGCATCAGGATATTTCTGTGTAGAAATTTGGGGGAACACATACAAAACATATTTGGATTCAATATTTAAATTGCAAAAAAGAGCTATTAGAATAATAAATAAAGTTGGATATAGGGAGTCCACCAACCAGTTTTTTGTAGGATCATCTATGTTAAAATTCATGGACATTATATATTCTAAAACTTTAGAAATGATATATCGTGTGATGAAAAAGAATGTTCCAATTTGTATTTTAAGTATGTTTCAACTAAGAGATGGAAAATATGATTTGAGGCGGTCTTATAAGTTTGAAATGCCTAAAGTGAGAACCAATGTTAAGTATAGATGTGTCAGTTTTGGGAGTGAAATTATGGAATGGACTTAATGATGAACTGAAGATGTGTTTTTCTTTGTCATTCTTCAGGAAGATTTTAAAAATTAGTATCATACAAGGTTATAGAAATTTGGTTTGTTAACACTTTTTGTGTTGATTTAATTTCTTGATTTATCATTGATTTCTTTTCAAACTGTTACACAACTTATTTATCAATGTTATTTATTTTCTTGGTTAAGGATTTGATTATTTCTATGGGGGTAAGGGATAGGATAAGTATAAGCCACAAGGCTTCAGCCTATTCCTTTTTCGGTTACTGTTTGAGTACTTTTATGTAAAATTATAATCTGTTGTTGTTGTTGTTGACTGAAATAAAAAAAAAAAATTCAATTCAAATCTGTTTATTCCACTTCAAACATACACAGTACCTGAATATGTTATGCCATCATGAAGTCTATTTATGGGTATAATATGTATAGAGATCATTTGAACGTATTTATACCTTCAAGTAGATTGTGCTATAAGCGCTATAAAACTGGAGTCAAGGGGAGTCCAAAGAGCACCCATGGGAACAATAATTCCTCAAACAATATATCATTATAATGAAGCAGGATAAGCACTGTAAACTGTATGGTTAATATTTCATATTTTGTACTTTCCTTTTTTTTTATTGGACTATAAACAGGTAGAAAAACTAGTGTTTAAACTGTGTAATCATGTTAGATTTATTAGCAGGTCAGTCGTCTTTAGATGATGGGGTCACCTTATATTTATTTCAGTTTCTTCATGTCATGAATGAGAAGAACATGAAATTCAATGGACCAAAGAAAACCTAAAGGATATCAGTTCAGTTCAGTTCATTCCTCTTCTTCCATTTAGAATCTTGTGAATGGACTGAAAAACGATAGTTATCTCATGTCAGACAAAGAATTGGAAAAGAGCTTTGAAGATGTGTCCATTGTCTGGGGGGCTCTGAAGAGCTTATTTGAACTTTGGCTGATGAGAAAAAGGTGACGAGCACAGAGAAAATATGCACAAGCAAAGACAGCACATGTTCACAGGTGCCCATAGTGTTTCTTCCAACCATATGAGTAGATTTAAAGCTCAAACTAAGGACTACAGTGTGTGTAAGGAGTCGAACAAAGACCATATGTCGAGTCTGGTGCAGCCCCGGGGGGACCGAATGGTGAATATTTCATTAGGGCTTGAGCTAAATTCTTTCCAAATGAAAACTTACTTTTCTCTCTGAAGGTGGGTCTCTACCATATGTGCATGTTTATTAATATTGCAGTCTTGGTCTTTGGACTTAGGGTGACAGATTTAGGTAATTCTTTTTTTTTTCTAATCAAATTACCTACTGAGTGGGTTAAATGTGGCAAGTGCATCTTTATGAACTTTACATTACATTAAGGTGTCCAAGACATTAACTTATGTGTTTCATATATACTTGCAAAACATATTGCTGTGTGCAGCAGTTTATATAAGATTGTATAAGAGATAAGTAAAAGAGGGTGTGAAAGTAGCTTCTTCTATTATGGATGCTTTGGCTCTTTGTTTCTTCAAAGGATGAGACAGATCACAGTTGGTCAGTGTCAAAACTGGCAAAATTTGAAAACTTGATGAAAAAAAAAAGTGGATTTACTTTCACAAGACTTAAATTAATTGATTTTGATGTGTTACTGGTATATTTTTAAATGCTGCTCAAGAACTGTTGCATTTACTATTTATAGTTATTTTTACACATAGTAACCCCCAAATTCAGATACTCAAAAGTTATTGGACTAGCTAGAATGATTTAAAATTTTGAAGGATTGTTTCTAATATGAGACCAGGATGCCAATGGCTTCCCTAAGTCTACAAACAATGGACATCATCTGATGCTGTGTTTCCTCTCTCGAGATGCACTGCCAGGCTTTTACTGTGCGTTCAGTTGCTGCTTGTTTGTGCTTCTCGCTACCTTCAGTTTTCCCTTCAGCAACTGAAAAGCGTGACTGACTTAACCATTGAAGAATATCCCATTCCTTTTCCTTGACAAACTCTGAGGTTGCTTTTGCAGTATGTTTTAGTTTGTTATCCACTGTGACACTGTGAAGCACTGTCTGATCAGTTTTGCAGCATTTGTGTGATGCTGAGGGGAGGAAGGAAGGATGAAAAGACAGACAGACAGTCTTATAGTAGTTGGTATAAATGACCTCCTGAGGTGCTCAGATTTGCACTTTAGCACAATAAGTCTTTGACTGAAGGTGCTAGTGTTGATATCCTACACATAACTGATTTCATATCATCAATAAACACTAGTAATGTTGCCACCACCACATTTGACGGATATTACGGTATGCTTTGAATCATGACCTCTTTTTTTTCTTTCTCCATACTTTCCTCATGCTATTACAAGTTAATCTTGGTTTCGAATACGTTTTTCAGAAAAGTGCAGACTCATTTAGATGTTTTGTGGCAAAATTCAATCTTGCCTCCTTGTTCTCGAGTGTAGCAAGTGTTTTGCTTGCTATATACTCTCTATATGTACATTCATGAAGACCTCTGTTAAATGTAGGCCTAGATACGTTTACCTCCTCAAGAGTTTTGTTGACCTTGTGAAGGTGATTTTCTTAACCAAGTAAAGTAAGGTTGTTGTTTACTTCCAGGTTTTTCTCTTTAAGAATATACCAGATTATAGATTTGCCCACTCCTAAAGATCATACTTAAGTTGTGTTTACTACCGAAACGTAACCAAGTAATTTTCTATGTCTAAATCTAACCATGAGAAATAAACAGAAAGAGGAACAGAAAAAAGGCAGACAAAATGCAAAACAAAGGCCAAAGAGGACCAAGCCTTGGTCCGCTGGGATGACAATACACTTGATGACCATGGTACAAAAGCAGAGGAAACCCTTGAAAATTCAGTGTTCAGAGCAGCCTGAGCTTCATCTCATGGGAGTTACTTTTACATGCATTTACTTCATTATTTGAAAGTATAGTCATAAATAGCTGGCATTGCAGGAGTATAAAAACACATTCTGCCACATATATGAGAGAAATTAAAGAAGAGGACAAAAGTGGTCTATCGAGCCTCATTTAATGGTTAAATATTTAGCCATTCGTTTATTAACAGGGTTAAATAAAATTACTTAAGAGGCACAAATTTCTACTGTATTCAGGCAAAGATATTGAAGGATGAACAAAATGAGGTGTGGAGTTTTTGTCACAGCAGGAATAGTGTATTTCAGTTTTTGTTAATTAGGACACTCCAGTCTTTGTCACCTTGTACAACAACAACTCAAATGGAATAAGAGGAAAAGTAAGGGAACAGGAGCAAGAGGGCAACAAACCCTAATCAAAGCTCTTTATCTTTGTTTTTCCCTTCCTCATCTCTCTCCCCGTTTCTCCTATCAGCCCTCGGTTGTCTCCCTTTCCAAACCTTAATCTAGGTATCTGTCTTTCAGCTGTGCAACACAGTATCTTTACTCTTCTTCTTTCGTCATTATCTCCCTGTCTTTGCTTTGTCCCCATCTTGTTTCTATCTCCCACTCTGTATAAACTGTTGTCCTTTAAGTATTTTGTGCCTGCACTCTACTTTATCTTCCCAAAGTACCACTTCATTCATCCACATTAGGGTCTGAGTAATTGGATAGGATTTCAACTGTGCATAACCTGCAATCATTTACAGTTTACAAATTAATAAGTAGTATTGACTTAGGAATTAGGAATATTAGAGGGAAAGCTCAGAGACAAAGTTAGAAAGTTAAGGCTGAGTTGCTTTAGGCATGTGCTGAGAAGAGATGGGGATATACTGGGAAAATGATACTGAATATGGAGATGCCAGGTAAAGCAAAAAGAGGAAGACCAGAGAGGTTTATGGATTTAGTGAAGGAGGACATGTTCAGGGTTGGTGTTACGAAAGAGGCTACAAGGGATAGCGTGAGATGGATGCAGATGCTTTGATGTGGCGAATCATAAAGAGACTGGTGAGAGACATTTTACACACATTTTACAGTTTTACTACATTTCTCTAAAAATTGCTCAGATTTAAGTCTTTTTCAGTACAAAGTTTTTAAATAACATTTAAACAGATTCAGATCTATCGGCTTAACATAAAGGTCTTCTGTGTACCAAATACTGTAGGTTAGAATATTAATCTACATTGTGACACCTGTCGTGACACATTTGTGGGTATTTCAGCTGCTGAACAGCAAGGATACAGAATGTACAGTAAGCCGGTTAAGCCTATAACTGCATATTTAATGCACATACAAGTTCTGCACGCTTTGATATCCCTTTTATAAGGAACAGAGATTAGTGTATTTGACGTCCATGCTCACATGAAATTAATTATACATTATATAAGTGTTATTGATGCACTATGTAACTGATTAAAAATGAAACACTGTTTTTCCCCAATGAATATCCAAGTTTTTTTATTAGTGTGTATAAGTCAAAATGTCTCATAGAATCTTTTCTTAACAACTTAGAAACAAACTTTCACACGTGAATTTCATTTCTGCAGATTTCTATAAATTACAAATCATACAATGTCTATAGAAATGTCACTTCAATTAAACACGGTTAGGTGAATTAATGTTAATTAATTGTTAATTGAAAACAGGCAGAAGACTGAATGTTTCCTCTGAATCATACGCCTTTCATACCGGTTAAGATTAGGTTTATTTAATAGAGAGAAAAAAGTCTTTCCATCAGTGGCAGACACTGATGGCCCGATTCTCTATCTTTTTAATGACTAGCTGAAGGTCAAAGTACTTAATATACTGTGTAGAATGTATATATTTTTTGTTACAGTATTATATCTTTAGCAGGAGCTGTCCCATCACAGGTTTCACATGAAAACACAAACAGAAATGCAGAGCTAGTCATATGGGTGTGTCTGAGTTGAGTCAAAAATCATCAGTTTTGCACATCACAGGGGCTTAAGCTGTTTATTTTGTAAGTATGTCTGCAGAGATGGCTGTGTGTGCGTATGTGTGCGTATGTGTGCATGCGTGTGTGTGTTTTCATCTTTGCTGACAAGTAACAGGGAAAGCAGTTTTAATCACCACTCACCCTCACACTATGCTGACAGCGTCAGAGAGGACCAGCCCCCCCCCCAACCCCCCCAAACATGACGATAAGCACCATCAGCTGTCTGCTTAGCCTTCCATTCATCTCTTTATTATTTATTTACCTCCACTTTGTACATATATATTCCCCAGGGAACACATCCTTTGGGCCTTTAACCAGGGCCCCAGCTATACTTCCTCAGACTCAGAACTTTTTCTCTCCGTTTGTGTCAGGTTTAACTTTGACACGGGCTTTTTCTTCATTTGACACATGCTTTTTTAAAAGCAGCTGAGAAGACTCGTTTAGATGAATGTTTGGATTTGGACTGATTGATTTGATCTTGACATTTCTTAAACTAAGAACAGACGGCTCATCCATAAATAATTGTCACACTAATGAGAAGCCAATTAGAGGTATCAAATGACATTTGTATTTGTTCACGCAAGTATTGATTTTGTATACACTAAATCAAATTTACGCAGTCAATAGTTAGTCTCTTATTATCCTAGCCGAGGCAAAAGATCAATTCACTTACATCAGCCTTTGCTAATTTATCTTTCAAGCTTGTTACATTATTTTAATTTGACCAAAATTAGAGATACTACTTGCTATTCATTAGATGAGATCATACATTCTGTGGTTTCACTCGGGGATCCTCAAAGTCAGTTTTTGCTCACGTCATGTGACACCAGTTTTGGTGAAGAAGCCCTGACCGGTCCCTCTGGGCTGTGCAATTGCAGCAGTTAATGAAGAGGGCAGGTTCGAAAAGATAACTTTCTTGTGATAGAATACTTTCCAAAGAAAGCTAAAAGGTAAAACAGTAAAATTTGATTAACATCCTTACTAATAATGTATTGTTTTTACAACATATTTTAGTGTGTAAAACAAGTATTTAACAATAAGGAAAACAGAATAATACTGTGCACAATCAAATTGCTGCCATTGCCAGCATTAACACAACACAAAGAACATAACAAATCAGTCACAAGCGTAGATATAAACCAGACTTGAAGACTTCAGAGTCGGCTACCCTGAGACAACCATGCAGAAAGTTCCAAAGCTGAGGACCCAGTCAACCTGTGAAATCAAGTAGTTTGAACAGCTCCAAGACTATTGCCAATGGCTCTTAAGCTGCAGTGTGCTGACAAAGCAAAAAGTAGCCACTGAAAACCCAGTGCAAAGAAGCAAGAATGGAAATAGTGTTATCTGATTTTCTAGACTGTATTAAAAGCACAGTGGCAGAATGTTGGCTGACAAATGGCTGAGGCCTGAATAAAGAATACCCAAGTAGCAAGCAAAAAAAAAGAAAAAAAGTACTTTCTCAGGACTTGATTTTCAGGTTCTGCAGATATGAAAAGTAATGCATTTCAATTTGCTCACATAATGCATTCGCTTTTCTTTTTATGCAATAGTCTCTATATACATTATAGGTCAGATTTTAATGTCATTGTACATCCCAGTACAGAACTGGAACTGCAGGAAAAGAGTTGAAATTTAATTTACTAATGAAATTTCACTCAAGTAAAGACCTGATCGTTCACCTGTGAAAATACAAAACCTTAGTTTCATCACATTAAGCCATAGTTCTTATCTGCCTTTAAAGGCAAATGCCAGAAAGCTGGAGCCAGGCAAATTTCAACCCTTAATTAATCTCACAAGGCCAGACCTTGATTTGTGACATCTGTGGGGAATCAGCTGGAAAATGGCAATGCAGTGGTGTGTTGTGAAAAAAATATTGAGCCAGGTAGACCAAGTGTTCTGTGGGAAAATTACACAGAGGAAGTCAGAATGAAAAAGGTCAAAATATGACCACTTGAAAAGCTCAAAACACTACAAAATGAGAGCTATTTCAACCACTACAGAGGTTCAAGAGTAAGTTGGCTCTGGATCACTAAAGACAACATACACCTACAATAGATGGACCTCTAGTAAGCTTGTGATTGAACAGTAAAGAAAAAGGGGGGGGGGGAAATCCACATAGAGACTGTCATTTTTTTATTTGGTGATGTTATCAACAAAAGATTAAGATAATAGCTTATGAGGAAAAAATCCTGATGGTTACGGATGGAGAGAAAAGAAAACCAGATGCATACTACTTTTTTTAAATTAGGAAAATTAATGTTATTTCTAAAGCAAGAAGTTTCTCAAGCAAGAAAAAGACAATATAGATTTTAATGTCATAGACCTAATGCAAATTTAAAGGGATAATTCTGATGTTGTTTTTTATATTACTTAAAGCCAACAACTGTTTTAGTTTAAATACAGTTTTTTTTTAATTGAATAGCAATTGCACTGTAGACTAGTAGATCACCCAGTGGATCGATACACAGAGCAGTAGACCTCTTTAAATATGCAACATGCAACCATTCTTTTCAAGTCAGTCCATGTGACTATATTGATTTAGAAACCATGGTCAAAGCACACATTTAGTAAATAAGCAGTGAGACATGTGCAGCTGTCGATTAAGACAAACAGACCTTCAGACATTTGCACCGCTAACTTTTAAGCGTGGCCAATGGAACATGGATCCAGGAGATGAGACGCCATGCTCCTGCTCACACATTAATAAGTCAGTGTAATTGAAGTGGCTCTGCAGCTGTATAGATGTTGGGGCATCATAGGCAAGACACTCTGTTATTTCTAGTCAAAAAACATATAGTTTTGATTGATGGCACGTAGCATTCATTTAATATCTCTTGGCCTTGGGTCCAGTTATGCTGCAGGAAAGATGAACTTAGATTAATTCTTCCAGCTTTCCAAAGGAATTCATATATTGTTCAGCTAATCAAGGCAGTGACTTTAGGTCTACGTGTATTATTGAGAGATTTATAGACTGCAACATTAGTGGTTTTAAAAAAGTGGGGCTGCGCAATAAGAGAAACTCTACCTAAAAAAATCCTTGAATAGAAATGATAAAAGTTTTTTGTTTGTTTTATTTTTATTTTAACTCAAATATAAAGTGCACGGTTGCTGCAGCCCACAATGATTGTTTGCTGCCATAAATATGAAGAAATATAAATTCTAAACTATAAAATAAAAGGTATATTTATTCAAATAATTAATCATTAAGGAAAACATGTTTTACATATTTTTATCTTCTTTTTATTTATGTCTGTCATGTTGCAAAAGTTGAACTTAGGTCCTGCAAGAAACAGCGTACAAGGACATAGTGAGTTTAGCTGCAAAAAATAAACTTTTTTTTTTTTTGAAAAGTCAGTGAATTAAATTAAGTTACATTTATGAAAATAAGTCATTCAGTTATTCAGCGACTAATAACCTTTGTATTGCAATTAAAATTGAATCACTTAACCTGAGCGAAATAGCCTGATTAAACACAAAAACGCTTTTTTAAAACAGAAAATGTCAAATGTCTGTACCCATAGGCTATAATCAGGTACAAAAAGCTAAAGGATTTGACTCTGCCTTCAAACTACCCAGATCCCAGTCCACTTAGGTGCCACCCCACAGACCATAAGTAAGTGGGCTCCTTGTCCTCATGCCAGAAACCACAGGACATCACTACAGGTCATGTATCCATGTCCCAATGGGTTAGAGCTATTATGATAGCAAAAGGGGACTTGAATGTTGGACTTTAACTTGCATTTGTGAATTCATCGGCAAACTGTGTTCACTGACAGCGGTTTTCAGAAGTGTTTCTGAACCCGTATGATTTTCACTACAGAGTTGTTTCTGTTTTTAAACATTTCACAGAAAATCTTTTCAGTCCAACGAACTGTTATGACTAACGGATCTGCTCAAGGAGGCAAAATGCAAATGCTCCCTACAATTGTTCTGTGACAATTCAGCTCTTTTATGCATATTTTTCCACCTATTCTGCATGGCCAAGTGAATGTCACTTTACCGGCGCATAATGTTTGGTGCTCATGCAATCTTCAAATAAAACTCCAGCGAAAATATGCAGTAATTTTTTTTTTTGGTCTTGACTTACTTTTGATTATATTTGTATTTGTCGTGTAATCAAAATTTGTATGTTCTGTATTTCAGTGTGCCGTTGCTGAACAAAGACTGTAATCCACAGATAAACGGCAGTTGTATCTGAGAAGAGCATTGTGAAAGTTGTATGCATCACACTGGCTGACTCTCTTGATAGAATCCTACCACGCCTGACAAATAATTTCCCTCAGTACTGTTTACATAATGCCTAACAAGTGTTAAATTTGTACCACTAATCGGGGAAACTGTCAAACCTCGGCATTGTGGACGGTGCAGTAATCCATTCCATCATTGTTATTCAGCTCCAATCTCATTACCTCTATTCAGCATTTAAGCATACTGAAGATGAAGACTGTCATTGCCATACAATCAAGAAGCATTTCAAACACAGAGCACACTGGATGAAAAAACATCCCCAGATTGCTTTCATTTTAAAGCTTGCTCCTTTCATTGCACAGTGGAATGTCCCTGATTTATGAATAATACAGTAATAAGAAACATAGTCGAGACGTTTCATATTCATAACTACTTGAACAATGTATGTAAGCACCTTTGGATTTCATGCATCTAAAATTACACCTTTCCAAGTTTTTTTTTTTTTTCACCTCAGTAGCCAATGAAATTCATTCGCTGAATGTTTCATCATGTTTCTGCCAAAGATGTTATTGAGAAATTACAGTAGAGGTAATGAGTCAGGAAGCACAGTGACAGTGGCCCAAGTGGAATCCAGGAGAGATGTATTATTATGATATTTTCTTGGAGGAATCTGGAATTGAATCCTGATTCAGTGGAATATGATTTTAAAGTGAGGTTATTCTGTCCCCTGAAAGATGATACACAGGCAACAGTCACGCTACACAGAGCATCGCAATAGATACACTGAGTACAGAGCTGGCCAAGCACAACACCAGCAGGCTGCATACAGATGAGGTTTGTAGAAATGGGCTCACCGTGGCATAAAAAGAACAACAAAGGAGGTAATGGAGAGTTTACCACACAAACTCAGTTAATCTAGTGAAATACAAGTTTCTGAGCATTTCAAAGCCGTAGGAATTCCTACACTAGGAGTTTATTGCATACCTCATAGAATCTAGCTCACTCACATTTCTGTAAAAGCCGAACAACTTAAGCTATGTCATATGAAACTGAACTTTATAATTTGCACACATGAACTACATATACATCATTCTCACTCATGTGTTCTTAATGCATAAGAGTCTCCATTTACTTTTCAGAGGACACTGTGTAAAGCACAACATGACATAGGTGTGATCTCAGTAGCTATTTTATCAAAGCAGAGCTGGATCAGTAAAATCTTTTTTTTCTCTTTAAGTAAGTAGAAAAAATGTCACTTTAACAGATGAGAAAAGTTTAATTTAATACTTTGGGAAGTTCTCATTTAAAACTGGAGTGGTACACCATTGCAAAAATCACTTTGTACTGTAGTGGACAGCAGTCTAGGTAGTGAATATTAGGTAGAAAGAGGTCTTTTTACAACGTTAGATATGTTCTGTTACTAGTTGGATCATGCTGACCCTTTGAGGGGCAGATTCTGCTTTGAAAAAATCCACCAATTTGAGACAGCACTGATAGGTGGACACTTTCATTTGCTTTCCTTCTATAAAAACACACACACCTTCCTTATCCTTTACAAAACCAGACTACTTGTCTAGACTGCTAAAAAAAAATTGAATATATTGAAAATGTTCATTTTTAATTTGAACATAATTGAAAAAGTTAACCTTTTGCACATTTGTTATTCATTACACCTTAAGCCTTTTTAAAATTTTGATGATTATGGCTTATAGCTCTGAATTCCACTATATCAAAAAATGTAAGCTCAAGCAAAAAAGGATTCACAGAAACAATATGTCCACCTTCTGAAAGGTATATTCATTTATAAGCTCAGTACTCGGTCCTTTGCCACTAATGCCACATCAGTGAGGCGTGGTATGGAGGTGATCACCTTGTGCCACTGCTGAGGTGTTACTAAAGAACAGGTAGCTTTGATGGTAGGGATGCACAAGTAGTTGGACATTTTTTAAATGAACCACAATATCATCACGTTTAAGCAAAAATATTTGATGCAATGTAAGCTAAAGCTGCTTTAGATTCATATAGTAATGGGGTCACCATATCAGCAGAGCACAGTGTTACACAGCCCTAAGAATAGTGCTTGATAGAGGATTGTATCAGGTGAAAGGTGCTATTTATGGCATACCTATACAGTACATCATGACCAGCGATTCACGTTGTGGTAGATGAGAGGGGAGCCACCGGTGATAAATCTGTGCTCTGTATCCTGGGAGGTCACTCACATGACTTCAAGAGCGATTAGGGGCCTTGTCCCCAATCTATCAGGGGACAATCAGTGTATTTCATCATCTCTTCTACCCCCTTTTTCATACCTCCTTCCCCATGGGAAACTGCTCAACAGAAACAGCTATTCTAGTCTGTGGTCTTAAACAAGGTCACAGCCCATATGTACACATGTACACTTTCAGTGTGTATGTGTCTGTTGTTACCTGACAATGTATACACCCCAAAGACAAAGGGAGACAAGGACCAGTTCTGCCATCTCTTCTTGTCCCCGAGGAGTCATCCATCAGAGGTGGAGCTGACCCTGGTGTGGGGCTCCCACGGTGCATGCACTCACCCTGGATGGAGCCAAGGCTCTGCTGCTTTGCTTGGAGAGCTGGAGGAGTGGTTGAACTCATTAGGTATACTGTAAGGCTGACAGGTGTTGGACTCAGGAGACCTGCTGGTTCTGTCCTTTAGTCTTGAATTGGCATCAGTCTTTATGACTGTCTTGTGGACTGTTTCTGTAACTTTGCTTGTGCTTTTCTGAGATTTATTCAGCAGATCAACAGACCTTAGCTGCATTTTTGGAAGGAACTGGATTGAAACTTCTGGTGTTGTAATCATAACAGTAAACTAAAAATAACAGATAACAAGTAACATTTTTCCAGAGTGATTTTCTGAGGAACAAAATTACATTTCTTGATGTGCATGGACTAATGCATGCATGTATGGCAAGACACTGAGGAGAAAAGTCTAAGCATAATGCCACATGAACCTAGTTTTCAATTGTGTTCAGATACTGCAAGTTAAAGGCAAAAGCAGCAAGCTAATTACATGTCATGGCTTCTCTTTTCTCAGTTGCCAAAATGCACGTTAGCATTTAAGCGGTGCAGGAGCGCCATACTGACAGATCAATGAACTACATTTTGCCAGCTAAAAGAACAGGAAAAGAAACAACCAGCAAAGACAGAGAAAAAAGTGGAACTTAGAGTTCTGTTTTAGTCTTATTTAATTCATCAAATATTGATAACGGGCATTATCACAAATTAATTTTCCCCAAATACGTCAGTGGAGCTGACATGAAATAATTGGGAGCTAACAGTGCCAGCATGTTTTATAAATGTCAATATAAAACAATTTTTCTCACTCGATAACAACAGCATATAACAATGATTAAAATGCGACTGTGCTTTATTAAACCAAACTGAATGTCGAGTAATTACCTTTGTTCCGGAACGTATCCGAAAACATTTGAAATTGCAGATTTCGCCAATGAATCACTTTTATCGATGTCCCCAGACGAGGTACATGTGATGCGCTATCACAAAGCAGTGGTCTGGTAAGGGGATTTTCATGAAATGAAAGACAAACAAAGGCACGTTCAACCCCTAAAATAGTAGAGCAAATAAATTAACCATTGGTGTCCTGTCTATCAACAAGCTAGTTAGCTTGTGGTTGTTGTGGGGGGTGTTATTTTTGTTACAACTTTCACAACAGACTTTAGTGTTGACTTCTGAGAAAATTCTAGTCTTGTACAGGTTGCTCAGTTGTTGATTAGCTTACATACTACCAGGCTTTGCGCACACTATCAGCTAAGTAGCCTATTAAAAATGAGGATTAGCGTAATTGTGGATGCAAGAGAAATCATACCCGGATTGTTCAAATTAGTTTCTTAGTGATATTTACCTAAAATAAATTTAAAAAAAGCACACTTTAGCCACCTTTGGTGAAATTTTATGAATTTAAATAATACTAAACTTTTTTGTAATCTCAAGGAAAGACAGCAATGGAACTTTTGGTCAAAGTTCATCACAGTTAAACCATAAAAAAACCCCAACCAAACAAACCAAACTTTTCCCAATAGCAAGAAGTTCTTCAAAATTCTTGCTATTTAAATGTCGGTTTATAGATTCTTGGCAGAGAAACTTTTATGAAGCTTATTTTTCCCTTTCAAGTTGTATTTTAAGAAGCTGTTTTAAGTTGCACAAGAAAGTAATTTTTACAGCATATGTTACTAATCAATATACCCAGCTTGGTGGAGGACACGAACCACCCACAGATTATTGTGGATAAATCACAATGCCTTACTTGTGTGATCTTTTTGCTTGAGAGAGACTCTTCAGCTTATAGACAACACTGGCTGACCACTTGTATACATCCTTTTTCTTTCTTTCTTTTCTCCTGTCCTGGCTTACGGACTTACTGATCTACAAGTGCAGTTCGTGGATACTGAAAAGCTTGACCAGCAGAGAAAAAACTTTGTGCCACAAAGGACATCAACAGACTACATTTTGTGAGCGCTAGGTCTCTATCCCTTTGTTCCTTTTCTCACTTTTATTCTCTTGTAACACAACTGAATGCTATTCTGCCTCTGTGTTTCTCTCACTGCATGGATCCCTCCACCTCTCTCTCCCTCTCTCTCTCCATCCTTGGCTTCACAGTATCTATCCCTGAGGGCCGATCGATAGACTGCAACAGCCTTTCAATGAAATCTCCTCTGTGCTACTGGAGAAAAGAAATGTCGTTCAATCGAACCGATAACTCTCTCCTTCTGTTCTTTTTGATCGCTCCCTCTCTCCCTTTCTATAAATACAATCTCCTTTTGCCTCTGTTTTGTGCACGGTGCGAGAAGGATGATAGGGAGGCGGTATGGGGCAGCAGTCAGAGGCCACGGCTAGAGGCTTGTTTGATGATCAGTTGGGAGAGATACTGAGGAACCATCACACCACAGGCATTGTAAATTACCTCTGAGTAATGCAAAGCAGACATTGCACGAAGCGTGAGGGTTGAGAACAGGTAGGCACATTCAGTCTTGTGGTCAATATAGAAAAATCGCTGAAAGAGAGAATAGCTGTCAAATAAAACAGGACGCAATCAATATCACAGGACTTCATTTGACCCAACCTCGCATACAGACACGACTGCAACTGTATCTGGACGTGCAAGTGCGTGTGTGTTCAGCTGACAATAATGAATAGGTTGGTGATACAAATTTGTAGGTGTGAGGTGTGCAAATGTCAGCAGATGTATTTTCAGAGATTCAAAGTCAACACCCTAAATTCCCACTGGAATTTAGAAGCAAAACATCAGCTCATAAAAACTGCTTTCATTTCGTGGGCAAGTTGGGCAGCTCCAATATCCAGCTGCGAAAGATATGTGTTATCAGTCGGCCCAGTGCAAACCTGTTTTGCCAGTTATATCTAAAATGAAGAGGTTAAACAACTTGCTGCTCAAGTCTGAGTCACTCATTTCCTTGTTTTCCCTTGTTTTCTCTGTGCTTTTTGTATTACAATTAATTAAGGTGGAGGGTAATAGGATAAACTGAATACTCAATGAAACTGTAACATCTATACTCTACTGAATGTACTAGTGTCATTTCTTAAAATTATTGTTCATTATTATTATGCGAAGGTAACGACGTTCCCAAGCTCAGTCTCAGGAATGACTCAGTGGCTTTTAAGGTTTTAATTTGGTCATTTAGAGATGTGCTGGTTTAGATTTTAAATTAATTTAACATCTTATATAAGAGAGGACATGTCAATCCCCATAAAGCCTGATAACCACAAACAATCACAGCATTGAACCGACATCCTTTGAGCTGATCCCCCTCACAACAGACATGACACTGAGGGCTCCTTTTAGTTCTCCAGTGGTGACTGGATCCCCGAAGTGGCATTGTTAGTTGCACACAGGTGTTTTTTCACTTTTTAAAGTGACCTATCATCAACTGGATAAACAGACACTCTATGGGATGTGTCAGGAACAGTAAGAAATCTGTAGCCAACAAAGTGCAATTTCTATGCCATGAATCAGTGGCATTCTCAGTAATCTGTTTGTCACTGCAAGCTGTCTCTCTCTCTCTCTCTCTCTCTCTCTCTCTCTCTCTCTCTCTCTCTCTCTCTCTCTCTTTTTTTTTTTTTTTTTTTGCATTTCTAAATGTTGTGAAGAATATTTAATGTTCTCTGGTTTCCAGAAGGGTTTCAAAGGCCATACATTGATTTCCACTACGGAACTGTGTGTGTGTGTTTAATGCAGTGCTGCCTAAAGATCACAACCATTCAATACTGGTTTCCAGCCTCATTCCTTGTGTACTTTAATCATGTTATGCACCATAGTTGATCAAATCCTTAAATTCTTTGAACTATTGCACTGAGAGGTTAATAATCCCCTCTGCCAGCCCTGTCATGTTCCTAACCTACTGCCATTTAAACTCATTTGTTGTATGATATTTAATCAGGTATTTTAGAGCGGTTTGGATTGCCCTTGTCCAAACATGTTCAATATGTGTTGCTGCTCCAACAGAATTCAAAACATTTTAAAATTATATAATCAAAATAATGAAAAATAACTATACATTTATGTAGATATTTTAAAGCTTCTTAACCTTTTTAAGGAAATTAAGCTGTATGGTAAGTCTAAAATGAATTATTTGTAACAATGTTTACTTTTTTCTCTATTTTCCTTACCGCGGGTGTTATTTTGCACCTCCACAACCCTATACTTATTTCAACTGAAGCATGTTGTTGCCAGGTCATAGAGTGTAAACCTCTCCTTTGTCTGCTCCACAGGCCAGGTAGAAAAAGTCAGTAGGTGTCAGGAAGCTTTCCATGCCTTTAGGGGTGCTTATAATGCTCAAGCAGGATTCTCAGTGCCTGATCAGCAGAACGATGACACTGATGCTCGGGCTAGCCATCTCTGCTACCATGACTCCTCCAGCATTATTACATGTCCAGATACCATCTTTAATTCTACTTCCTTTAAACAAGGTGGATGTGAGGGTCATTAAACCTCCATTCATAACAGTAATTATGTGATAAGACTTGCTGAGGTAAGATGGACAGGGAAGCTTTAAGCGGAGAAAGAGTGAATAACCAGCTAATTTTTTTTCCCCCCAAGATTGAGCAGCCATGCACATTATGTTTCCATCAGTTTATATCAGAGGTTAACTTATTGTGTCTCCTGAGTAGGTGTTATCGATATATATCAGCGTTTAACATTTAATGTGCAATTTTCCAATTAACTTTATTGACAATTAACAGAATAATTACTTTCTTTAAGACACAGATATTTTTTATATGATGTTCATAGTATTTTTCTAACTACTGCTGATAAATTTTAAAATGATTAACAATGGAAACATAACGTGTTGAGGATTTTTGAAAAGGTTATCACGTAAAAAATGTTAACTGGATTTCATGTTAAATAGTAATAAATGTATTATGCTAAAATGTAAATTTTCAATATTATAAATGACAAAAATGAAATATTTATTTTCTGATATCCCCTGACTTGTCTGCACTATCCTAGCTGTCACCAGGACACCCAGAGTGTTGACTCACGGAGAAGCAATAAACTCTACCGAAACATACAGCTAATTCACTTTAAACTCCATCAACCCTTTTCCCTTGTCGCCAGTAACACTGCAGTACAGCGCCTGCATTAGGCAGGCTTCCTTGCATGTCAATAGTCAGCCATCTGCTCTGGCTCCTGTAACGGACAAGAGCCCAGCAGAGAATTTCACCCATAGGAGGCCATATTTGGATAAATGAGGTATAGACAAGATGGTTAGAAGCTCAGCAATGGTCAAAAAAACCTTTGCGCCCACTCACCTGTGAGGCAATCCCCCAGCTTTTTATATAGGGTATGATGTATGGCTGTCTTTTTATCACTGACCTGAGTGTAACCTGTGTTTGACCTGGTTATGGCTCAGTTCTCTGGAGGGGGAACCATCATAAGTAATCTGTTTCAGGGGAGACTGCAATATGCTGCAGGCATGTCTATTGTGAATATAAAGCCAAAACAATTAGGGATTTGTTTTGTTCTGTTTATGGTAATTTTTGGAGACAATCAGACACGAATCCATCACACACTGCAAATTCCACCTACAATGGAAACACACAAAGCCACACAAACTCTTTTCTACTTTCTCGCCACCGGTCGTACACACCCACATAGATCCACCCACACACACACATGCAGATGAGAACACGCATAAACTCGAAGCCCAGCGCAGTGTGCAAGTTGAGCAGAACAGAAACAGTCCAGGTTACAAAAGGGGCTACAGTGCAATCAGTGGAAACACAGGGGGAAATTCAATTAAATTTCTTTCTGCAGAGGAAATGCCGTACACACAATATAACCTTCTGTGTTCAGATTCCATTATGTTGTCACAAACCATGAATCACAATGAAAAAAGCCTCAGAACAACTTCGATTTTCAGGAGATGTTGACTATAAATTATTTCTCTAACCCCTGGCTCAATTTTAATTATGTAAGCGCTTGCTTAAAGTTCTTGCTGCCCACTGAGTAATCATGTCATTTTAAGATGACAAAAGAGAAATACATTTTGAAATAGGAATTTTCAGGAATGAGTTTTTGCGGTGATGTGTTCCTAAACCTAAATATTTTCTTTTTGCATTTTACATATGATAATTCCCTACAAAATTATTTTTTTCCAACTTAATTTCCAAAGGCAGTTAACGCGTTGTTCTTTCACTGACACAATACTGTCGCCAATTCAAATGGAAGGTGTTTGTGTCTGAAGATACACTGTTAAATGAAGAGAGGATATGAGAAAAAATATATTTCAAACACAGAGTGAAAACTCCCCGGGGACCATCAGTCAGAAGACTGCAGCACTTAGAAACTAAAATAGTGCCAGGCAGAGAGCATAATTAGGCATTTTAAGTGCTTTACATAATACAGTCAGTCATAATGAAGGCCCTGTGGGATCCAGAGGCTGGGCGGCTATTGTCACTCTGCTGCAGCAGGAGCATTCATAAGAAGGCTGGAGAAAGAGATGGAAGGATATGGGGGAAACAGAGAGGTGGAAAGTAATAATTCATAAAAAACGGCAGCTACAAAACATAAATATAAAATTGTGAAATGGAGTTAACTTAATTAACATACAGTTCCATTACACAGTCAAGAAATGAGCCAAAATCAGTGATTTACATTTTTAAATCCCACTCCCAGAGTGCACATGAGACACATCCAGACAAACATAATTAATTTAAAATGTGATTTTGCAAAGTACATAACAAGGTTGCCGCAATACTTTGCTATAACAGTATTCCTCCCTTTGTCTCCCCATCTCTCCTTCTCCCACCTCTTTCTGTCATTCTTTGATGAGTGAACCACTTGATGTTGACAGTGGATTGATACAAGCTCTTAATGAATGATGTTTCATTAATCGTCCCTTAATCGGATTACCTGCAGGCAGACAGGCTTCATCTATCTCTCTCTTTGGAAGTTGAACACTGAAAGAAGAAAACCACATTTAGAGAAGCAGAGACTTACATCTGTTCCACATTTAGCTTTAATTGCATGAACACACACACATGGACACAAGCTTTGCTTATATATTGACAGTATGTAGGAGGCAAGCAGGTAATACAAGTCTATATTTTTTTAAAAGCGATTTACAACTGGATTCCTTTACAAGCAACCCTGGCTAGGGCTTTGATAGTTTTTTAACAGTCAGAATGAACTGATATGCATTTCTACTTACAGTGATAGCAAAACATGGTTCAAGGAGAAGAACCTTTAAACAATCAGTCCATTCACAGATTAAAATAGTTCACAAAAAAGCAAAGGAAAAGAAAATACTTTACTGTTACATGATAAAATGTATTTCCAAGGCTTTTTAATGCTGTCTGACCATGAAAACTACACTTTGTGAAAGAATCATGTTTTACTTAACCATTTTGTCAGAAAATATTTTTTGTGATGTCTTTGTAAAAATCTGGACACGTCTGGAGGTTTGTAATTCTGCAGAAAACATATGTTGAATGCTAACCTGTTAGAAACACTGCACAAACATATCAAAGAAATGAAGAGAAGCCTGCAAGCTCATTTTGGGTAGCCCGAGCAGAGTCTGCTGTTACACTCGCATTATGTACTGCTCTCACTGCGACACTAACGCACCCATTCAATCAAGGTGGTAACTACTTAACATTAAAACGACGGCTTTAAAATAATTTTATGGTACGCTGGCTTGTAATAGCACCGACACAGTCTTTTTAATCTCATTCTCCCTCTCAGACGTGTTGTAGCAGGTAAGATGTTCTGGGAATAATGTTGCCAAGGACGCGCTGACAAGGATGCTGAGAGCAGATTATGTGTACTGAGGACACAAGGCCCCGTGGCAAGGGACTGTGTAACAAGCACTAGCTGCATGAAGTCAAGAAGAAGTGCGCATGGATGCGGAAGAGGAATACAAGGGACAGCCTGCTAATTAAACTAAAAGCTAGCACAACCAGGTCAGATATAGTCTAGACTTTCTGAATAAATGCTGCTCACTAAACAATACATTAGATCTGCACCGAAAAGATACCAAAGAAAGTGACTGGCTATATTTTTCACTAACAACTTTCTGGACTGACTGGCATTCTGATTTAATGCTTCTTTTCTGAGCAAACAAGGTTGTCAGTTCACCAAGCCAAGGCAACCCTGCTCAACAGAGATTTAGCCACTAGCATCTTGGTGGAGATCTGCTTTATATATTCAAAACTGTGTTGGAGGTACATTTTCTCATAGCTGTCAATAGCTGTGATTATATATTCTAAAGGTAGAAGAATAACCTGTATAAATTAAATGCTGAACTAATGAATTTTTTTCAGCTGAAGCTAATGTAATACCAAGTTGTCTGTTGCTGTGGACAACAAAATTGCAGGTTTGCACCGAGACATTGTTTTTTGCATGAGCAGTTGAAAGGCTGTGCTTCAGAACCATTCACCACATGAACTTGTAATATATGCACATGTGGTGACAGAATAATTGAAATAGTGAGTTCCCAAATGGGAAAAATCACATTAACCCTCCCCCTGAGCTTGAACAACAACTCAAAGTGACTGCAAGAATTCTTGCACATGGCAAGTTGTTGACATCATATATAGATAAGACTTGGCTGTCAAACGTAATTGCTTGGTAGATTGCAAGAAACTTTTGATTAAAGTTTGAGATAACCAGTGCCTTTTTTGTGCTAATGTTAAATATGCAGTTTGGTATTATGTTGCAACCACCACTTGAGCTCCATGCAGAATGACCTAAAAGTTACGTATTGGAAGAAATCCTGAGGACAACACAGGTAAAGCAATAATTTATTCTTATTGCTTATTCTTAATAATTTATTTACTCTTAAGTTGATCCAGAACATTGCAGCAAGACTAGTACTTGGGACTGGTAAGAGAGACCATGTTTCTGCCCTATTAGCTTCTCTTCTTTGGCTCACTGTTAAAATCAGAACTAAATTTTAAATCCTTCTCCTCAAATACAAAATCTTAAATACTCAGGCCTCATCATCTTTTAAAGACTTAATAGTACCTTATTCAAATCTTTTGATTAAACGTGTAATTCAGGCTGGATTAGATGATCTTGAACCATTCCTTAGTTATGGTGCAATAGGCTTAGTTCTTCTGGAGGGCTTCCCATGGTGCACTGGGCATTTTTTTCCCCCACTCTCCATGTGTTTATACACCACTACTGTATTTGTCCTGTCTCTCTCTGCTCTCTTCTCTTTCCCTTCAACCCCATCCAGTCATGTCAGATGGCTGCCCTTCCCTGAGCCTGGTTCTACCTGATGTTTTTTTCCTGTTAAAGGGGAGTTTTTCCTTCCCACTGTCACCAACTGCTGGCTAATATGGGGTCATGTGATTGTTATTGTTTTTTTTTCTAATACTGTAGCATCTTTACCTTATAATATAAAGAGCTTTAAGGTGACTCTTATTGTTAACTGGCACTATGTAAGTAAACCCGAGTTAAATCAAATGAATGGAAACCACATTCAACACGTGTTATTGTGTTGTTTTCAAATAGTACATAAAGTCACTCAAACCCAGTGAGGTCATAAGAACAACTTCATCGCTAACAGCCAACAACTGAAGAACAGATGAGCACATTAAGTAAATTAACCAGTGCCGAAATTCTGTTAACCGGCTGCTGTTGTCACTGCTCAGGAAATGACACGTATCCCTGCTTTAAGCATCACCTTACCAACTGCTTGCCTGAAAGATGCAACAGTGTGTTTGCCATTGTTAGAGAGATTTCAAAAGCACTGCCCCTACCTCAGCACAGGCTCTGAGTTCAGCTGCAGCCGAGAAGAAAAGTTGATATCTGTGGTGCTAACTTTTTCCTAACTGAATTTATTCTTTCGTCCCGCTTCGCAGCTATGTCAAAAATGTGTGTATAGTAATGAAAACCAAGCCAGAATCGCATCACAACACTCACTAAGCATTCTAACTTTTATAAATCTGTCAACCTTTTACAAACAGCAGGCTCACTATAGCTGTCAGGAGCAGGCATTACTTTGCATAAGAGTTTTTATTCAACTATTTTTAACACGCCACTATTATTTAGTAGTGTACATTTAGAGAAACACCAAAATCTTCTGGTCGTGCCTCATCAAACCACTCAAATATTCAGATTTATTCCTGCCCACACTCAAAGTTCATGACACACACTGTTAATTTACAGCATTTAGTCTAAACTGGCAAAGCAAGGAGTTTGATGACAGGTATAAAAGTGTATGACAAAGGTTGAATTTTGTATGGGATTATCTAGCAGGGTCAATTTGGATGTAGGAAAAATAACAACCCACTGTAATGTTAACACCATAAAGTTCATACTCACCCATAAGAGAAGTGAGCCCATAGGTATATGAAAAATGAGAGAGCCGGTCGGTGTGTTTATTAAGTTCTCTCCTGCAACCATTTTAAGTTAGAAGGTAGGCCAGGATAAAAGTGTATAGTAGATGTGAACTTTTTAAGTGTGATTTATGGAGCTGCTATGATTGAAGTGTCAGGATTTATGGCCAGACCTGCTGACAGCAATTACTCCCCAAACACTAATGCAACTGAAAACTCTCCTGTGATAGATCTGGTTATTAATGCAAGTACACAGGTATGCAGCCACTAAGGGCTCCGTGGAAAGGTAAAATTTATCATGGTGACATTTTCTTTGTATTATGCTACCAATGTGACCAAGGGACAGTGGAAGGAGATGCACAGCGATGCCCTCCAGTAGTACACCTATCCCTCAAATATTGAAATAGAAAAAACAACAACAAAAAAAGCTGCATTTCTAACTTAAATGTATAGATTTCTTTTGCAAGGTCGTCTCCAAAAATAATATTACCATTATTTTTACAAGAACAAACAGATCTAATAATGAGGTTACTGTCACATTAACTTAATGCTGATTAGTTTTCATCTCCCATTTAAATAAAAAAATCCCCCAAAACAAAGATCTACTAGAAAAGTTGTTTATCAAACAACAATAAAAAAAAGAACAAGGATGTTTATTTCGTTATTCTGAAGTGCTGCCAGGAAAAACTCTGGATGAAATAATCATCTTTGTAATATATTTAAACGCTGTTTGAAATTAATCATACCAGTTTCTACCTCGGGACATCAGAGTCCTGTCATGTACAAACTTGTCACATTATTTATGTGAACTGAAAAAAAGCGTGCGCTTAATCAATGTTTTGTGTGTGTGTGTGTGTGTGTGTCCATGTGTTTTAATATCCAGGTTTGTGTGTCTGCCAGTTTCGCATCTTGTTCTCTGCACAAAGATAGAAGCTGTACAGTGACTTCACAAAACATAAATGAGAAGATAAAAGAAAGAATTTATGTTACATGAAAAGACTGACATAAAATAAAAAAACAAAACAAAAACAAAGTAGCTATTCTTTTTATGTCTGCACAAACAGCTTCAGGTTCATACTTGAAGTGCTTACAAAGAAAAATGTCTCTGCAATCTCAGTTTTATTTACGAAGCTTAAAAAAATGAATAGAACTGTAAAACAGTTTCCTGTTAAATGACCTTAATGGATCCATGTTTGAACCCATGTGGTGAGCCATGGCCTCTTGTTTCCCGTGTTTCCTGCAGCATTCAGCACCTTGGGGTTGATGTTTTAATGGAGTGTGGGAGGCAGACTCCTGGGTGTTTCTGCATTATAATCCAGACTCTCCAGAACTCAGCGTGGTCATGTGTGTTGAATGCAAATGCAAGCTGAAGAGAGAGCACCTCAATTCTGAACTCTGCCTAAGATTCATTTGTTCAGAACACTAAACTAGCTTGAAGATGCAGTGAAGCCTCCATGCTTCTGTAGAGTAAGTGTTATCCCGTGGCCTGGGGTTAAGTTGGGATTTGTAATGTGGGTGGGGGCTCTCTAGTTTGAGGGAAAGTTTGAAGACTGAATGTGCCGTGGCTGACTCCCCAGATAGTTTAGGCCCAATTTAACCCCTGGCTGTAGCATCTGTTCTTGCTAGGCATCCATTATTCCTGGGAATTTTAAATAAATTTAAGCTTCTTATATATTTTACTTTTGCGACTCATAACAAGCAAAATATTTTGGTATTGCGAAAAAGAGCCAAAGTGATTAATTACACCTGTTGTGAAAACAGAAGGTTATTGTTTTTACATCATGATGGAAATGGAGAGCAGCGCTAATGTGCTCTGAGGTGTTGCACCTGGGTTTCCCGTGGTGAGGGGCCCCACCCTCTCTGAGAACATTTTGGAAGAGAAATGAGTAGTTTGTGTGTCCTCACTCCTCTGACAGCTTAGTCTGTGCTTTTAAGGATTTTATAAGATGTCCAGCATTATTTGTAATTTTGGTAAAAACCAGTTTTGGGACTCTTAACATATGGTTAGTTTAACCCTCTCAAGGCAGGCGTTGCCGATTTGCAACAGTTAAAAACTAACAACCTGATTACCCCACATACATATTTTATGAGTTTTTTTACTCAGAAGTACCACTGCAGGACTTGGTTGTGCATTAGCAACAAAAAGTTTAATTTGAGCCTGAGAGGGTTAAAGGTGTTAGTAGTTTGCATATTGTGGTCAGTTGAGTTCTGTTTTTTTAACCCCTTCCCAAATCAAGTGCATAATCATACCTATGGTGGCCACTGTAGGGCAAACACTGGCCATCATTCTGTTGTGAATGTAGGCTGTTAGTCTGCTGATGCATCTTAGCTACTGTATTCATGATGGCAGGGCAACATGGCACCTTCCCATTCCTGTGTATTTTTGTATATGTATGCTTATGGAAGATGTAAATACACACTAGTCAATTTATATTTATGAGTGCAACATTTGTTTCTATTAAACAACCTCAAAAGGTACTTACTGTACCTTTAAAGGAGGACCCCAACAACACAGGACATACAGGCAGATTTCAGGAAAATTCAAGTCCAGAGACAAATAGATAACAAAAGCACTCTGTTTAGTCAAGGAACACAAAGCACAAAGATAAACAACAACAGGCAAGAGGATGAACTAGGTTAAAAAAAACTTTAAAAAAAAGTATCTAAAAGCATACTGGTTCAGGGCATTATCTAAGTGCTCACTCACATTTGGCAATTTGTACCATGTCTGAGCACATTTAACCCACAAGGTCCAGTTTGTTTGATTGGTATGATCGTTGTGTGCTGGGGTGCAGTTGAAAAGTTTGGCCCTGGCATGAATCAGTTGCAATCATGTAGTACCTTGGAATGCCAAACCTCAAATTCAGATGCCTCTCTGGAAATCACTTTAAGTATTTAATATTTTTGTGAGAGGATATCTGCATAACATCATGAATCTCTTGTTTTCTACAAGACCACTTTTCAAGACGTCATGTGTGGATGAAAGAGAGAGTTCGACCATGAGAGACAGGAGTTGAGATGCTGAGACAAACTGAAGTGTACTTGGACCTGGACTGTTAAGCACAGAATGAACCCAGGCAGTCGTGCTTGGGCACACACTGCGGACAGTGTGAGTACACTCTTAGTGGCAACTGGTCTGCCACAATAAATGGTTCAGGGCTTTCTCTCTTATCTCTTTTATGGAATATCCACTGGAATATCCTTTATCAAAGCAAAAGGGACAATGAGTGCTATGAGGCTAATCTTTGACAACTGTTCATTTCAGTTTTGTGACAACATCCATCTTTGTGCTGCATAATTAAAATGTAGTCTTATAAAAGTCCAGTTAGAAGTCTTCATAAACGTTCCTCCACATCTCTCTTTGACCCTGCAAAGGTCAGAGAAATGTGTTTACGAAAGACTTCTCTATACATCCACCACCCTGGACTTTAAGTACATAGGGAATAATTGGTAACCAAGACATTTGGGGAACCAAAAAAGACTGGGCAGATAGCCAAAAAGGAGGGAAATACAAAAAGTAAGGGGGGGGAAGAAAAGGCACACAAAATAATTAAATTCAATGGGCAGATGGGCATAACAAGACAAGAATAGGGGACAAGACCGATATGTAACATATGAATATTCTGCATTACAGCACACTGATGTACTCTATGTCGAGTGAAATACACCATTCAGGGCATTTCCTTGGGTAATAAAGAAAATCACGTCAAAACTCAGTAAAGAAACTGACGTTTAGTTTTAGTTTGGTTTTTTTTTTTACTTCAAAAGATGCTTTAATGCCTGAGATAACAATAAAGGATATGCATGTCATCTAGACAGTCCTCAGTCCCCAGTGGGCAAAACAATATATGTGTATGTACAATTCAAGTAATAAATACGCAAGAACGACAGAAAATAGGAGTAACTGCTGTCTCAAAATTCTTATGTAGAAGCATTCATGCAGTTAAAGCAAAAGAAAGCCAAGATGGTGAGAGGAAGACACATACAGCAGAAAGTAAAGCCAGGGTAGGGGGAGTCTGATGCAGGTGAGAGTCAAACATGCAATAAAGGTTTGAGAGGCCATATCAAATATAAAGCTCCAAGGCTACAGCACAGGGGGCCTGACAGAGCTTCTGTTTCCCTGGCTTTGCGACGATTACATTAAAACCTCAGCGATGAAGAGGAAGTTTTTTTTCTCTCTCTCTCTCCATACCCTCACGCTCTACAACAACAGAGCACTAACTGAATGGGGGGGAAACAGGTCGAGCTAAAGAGACGCTTGACCCTGAGAGCGCATTTTCATTATTTAGACATGTTTGTGCTACAGAGTCACTTTTCTGGGAAAGAAGAAGAAGAAGAGAGTGAGTAGCACTGCCAGAGCCAGAGACTGTGTTCATACTCTCCCTTTAAAAAATATTTGGGCTTCTCACTGTCATCAGCTGAATTTAGAGCAGGTTTACTGCTACACCTTCCACCGCAGGAGAAGTTTTTAACATCTCTCTCTGTCTCTTTCTTGGCATCTGGGAACCCATCAGCTGGATGCTGACAAAGTCATTTTTTCAGGGCTTCTGTTGTAACCAAGATATCCAGATAACAAATAACAAATAGCAGAACGTGGACTACAAACAGCAGCCAGGAATTTTCTGATACCATGAATCTTGTCCCTCGCCTACAGATTCTGCATATTCATATATCTTTGCTGGAAGTATATTCTTGATATATCTCATCACCTTTGATTAAGCTGTGTGGTATAAGACATAGGGTTACCATGAATGTATCACCGCTTAATCTGATTCAAACACTTTTCATGAAGTCTTCCACCAGCCATTGTGAAGCAAACAATTCATCTTTTTAAACCATATTTCCAAGTCCTTCCATTATTTCACCATCACACGACAATACCTGCTTCCTGGGCAGTTATATCTAAGAGATAGAGAGCATTCTCTCCCTTCTCTAATCAGAAAGAGCAATTGCCTTTGATAATTTACAACCAGTTTAAGTTTATACTGGCAGAGACAGATTTTGGAGAGCAAGAACGCACTCAAGGCATTATTGCTTTCTAAAGACATTCATTTGCAGACTATTAAAAATTAAAACTGGAGGTGAGGTACAGTAGCTTTAATTAACAGGTGCAGCAACATTCAAAGCTGTAGTGGATCTCTGCCTGCTAGGAAATCAGACTATTTTGATAGGAATCCAGTATATTGTAATAATTAATAACACCGATGAATAAATTGACTGGATTTTGTTCTGTTTCATTTTGATAATTTTCCCACATGGCATGTAAAAATGTTTGGATTTTTATGTTTGATCGTGGGTGTCTGAAGAGGAAAGCATGAGACTGGGAACATTGCGCATCTTAATGTAACCAACCCTAACATATTGTGACATTCAGGTATTAATCTAACATGCTAACAGTTTCATTTATAGCTGTGATTTGAAACAGATACATAATAGCACCTATCCAGGGAAGTAAAAGAAAGAAAGAGAGTGATTGCAGTAAGTTTAAGTCAGACTGAAACAGGTTGCCAGATAACCGGTGCGGTCGCGCTCCAACCAAAAGTGGACATCTCAACCATTTGCAATCAGCCCCAGCCCCAATATATCAAGGTAAAACATATTACATTATATTACATTATTCATTTAAAAACTCAGCAACTTAGAAGATTAGTTTTTAAGTCTATTAACTTAAGGAGTCTTTGAATAAATAGTGGAAAAGGGCTGGTTTACAAGCTGGTATGTGTACTGTGGTTATTTTAGACAGGTCAAACATGCAAAGATTCGCTGTTCTTTCTTTATTATGTAAAAAAAAAAAAAAAGAAAGGAAAAAAAGAAGAACTACCATTTGTATTTCACTAAGGGCCACTATAGTCAAACCTCACTGCCCTTCCATACATAGTTGAAAAAGGAAAGCAGCAGAAAGACCCTCATACAAAACAGAGCAGACATAAATATGACAATCATCAAACTAGCTACTATACTGGTGGTTTATAAAGTAGCGTGTTTAACATTCAGGCATAAAAATCAAAACAAAGGGCTTAGCTCTGAGTGTGATTATTTTCTGGAGGATTAAAAAAGATATTAAATAAATAAACGCAGGGCTACAGTGTACATGTACACTTTGAGTTTGTTTGTTTTTGTTTTTTTACTTTAAAACTAGCGTTTAACACCGCTAGAGTATAAAAAGTCAGAGAGACAGAGAAAAACTGTTGATTATTTTTTTAGGGGCTTGTTTCCATTAAATAAAAGACCCAAAGCATTAATTTGTTATACAGATGACAGCCTCAGTGAGCAAAGTAGGAGTTTAAAAACAGGTCTGATATTACACCAAGTCATGGGCTAGTTAGGTCGGTAACTAGTACACTCAAAGGCAGGATCCAAAGAGACCACAAGAAGTCAAATATTAAGAGCTTTATTTTACACTTAAGATTAAGCCACAGCAAGGGTACAGAGAAAGGGGAAACTGAAGAAGCAATCTGGGAGGGAAGAACTGAAAGTTAATCCAGGTGAGTTATTTCTAAAAGGTTCACAGAAAATGTTCACTGAGGTAAAAGACGCTGTATGTTTCTTTTTTCCAGGTAGGCATCCAGAGAGGAGGGGCTTAGTGTCCACTGGCTTGTTTCTTCCAGGAATTAACTTGTAGTCGAAGGAGAGAGAGAGAGATTGAGTCAGAGAGTGAACAACCATAAGCATAAGGTGAATTTCCAGTTTAATTCCTGAGAGACGCAGACCAACTGTTATGGAAGTGGTGTGACTTTGAACAATAGGAATCCACTCCTACAGCTGGCACATGAGCACTAAGAACACACTGAGAAGACACATTAGCACACAAGGGGGAGAAGAAAAAATCTGCAAGGAGCTAGGGCACTACGGAGCCTGTTTACCACACTAAGAAGGCAGATAATCTGGCAGAAGCTCGATGGCCCAAAGGGGTGGAGAATGTTGCTCAACACACAAACCAGTGGCAGACTATGACATCTTGGGCTCAGAAGAATCAAAGGCAGGTTTCTTTAAATGTTCTTTATTGCAAAAAGAAAAGACAATTAAAAACATCATGCCATTTAAGTGATCACATTTGCAGAGTAAGCCATCTACACTTCCAGCACTCTTGCATTTAAAGAATTTAAGAGATCCTTAAACGTTATACTGTTCAATATTCGCTGTCACTCAGTCTTGCAACAGTTCCTTCTCAATCAGCAGTGTCTCCCCAGGAGTATACAGGGTGCGTGACTGTGACTTCTCATCATCAATGCAGTTTTATTTCATCCTTCACACAGCTTCAAATCACTCCAGGGGCATTTCAGAACCAGAGCATTTAGACTTATGTTTTCAAAAATTCAACGTCTTTAATAATTTGTACTCAGTTCACAGCAAAATTGGGCTGAGAAGTGATCAGTGATACAGTGATGATTCAAGAATGTGTTCTTTTTGGGGGCAATTAACTAAAAACTGACCTGTTGGATTAGGAGGCTGATAAATTTTAAAAAAGGATTTAGCTAGCCAACTTTTGTGAGTTGTACTTCACAATACGTAAAGGCTTCTGCACTCACTAGAGAAAAAAAACGAGATTTTTCCAGACTTCTAAAAGACTCGTCAGGATCTCAGTATTCAAACAAGCCATTTCTGAGTGAGCCCTTTACACTGGTATTTTCATTCAAGTTGTTTTATTTTTCATTGCATATGTTTGTATTTTATTCTTTTGTAGGAGGAAATTGAAAATGTATATTTTAGGAAACTGCCTTGCAGGGTAAAGCTATTCAGAAAATGTGTTTGCAGTGTTCACTGCTAGATAGGGAAAAAAATCACTCTTTTTCTCATGACATCAGAATGCTAAGTGCTCTTCTCAGAACATTTTGAAAACACTTTATGTAAACACAAGTTAGTTGGGTAAATTATTGACACCATGCTCTTGACAACATTTCAATAGTTTTTTTTTTTAGCTTTTTTCATGTGGACAGATTGTTTTTTTTCTTTTCCAAAAAAAAAAGAAGCCCTGTCTACCCACAGTTTTTAAAAAAAAAAACCAATTTGATAGTAAAACTACATGTTACTAGGCTACAGAGTCATTATTTGGTGCAAAATACAGCTACATAACCACTAGGTACAACTACTTCACAAGTTGCATTACTTTACACACTGGATTGTGCTGATTTTTGCCCCCAGAACTGCCTTAACTCCTTGTGCCATTCATTTAACAAGGTGCTGGAATCATTCCCCAGAGATTTTGGTCCATATTGACATGATAGTATCGTGCAGTTGTTCTAGATTTGTTGGCTGCACATTATTTGAGCCATTAAGATGGTTACAATGTGTTCATAAAGGTATGGACATGGTCAGAAGCAAAAAATGTATACTTTGGTACAAAGTGGCCCTAAGGGTGCCAAGAAAGTATCTCCCACATCATTACACCACCATCACCAGCCTGAACCATTGGTAAAAGGCATGATGCTTTCATGCATTTCCATCAAATTCTGATCCTACCATCTGAATGTTGCAGAAGAAATCAAGTCTCATCACACCAGGCAATTTTTTCAAATCGTCTGCTGTCAAAATTTGGTGAGCCCGTGCAAACTGTAGCCTCGGTTTCCTGTTCTTAGCTGACAGGAGTGGCACCCAGTGTGCACCCAGCGCACCAGCCTTTAGGTGCAGACTCCAGGAGCGCTCTCTCTCTCCCCCCTCCACATGTCTGTGGTGCTAATAGACAAGCAGCGATGACTGATTTGTTTTCTTGTTTATATTATTCATTGTTATAGTCCCTAAATTAATGGCTCAAAGAAACCTCAACTAAAATGTAAGGCATGTAACTTAAGGAAAATATGAGATGTCAAAACACTGCTGCTATTCTTCAACAGTCTTTTAATAATGAGAATTTGATCGCTTACGAGAAACCAACAGAAACAAAAAGAGTCAGGAGCCCAAAGCTATAGCAAAGAAAGAACAAGAACACACAGTAGTTTGTTGATTCAGGCTTCTGCCCTGAACTAGTTTTTGGTCAACTTAAATAATAGAAACAAAATTAAAACTGGACTGTTGTTAACTCCCAAGTCAACCTACATTGATAAGCAAAACTGTAAAAGCAACAGAAAGATAAAGCCGGTGCTGACTGAGGTGAGGGAGAAGAGAGAGGGAGAGGTGAAAAGACAAACTCTTTATCCACCGTTTGTCTTTTGTCCTGTCTCCTTCTCCTCACCCCCAACCAGTCGCAGTAGATAGCCGCCCCTCCTTAACCCTGGTTCTGCCAGAACAGGGTTACTTCCTGTTAAATATTTAGTTTTTCCTTTCCATTGTCGCCAAGTGCTTATTCATAGTGGATCCTCAGATTGTTGGGGCTGTCTCTCTATTATTGTAGGGTCTTTACCATACAGTATCAAGTACCTTGAAGGCGACTGTTGTTGTAGTTTTGCACTATATAATTCAAATTGAATTGAATTGAAAAATTATTAATAGGAGACAAGCTACCTCTGGATCCCTGTAATTCAAACTATTACTTTAGAGTGAAAAACGCATCCACTGTGCTTTACGTGCACAGTCAAATTGAGTGCACAAATAAATTAAACTGTAAATCTACACACAAACTAATAAGAAGGCTGTAGTAGTATTTCTTAGACCTTAAAACTTTTACAGAACTTTCCTGTCCCATATTGAGCTGGTTTCTAGCACACCTGACTGACTAAGGGTAGCAAGTGTCACTGTAGTCTCACTATGTTATTACAAGACAGACTCATGCCTGTCTTAAATCACCAGGCACTGCTTGTTTTAGTGGGAGTACAGAACTCAACCTGAGTATTTTTTCCACAGATCTTGTAGACTCCTAGCTTGTTTCCCATGATGTTTTCCCAGCAGTGATTACTTGAGTCTCCATTGGTGTAGGAAAAACTGTAAAAGAGGAGTGACCACAGAGAGTAAAAAAGAAAGGGAGAATATTCTAAGTCACTGGTAATTAGGCTTACTGTGGAGTTACTCATGGGTTCATTTTGATAATTAGTTCTTACATTTTTTTTTAATTTTGACTTTTTATTTGTGGTTTCTAATAGTCTGAAAACCATAACAATATAAAATCATGGATTAATGTGTTTCCATTTTAATTTGCATTATGCATTTATCCCACAGAAAAAAATAGACTATTAAAAACTATAGTTCTGCACTCAAAATATCACTTAAGTAAAAATACAGAAGAATTATTCATAAAATCAAATGTATCAAAAGTTAAAAATGGTTATTATTGAGAACTGACTCTTTCAAAGGTTTTGCAAATGTATTCTTTCATATTTTATACGCATCAACATGAAACAAATGTTTAATTTTGGGTTGGCAATTACCGACTTTGTATAATGTGGGATAGTTTAATCTTTAAAAGTGCATTCAGTTTGAGCTGATCATATTTATATGTAGCATTTCTTAGTGGGTTAATTAAAAATTGTAAAACTAATCCACCACTACCAGCAAGAGACAGGCACTGAATAAATCATTTCAGCTGAGAAAAACATTTAACATTACAATTTACCTTACTTTCTTCTTCTTTTTTTTTTTGCACCATGGTTTGTAGCACCAGCTTTCTGTGATACTTATGTTTACTGTGAAGTTTATAGTGAAGGGACCAGACATGCATTTCAATCAGTCTAGCCTGTTTTCATTGAAAGCTATTTATAACTGACAGCAAAATTGTTTATTGTTCTTTAAATAGTAAAATGTCTTGTGCCTGTTTTGTGATACGATGAGGAAGACTTATGCAGAATGATGCCAACATGAAGATATGCAAAAGTCTTGAACCTCTCCTCATTTTTGCTTCCAACAAGCTTTTTCATTCATTTTTAGTCCAGTCCTTGTACCTGACCATTTTATAGGATTTTTTCCCTTTTTGGTATGGTAAAACACTTAGCATGTGTGAATCATTCAAGCATAAAAAAAGCAACCTACCTCAAAGAGTGACCCATCCGGTCTTCACATATTGGAAATCTTAGCAAAACAATTTCAAATTGTATTTTAGGCACTGTTATAAGCAGTGTGTCACAAAAACATATCATTTGTTCCAATTTCTTTGGTTGAATCTGTCTGCCTAAGCACAGTTTTTGTTTTTTTTTTAAATAGATTTTTGGTCCAACAAAGTAGTTCCCAAAAAGCTACTAGCCAAAATTTGGCATATCTTGGCATATTGTGTAGTGTTCTTGAAAAAATTGGGGAAACTAAACAAGTGGAGGATGAAAGAAGAAGTGGCAGGCAGAGAAAAAAGAGATGGATGGATGCAGCAGATGAAAAGAAAAAAGAATCGTTGATAAACCTACCACAAAAAGTAAGGAAGTTGTGTGCAATCAGTCATTTCTTTGTTGTAACTATTCTTCTTGGCAATAACTCTTATACCACTGGAATGCCTGTTTATTTCCCCTTTAGTGGAGCCACATTTGTAAGGACTATGCATTTGTGGACTGAGCAGTTGAGCATGTAGTTACGCCCATTAAAGATTTTCTCTGCCTGTGACAAAAAGCTTGGTATTGTTTTGGGGATAATGGACACAACCAAATACTCAACTCTGCTGCTCAATCCACAACTACATTTTCTATACAAATGTGCAACGATTTAAGGGGAAATAAACAGGCTTCCCAACAACATAAGATTTTTGCTAAGAAGCATTGTTGCAACAATGAAATCATTTACCAAACATACATTTCCATTATTTACATACAGAGGAGGTCAAAAGAGAGATACGTTGCTTCTGCAGCCATCGATAAAACACTGTAGAAGCTCTGTCATGGTTTGGTTTTTCAAAATTGATGGAATTATAAACTAAGGAAAGTGCTGTTGGATTTTGATCCACCGTGTAATACCATCTAGAAAGCATCTGATTGGCAATGGCTTCATTTTTCAGCATGACAATGATCCCAAACACAGTATCAGCTCAGTAAAAGCATACCTAGAAAGACAGACAATGGAACACTATTAGTCATTAGAATTAGACTCTGCAGAGCTTGCACCTCAACATTATTGTAGCAGTGTGAAATCATCTTCATAGAGAACAGAAGAAAAGGCTGCCAACATAAAAAATAGAACTATAATGTCCTTCAGCAAGCCTGGAAAGCTATTCCTGAAGACTACTTAAAGAAATGACAAGAAAGCTTGCCTCAGAGAATTCAGGCTATGTTGACGAATAAAGGTGGTCAAATATTGATATGTTGAAATATTGACTTGCATGCTTGTTAGAACCATACAAACTCTGTTCTGCCTTATATTCTGCATTTCCATGTATGTTTTCCCACTTTTCAGTAAATCGCTACATCTATTTCTGATTTTCCTAGTCAAATATAAATAAATGAGAGGTTGCTCAGGAGTTTTGAACAGCACTGTTGCCTATGTATTTTTCATTATTAGATATTGCTAACTTAACAAATACATTTAAATAAGAGATATGACTTACCATGACTTACCGTTTCTATAAAACCTGCAAACTGCTTCTCAAAGTTTTTCATCTTTATTAAATTAATTGAAAACAGACAAAGCTGCCATTATGTTACTGTCATTCTTGCAGTGAATGTTTAACATCATGTACTATTCAACTAAGCTAATGTCTGAGAAATCAATTGCTGTATGCTCTCTCACACATGCCCAGATATTAAAGTTTCAGAGCCCCGTGAATTAATGTTTAATCCTGGAAGTGTTATGCAGGAAGAGCAATATGTTCCTTGTCCTCCCCTAGGCTAGTTGGCAGCCATGAAGCTCAGTGTAGCTTGAGTCAGAGCCTGTTTACCGGAGGGGGAAATGAGGGAGGAAGTGGAAAAAAAATCACAACAACACAGACGTCAAATGTCTTCTACGATAAGTTTTGTTACCTCGAAGGCAGATTATATCCTGAGACAGTGGCTTCTAAAAATATTTGTAACGCCTTTGGGTTTACTGTCTTGGAAGTTACATATAGTAAGTTAGACGTACCTTCAAACGTATACTCAAGCTTTCTTTCAGCCAAAAAAGGAATGAAGGCTGAATGGATCCAGTATTAGGTATTTTAATATTAGGAGTTTGCCAGACTTTTAAATCCTCTGAGTTTACTGATGTGTCTGCCGTCTTGACACAAGGTTTCTCAGTTAGAAAACAGTTGGTCCAATGAGCACTACAGCACAAATAAAAATCAGACAATCAGCACCATGGCTGGGATTAATGCCATTGTCAAGCTGTGCGCCACCGCAGGGATGTTTTAAATGGCCGGTGCTTGCTTGTTTTCAGCACTTAGAAGCACTACTAGTGAAAGACAAATGGAGAAACCTGGGCAACTGTTTTTAGTTGAGTCCACTCTCCCAGCAAAACCAGTACACTGGCACGACTTCGCACAAGTCTCAACTTAAAATAACATTAGATGCTAGCAGATATGTGATATTTCTTAGCCAGTTGGCTAGAAAGAATTCAAATCTCCTTCTCCATGAAAATCAGTTAAGCGTGAGGGCAGTCAGACTAAAGATGGAAACAGAGTGTAACGAGTTGACAATTCTATCTGATATCAGGCTATGTTAGGATGATATGCTCCACTAGACTCACTGAGACTGATTAGATCTGACATGCACAGACAAAGACAAACTGCCAGAGACTGATGTCAAGCAAAGTACATTAACAAAGACAGGTAGGACAAAATGACAAAGGCGGGGTTCTAGAGCAGTTGAATGAAGTTGGGCTTTCAAACTCTATTTTCTTTTCTTTATGTTTCCTTTCTGTTTTTATTCCTCTGGATTTCTCCACCTTCATTTCCTGCAAGGTTAGCATGACCTCAAAAGCCAGAGGAGGGTGATTATTCCAGGTTAAAGTAAACCTTTAGCCAAAGAAAACAACGAGGGAATTCTTGTACTTTCAGAAATATAACCTCCAAATGCACATGTTCCAAAGTACCTACAGATATACATATATCGATAAACAAAAGAAAAATACTGCAAACGAAATGCTCCAGGTGCTCATGAGTCCTCTAGAGAATTAGTGACATTACTATATGTGTGTGGGGGTTTCTGTTTTTTTCTGTTGTTTTTAAAAAAAAAAAAATATTGTTGGAGCCAAACTGTTTTAGGTTATGAATACCAGTCATGGTTGATTACGCAGAAATACCATCTCTACAGCAAAGCATGGTGGTGGCAGAATCATGTTGTGGGGATGTTTTTTCATTATCAGGAATTGGGAGACTAGTCAGGGTTGAGGGAAAGATAAATCAGACATCCCTGATTAGGATCTGCTCCAGAGCTCTCTGGATCTCAGACTGGAGCTTAGGTTCATCTTCCAACAGGATAATTGATTGATTGATTGATAATACTTTATTAATCCAGAGGGAAATTGTTTTAAAGGCTGCCAGACGATCTGGCGCCATATGACGTTAAGCACAATGCCAAGATAACTAAGAAGAGGCATCAAGATTACTCGTGAATGTCTCTCAGTGGCCTTGCCTGAGCCCAGAGTTGAAGCTGATTGAACATCTCTGGAGAGATCTAAAAATGGCTGTGCAGTGATGCTACCCATCCAACCTGAGAGGTTCTGCAAAGCAGAATGGAGAAACTAGCCAAAAGTAAGTGTGCCAAGATTTTAGAGGTTTACTCAAAAAGATATGAGGCTGTAATTGCTGCTAAAGGTGCTGTAGCAAAGTAGGGCGCTATATTTTGAGCTATATTTGGGCAATATGGGGTACTGTGAGTAGAATTTTGAAGTGAAAAATGAATTTAATCCATTTTTGAATAACAAAATGTGGAACAGGTGAAGCGCTGTGAATACTTTGTGGATGTACTGTAAGAATACAGGGAGTGCAGAATTATTAGGCAAATGAGTATTTTGTCCACATCATCCTCTTCATGTTGTCTTACTCCAAGCTGTATAGGCTCGAAAGCCTACTACCAATTAAGCATATTAGGTGATGTGCATGTCTGTAATGAGAAGGGGTGTGGTCTAATGACATCAACACCCTATATCAGGTGTGCATAATTATTAGGCAACGTCCTTTCCTTTGGCAAAATGGGTCAAAAGAAGGACTTGACAGGCTCAGAAAAGTCAAAAATAGTGAGATATCTTGCAGAGGGATGCAGCAGTCTCAAAATTGCAAAACTTCTGAAGCGTGATCATCGAACAATCAAGCGTTTCATTCAAAATAGTCAACAGGGTCGCAAGAAGCGTGTGGAAAAACCAAGGTGCCAAATAACTGCCCATGAACTGAGAAAAGTCAAGCGTGCAGCTGCCAAGATGCCACTTGCCACCAGTTTGGCCATATTTCAGAGCTGCAACATCACTGGAGTGCCCAAAAGCACAAGGTGTGCAATACTCAGAGACATGGCCAAGGTAAGAAAGGCTGAAAGACGACCACCACTGAACAAGACACACAAGCTGAAACGTCAAGACTGGGCCAAGAAATATCTCAAGACTGAGTTTTCTAAGGTTTTATGGACTGATGAAATGAGAGTGAGTCTTGATGGGCCAGATGGATGGGCCCGTGGCTGGATTGGTAAAGGGCAGAGAGCTCCAGTCCGACTCAGACGCCAGCAAGGTGGAGGTGGAGTACTGGTTTGGGCTGGTATCATCAAAGATGAGCTTGTGGGGCCTTTTTGGGTTGAGGATGGAGTCAAGCTCAACTCCCAGTCCTACTGCCAGTTTCTGGAAGACACCTTCTTCAAGCAGTGGTACAGGAAGAAGTCTGCATCCTTCAAGAAAAACATGATTTTCATGCAGGACAATGCTCCATCACACGCGTCCAAGTACTCCACAGCGTGGCTGGCAAGAAAGGGTATAAAAGAAGAAAAACTAATGACATGGCCTCCTTGTTCACCTGATCTGAACCCCATTGAGAACCTGTGGTCCATCATCAAATGTGAGATTTACAAGGAGGGAAAACAGTACACCTCTCTGAACAGTTTCTGGGAGGCTGTGGTTGCTGCTGCACGCAATGTTGATGGTGAACAGATCAAAACACTGACAGAATCCATGGATGGCAGGCTTTTGAGTGTCCTTGCAAAGAAAGGTGGCTATATTGGTCGCTGATTTGTTTTTGTTTTGTTTTTGAATGTCAGAAATGTATATTTGTGAATGTGGAGATGTTATATTGGTTTCACTGGTAAAAATAAATAATTGAAATGGGTATATATTTGTTTTTTGTTAAGTTGCCTAATAATTATGCACAGTAATAGTCACCTGCACACACAGATATCCCCCTAAAATAGCTAAAACTAAAAACAAACTAAAAACTACTTCCAAAAACATTCAGCTTTGATATTAATGAGTTTTTTGGGTTCATTGAGAACATGGTTGTTGTTCAATAATAAAATTATTCCTCAAAAATACAACTTGCCTAATAATTCTGCACTCCCTGTATGTTGTCTACTTCTTTGAATCATGTAAGGCTCGCAAAGTGGTCCACCATCTATACTGAAATCCAGTGCCAGGTGAGGACAGCTGGGCTCAACGATGCCAAGCTCTCCATCTTTGTCTCCCCCTGCTCTCCCTTTGCCCCAACACTCACACAGACTGGCCTGCCCCCTCTTGCCATCAGATGTCACTGAAGATGCATTTTAATCAGAATCTCAGTGATGGATTCTTTCCAAAAAGATAGATATATCAAGCAGGAGAGAGAGAAGCCTTAACTTTGGTAAACTTTTCTTTCAGTCAGTTATTGTTTTTGTAATATTTTCTCTCTCTTGTATCTCAAAAAGTAGAGGAGGATCAGCTTCCTCTGCCTCAGTGGACAAGAAGCCTCTCACAGATACCAAGACCCACTGTACAAGTTTATCACATGTTTTTACATTTCTTTTATTTTCCCTTGTTGTGTATAATATCTATTTCTACTTTGTTGTGGTTATGTTTAAGGATGGATTCTATCAAGGTTAAGTTTAGGGAATGGTCTTGGTTCCAGGGGCTGTGCCAAAAAAACAAGTGGTATGGGAAGAGTTTACTATTGATTAACAAAATCAAAACATCTACCTTTTCCAAACACCACTTAAGAACTTACGTCTCAGCATGTGAATTCATGTCTTCGTGAGAAAAATTAAATAGATAAAGCATAGTATTGCAATATTGCCAGTATTGTGATATTACATTAAATGGAATCAACTGAAAAACCATCCAGCACTGGACCCCCCAGGGCTGGAGGGGGGTTGCACACTCACGACCACTTTAGACTGCAAAGCGACTGAAAATAATTACTGCCTAATTTATAAATGCGGGCAGATTGTGAACATGTTGCCATCAGTCTGAATGAGTCTTTGTCAATGAGCACAACTTGAGGGGACTTGACTCAGCTGGCTGCCAGCTGGCTGTATTCTGGTTATTTTCCTATAGAACATGAAAGTTGCTATGTGCAAATATAATATATTATACAAATACAATGTGAATTGCTCTGTGCATAGGCAAGAACACTTATGTGATTTGTTGCAGCTAATTTTTCTATTATCTGAAACAGATTGCATGTAATTGCCAATTTGACCACATTCAATTGCAGACTGATATTTGGACTGTCTCCTCTTTTGTTTTGTTAATGGGCAAGCCAATCCAACAAAACTTCATATCATCACAGCAATTATTAGAATCTACAAAAACATTTATTACAAATCCAAATTCTATTGATTTTCCTATATATACTATATACTACTATATACTATAAAGTTCATTTCATCATCCTCGACATTAAGTAGCATAGGAAGAATTTGAACAAGCACTACAGTTCTGGCTTTTGCTGGCCAGTATACTACTGGCATTATTCAGAGAAGTGTACGTCTTTCTTGCAGAAGAGGTTCGTGACAGAATTTAGTTGATCATATATTCCGATAAAATTCGCAAACTATGAGCCAGACAGACTTTTAAAACTATGCCAACTGTTCAAAATCAGAACAATTATGGAAAATGCTACAGCCAAACAGGATGACTGGAACTGAGGCAATTCCCAGACTGCAATGTCAACTCAAACCCTTGATCCCTGTAGCTACAGGTGTCAGAGTCCTGGGACTGGGCGACCCAGGATCCCTGAGCAGTCATGTATTATATTATTATTATTATTATTATTGTTGTGTATTTTGGTGTTGCTCCCCCTTCCCTGTGCTTGTGTATATGTGTGTGTGGGTGGCTGAGCACTTGTTTATAGGCGGCGTCAGGCCTGGAGGGTGTGGCCCTGCAAGGGGACTGGCCACACCCGAAGCCACACACCTGCTGCTGATCAGGCCTCGTCGGGGGAGCTACTTAAGAGAGTCTTGGAGCTCCCACCGACGCGGGATCATTCTGTCACGGTCTGGCTGGCAGACCGTGGGGATGTGGGGAAAGGAGGACCCAGGCGCGGTGCTCTATGTATAAACAGTGTGTTTATTTACAGAGTGGAACAAAAACAACAATAAATCCCCGTGTTCTCCCAGACTCCCGTGTCGTGTCTCTGCGTGAATAGTTCGTGTCTCTGTGCTCTCCGCTCCCGTGTCAGCACCCCCCGGTGCTCGCTGCTCTTCGTGCCTTCCACGCTCCTCCTGCGGGAAACAATAGACGCAGCCGTCAGGACACAAATAACCGCGGGCATACACTTACACACATTAACTCAGTTCAATGGGACGACTAACGTGGAGTCTCAAGGAATGATCCCGCGCCGGTGGGAGCTCCAAGACTCTCTTAAGTAGCTCCCCCGACGAGGCCTGATCAGCAGCAGGTGTGTGGCTTCGGGTGTGGCCAGTCCCCTTGCAGGGCCACACCCTCCAGGCCTGACGCCGCCTATAAACAAGTGCTCAGCCACCCACACACACATATACACAAGCACAGGGAAGGGGGAGCAACACCAAAATACACAACAATAATAATAATAATAATAATATAATACATGACTGCTCAGGGATCCTGGGTCGCCCAGTCCCAGGACCCTGACAACAGGGATGTAAAAGATGGATTTGGAACAAGGAAATATTAATTTGGCTCCACTTCCCCTGTTGGTAGCTCAGGATTAAAGAAATAAGCCAACGTGGACACTCTGACCACTTGACAAACTTCAAAACCTATGAATTTGTATGTGTCCCCATTAAAATACATATTGGTTAATGTGTGATTCATGTATGTAAATGTGCAAGTATGTGTACAACAATATTTTTGTCAGCTGGTCATTAAACATTAAATCTTTTTGATGGTGCTTTCAACCCCTCACATGCAGGTCCTATGTGTTTACGTGGCACAGTCAGTGTAAGCGCCTCACTTGCAGACACCTCTCTGTTGAGTTGAGCCTGGCAATGCGTGCGCTCCCTCTGTCTCAGACCACCTCTCTGTTCAGCTAGAGTGCTCTTTGTATAAAAGACACCCCTCTGTGTCCCTGGAATGGTTCTTATTTACAGTCCATCTCTTGTTTTTTCGGTTTTTTTGTCATACTTTTTTCTTCCTGAATCTAATTTTCTCTTTGCAGTCAATTTTGGTATTCCCAAGAAAACATTAAACAATGGAATTGAAATGACATGATTTATTTTTTATTGAAATCCAATCAAGCTTTTAATGAGTTCTTGTTCTCTATTTCATTGCCATTTTTCACCACTTTTGCCACTATCCATTGGTACAGATCCCAGGTTTAAAAAAATAATTTCAAACATTGAGGGTGTACTTTTAAAGTTCCCAATCTGTTTGACCTCAGACTGCTATTTATAACACACAATACCTCATTCCTACAGCCTGACAGAGATTTAGACTAAGAATTTCCCTGTTAAAATCAGTACTTCACAAGCGATATTGAGAGCCTTTAAGAGGATTACATCAATGATGCACCATTTCGTTAAAGAGTGTAACATTAGGGTTACTCTATTAAAGATAGTGCTTAAAATGTGTAAGCCAGGCTTTTTGTCCTGCTTCCCCTTGATTAAATTAAGAACAAAATCAGTGAAAGAAAAGTGTGCGTTTCTCCTTGCAGTGTGAAGAATAGGTGTGGAGATGTGATTTAGAAACATGGCTGTCAGATTACTGTCTCCAGCTGTGGAGGAGAAGAGGCCATGCATCTGCTGGGTTTTCTCCTGAGGCTTATTGTCATACTGCACAGTAAACTGCTGTGTGCTGTCGCACAGCAGGGCCACGGAGGTCAGGACATGTGGTCTCTTCTTAAAGGTAGGGAAAGTACACCATAGTCCAGGCGTATTTTGTGTTCTGGCTCCCTTTCCACCTGGATAACCTCAACTCACCAGCCTTAGGGTTTCAAGAACAATCCTGAGAGGTTGCAGCAGACTTTAGCATGGCAACAGACATAGCTACCCAAACTCCGAGGACTACAGTAGCTAAATAAAAGTAACATTCATCTAAAAGTTGCCACTATCCAACTGTTATCTTGAAATCAGAAAACAAGGAAAGCTTATGCAATCTTGCATCTATCATTCAAATCTTCTCTTGTTTGAAAATTTGAAGAGATGGCAGTCAAATTAATGAGCCGTTTTATCGTTTGCCACCTTTCGTTGGTCTTGCTCGGGAGTTAATAAAACTGTCAATAATAAAAATCCGTCTCAGCGTGGAGGAAATTTATTTCTCTGTTTATTACATGGTTATTTTCCATGTGTTATAGCTCAATTTTTATATACAGTCATATAAGAAAAGAGTCCAGAAATGTGGATGTCTGTGAAACAATCACTGTGTTAAAGCAATAATGGCGCATTGGAGTTATGCTCTCACCCACTACCTCTTACACACACACAAACTCACACACATGCACATCCCCCCCATCTCTTCCCAGCATTACCTACACTCTCCACCATCTGTGCCACATCTCGCTCTGGGCAGGTCTGCAGCACCTTTCTGTCTCATTTGCCATTTCCCTGTTTGCCTCCCTACAGTTTTCCTCTCCATCTCCTTCACACTTGTGTTCAATTTTTGGATCAGCATCAGGACATTAACCATTAAGAGGTTACAAACGGGTTTATATTAAGTTGCCTTTGGCTAAACAGACCTCTCAGAGTGTCTTTAGATCATCTTTTCAATTAGATACAACAGATTAATACTTATCTCTCTGTCCAAGCTACATTGCGTGTGTGAGGGGGAGAATTTTGCCAAATTAACACATTTTTTACAGTGTGTTGTTGTTAAATGGATTGTGTTTCTGGTGTTCGCTCAAAGGACATAATGGAACAACTCGCAATTGATGGATGTTACTGCAGAAAATGAATATGAATGCATTACATCAGCAATATTTTTCCCCAGTCGTTATTAATTCTAGATTTAGTTTGGCAAATAGATTTGTTTTTTTGGATTGATGCCCAAGTACTGTATCATGAAGGATTCATTATTCAAAAATAAAACTGAAACTAGGGCATTCCTGTTGTAAACTGTTTGAGATAAATAATGCTGAATGGTTTCAAAAAACCTTTTCATCTTCACTTTACATTAATTTTTTGTTTGTTTGTTTTTTGGCACAAGGGGGGGTTGTTTATTTTTTCTTTACTACAAAAGGAGTTCAAGACTGTATCTTATAGCAGCTCATTTTATTGCTATGGATTTCATAGTATATCTCAAATGTGTCCGATTCAAAAATGCAAAAAAAGGGAAGCTCTATAATGTCTATGTGATAGTCAGAGACCCCTTTGAGAAGGAAATCTGTGGTTTGCTTCACCCAAACAACAGATGCTGTATATAAATTATGTACAAAAGTCATTAGAAAATAATTTCCTGAATTGTGAATTTATGGAGAAATCCGTTTTTTGTGATGAAAAGCCTTTGAAGAGAGCGTCTCTCTCGCTCTCTTTCTCTCTTCTGCTCTGGTTAAAACATTAATATGCTTTAACCAGAGCAAATACCTGAGTATTCAAGTTCAAGAAAACAATTTTTATTAACTTTTTTTCATTTCATGCTCCTCAGTCGCTGTCCCTCTAAGAAGGCTAAGTCTTTGGTGTTTGTTGATGGTAACATGCTCTGCATTTCTGATTATATTTCAAAGTTGATGACTGAAGACACGATTCTCATCTTGACTGATGTCGTATAATTGGGCTCGGTATCTGCTGTTAGTGTCTGATGAAAGATCTCCTCTTATCCACAGCTGGTCTGCTACCTTTGATGGCACTTGGTTTAATCTTTGTGGCGCATTTCCAAAACCGATTTTAACGTTTTTATATACAGATGAAGCACCACGAGATGCGAAATGGATTTGTTTTTATTTGTTCGACGGTACACACTTCTAACTGACAAACAAGTTTGTAGCTTAGAGTTGAACAATGATTTGTGTGGGCAGGTAACTCTGGAGAGGTCAAGTGAGTCTAATGTCTTCAGACAGCTGAAGATGCAGTTTCTTCATTAAGACAGCTCGTGTCAGCATGATTCTGGCTCCATGTGGTGGGCAAATAATTAAAGAGAGGCCCAAGAAAAACGTCAAAGGGACGGACGGGTTACCTCTTCTGATGACCTTATCTCATCCAGGCAGCAAATTTTAATCACAGAGTTAAAAACTTACAGCATAATGAGGGGAAGTGCATGGTTGTCCATCACACCTGTCCATTACAGGTGAATTACAATCAGCTGTCTTATCGCTTATAGGAAGCAGGTATAGATAGATTTATATCCCTACTAATTAAAATAGGCATTTTTCCCCAAGTGGGAAAACAGTTGAGCCAATAAGAAAAGTGCACAGCAACAAAAAAAATAAAATAAATAAAATTCCAAGGCATAAATTTTTGTCTGTCTCACTCCTCAGTGACTTCTCCCAGCAACCTCTTAGACAATCAAGCATTTAGTGTAAATAAAATTGCATAGCAAAGTTTTTTTTTCACCAAAAAATAGAAAAAGTTGGAATCTTGTTTGACATCTTTATTTTTTGCCTGAATTTTCAGTTTTAGTGAATGTTTTAATAAACATAGGTGCAGGGTGTACTTTTTGAAACTGTTTGAGGTGACGTTTTGAATGTGTGCTTAAAAAAAGAACTTTAACATCTATGATGTAACCTTTATATAATCATTAGTCATTTTAACTACGTTAGTGACCGAAATTGAACACTAATCTCTTCAATCTCTTCATTTAAAATCTTAAATTATAAATTAAGAGACTGAGAATCTTAATTTATAATTTAAGATTCCCAGTCTCTCATCTTTTGTTTTTTTCCTCTTGCAGGCACAGGAGATATGTTTTAATATAAAACAAAAGGTTTTTTAAAGCTGTTTTAACATATCACACTTGAATCCCCATTTTACATAGCACCAGGGGTACCAGTCCTCTTAAAATACACACATGCTCTCAGAAAAATAAGTTAGTAAAGGAAAAGTATAGGACTTAGGTGACTGAAGTTCAAATCTGTGACTATCTTTCCACCTTTACCCATATCTCTGGAATCCCCTGATAACAGGGAAGTGAACGACCCCCATTTTACAGCATCACAGAGTTTAATGTCTAACTTGTGGTTTATCCAGTGACAAATGGTCAAGCTAGGTTTGATGTTTTCACACTGATGTGTGGCCGCTCCTTTGCATCAGCTCATCATAGTAACTGCATCAGTTGCAATGCAAACAAGCCATGGTTGCCCTGTATATCAAGGCCTTCTAGCAAGATGATGCATTTAGCAACCCCAGTGCATGACTGTAATTTATCAAGTTGAAATAAGAGGGTGCTCATCTCACCTTCCGAATTCTGATGTCGATTGTCAAGCGTGTGTTTGACCATGACATTCGGTATAATAATAGTTCTAGAGTTTTTTTGTTTTTTGAGACTTGTAAATACGAAAAATATGATTTTCTCATGGTTTTAAACATTTTATCTACTTAGTGGTAAGTGGTTTTAATGCTGAACCACCTTATTCATGATAGGTAACTGAAAAGCTGTGGATGGATCAAGGTGGATTTGAAAAAGGACCAGGATCATCCCACTGATGTGTCATCAATTCTATTGTCACAGAAACATAAGTGCCAACATCAAAAATCCATTTCTGTTCACTGTCTCAAGTTGCAGTGCTCAAAAGTCCCTTAGTGTGCTGCACTGGTTCTGCTGGAGGTTTCTTCCTATTAAAAGGGAGTTTTTCCTTCCCACTGTCGCCAAGTGCTTGGGAGTCATATAATTGTTGCCTTTTTCTCTGCATGTATTATTGTAGGGTCTACCTTACAATATAAAGTGCTTTGAGATGACTGTTGTTGTGATTTGGCGCTGTATAAATAAAATTGAATTGATTTTGTCCCTACCAGGGATAAAAATGACTCCCCCCATCCTAGTCCAATCCCTCAGCAAGTTTCACTAACCACATCCCTTTACCGAGCCTCATGTCAAAAGAAACCTCTTTACTGTAAACCTTTAACAACAGGTGATTTTTTTTTACTGCCCATTTTGCTGTGATTGGCATGCTTTGGCTTACATTCTGGAACATTATGTAAAAAATAAAATGCATTTAAGAGAATAAAGATACTGCAACAAAGAAAACTGCACTGAATGTCTCGAAATGTACCTTTTTGTAAAAAAAATTCATGCATTTCATTGGGTGAGCGAGCATCCTTACATCTGGAGGAGGTTTGTTTAGACATTTGTTGCATCTGACGTTGCTAGCCGCCGTTGTCATCTTCTGGTTAAATGATGCGTGAAAGTGAATATCCATCTTCCGTGATCAAAAGCGTTATGTGATGACAGTACGACACATGCATTATAAACAACCTGGTTGGTTGTGGAAGTGAAAATACCAGACTGGGCTCTGTCCCTCAAAGAGAGGAGTACACAACTGCCATTATGTTCAATAACAACATTTTAAAAGCTCTTCTATATCCATTTGTCCAAACCATCAAGCATTTCAAACACCCACCACTGTTTTCCCTTAAAAATAAACCTAAACTTGCATTGTAACCCCTGGACTCACTTGTGAGACCCACACAAGCAATTAAAAAAAAATCTGTGAAATCTTGCTCAGTAGTTTGATTCAAGAATAAATGGCCCGCTGTGTAAAGGTAGGGGAGCATTATGTGATGTAACAAGCTTATTTGTGAAAACACAAGGGAGAATCAGAGGAGGGTTTACAGCATTAAAGTGCACAGCAAGAAATCACTCAGCCTACGTGAATAAGCCTCCAGGCGGTCAACTCAGCTGATGGGGAAGAAATACCACTGCCATTAAAGCCCTCTCAACACCTGTGTGGATTTCTTAAATTGAAACTGTCCGACTTTGGAGAGTGAAAGAGCAGTGGGGGAAGGTGAAGCTGCCGTACAGACAAATGCCAAGTAAAAGGTGGGATGAAGAGGAGAGAGATGGACAGAGCAGCCAACAAGAAGTGAGAGAAAAACAGCGAAATGTCCACTCCTGCTTCCTGTGATTACAGTGCTATTATTTAAATGTCAGTGCCTGTCTGTCCATATGTCAGTCTCGTACAGGGGAAATTTATGTGAGCTCTGAACAATGTGTTAATGTCATCTTTATTTCTATTAATTTAAATGGGAGAAAAGCGTGTGCAAGACAGAGAGAGAGAGCATGTGCGCGCATGTGTATTTTATTAGAGAGAAAGGGGAAGAGAAATGGAGAGCAGAAAGAGGAAGAGAGAAAGCTAGCACTCTTGTCTCAGTCCCTCTGTTGATGCACATGGAACAAGGTTAATTACTTTTCTGACCTTTTCCGTAAGCTTAAAGAAATATTCCAGCCATAGCCTGAATAGATAGCACCTCTAGAGATGCTGAGTCAATGGCCAAACAGTGAAAAATGAAACACCGCTGAATCTTTTAAGTGTAACCTTATTTACCTTCACCATTACTTATCAAATGTTTCAATAAAACTGCCTGCATCACTGATTTAATGTCACAGACAGAGCGGCATTGCATGTTTTCTACCTGTAGCTGCTCGCTAACATTGATTTAAAAAAAAAAAATTTTAATGTATGCAAAGCATTCAACTTTTTTACACATGTGAGATATGCTTAAGTGGATTATTCTGGATATAAAACATCAGTCTACAAGGCTGCAAAAACACTTAACCTTATGCATATGAAATATGTCCATAAATACTGTACTTACTGTACAGGGCTGTTTCAAGACACCAAACATAAACCATGAAATAAATGTGATTAGAATTTTTATTTAATTTGTTTTAGTTTTTTTATTTTTAATTCTCATATCTGCTTAGGTTTTCTGTACCCTGCAGTGCGCTTTCTATTATGTATGACTTCCAAAACCCTACTGAAAAGAAAAAGCATTAGTAAAAACCTTATTTAGATTCACATCAGAGTTGCAAGGTTAAGCTAGATTTTTAATCTAAAAATGAAAATAATCACTACAATCATTTTACTACAAGCAGTTTTCAGAGAAGTGACCAATTCTACCAATGTTTTAAAAGTACATCAGAGTATAGTATCAAGTCAGTTCAACCTCTTGGATATTGATCTGGTTGATTAGGTAGCAGAGGGGGTTGTTAATCAGTTTTATCTGTTGATAAAAAGTAACAGCAGGTGTACTAGAGGGGCAACAATGAGGCTATCTCCAGTATGGAGGAGATTCCAGTAGACAGGCAGGTACTCTAGGAGAGATGGGCAGTGTTGTAGAACAGCGGTCCCCAACCTTTTTTGCGCCACGGTTTATGCCCAACAATATTTTCACGGACCGGCCTTTAAGGTGTCGCGGATAAATACAACAAAATAAAACTAGTAAAGATACCGGAAAAAAGAAAATTTACTCATAACACACCTGTAAAGACCCAGGAAAACCGAGTAAACGATAAAAATGATAACAAAATAACGCTGAAAACCGATACAAACCCTGAAAACTATACATTTCACACCTGAGCCTCAACTCTCGCGGCCCGGTACCAAACGACTCACGGACCGGTACCGGTCCGAGGCCCGGGGGTTGGGGACCGCTGTTGTAGAATGTCCTTAAACCATCAGCAGGACTGGTATCTGCTGTTTCGTGTAAGAAAGAACAGGAAGGGCACCACAAGAGCTAAAAAATGACCACTGTGATTGTCCCTAACCAAACAATCGAAAACAGACCTTATAAGGGTGACCTGCATGCCCAACATCCTCTAGTAGGCCTGTGCTCACTGTCCAGCATTGTGGAGCCTGATTCGCATTTGCTATAGAATACCAGAATTGGTAAGTCCACCACTGGCTCTCTATGGTTTTGACAGATGAGAGCAGATTCACCCTGAGCACAAGTGACAGATGTGAAAGTGTCTGGAGAAGCCGTGAAGACTGTTAATGTTGCCTGTAACATTTTTTGGCATGAGTGGTTGGGTGGTGGGTGTGTGATGGTCTGGGGAGGCATATTCAGGACATCAAAGACCTCTACAGGCATGGACCCGCTGTCAGACCCTACGCCGGTGCTGTGGTCCTGAGTTCTTCACGTACAACAATGCCTTGCCTCAATTGGCAAGAGTATGTAAGTAGTTTCTGGAGGATAAAGGAATTGATACCACTGACTGCCCCCACGCTCCCCTGACCTAAATCCAGTATCACATCTTATGTTTGGGTTTTCCAGGTTCCACCTCAAACTGTCTAGGAGCTCAGTGATAATCTGGGGATTTCCTTCCACATCCAGATCTAGGATCCTCCAGGACACCGTCCATTGTCTCATTAAAGGAGCATGACCCGATGTTGTCAGGCATGTATAGAAGCACGTGGGCATCTTAAAAACTACTGAGTATCATTTTTTCCCTCTTTTGCCCTCTGTAGTTTGACCATTTTCATTTTCAGACCTAAAGAAACTGTCTACAATGGATGAATGGTATCTGAAAGTTATGCCCTTTCCAGAAATCCAGCAAAGACCTGACACAGGACCCGCGATATGAGTCTGGCGCTTCCATCTACTGTTTGCTAAAGCCTCATCAAAAATGGTCTCAGTGGAAGGGTGGTGTCAGGAAGCCATTCTTAAGGAAGGGAAACAGGGAGAAAAGGTTGAGATATGCCGAATGACACTAGAACTAGACTGAAAATCAGTGCCAGCAGGTCTTATGGAGAGATGAATCCAAGTTTGAAATTTTTGGTTAAAATCCACATAGAGGAAGTAAGGAGAGCTGCCTTATTCACTCTCTTCTTCTTCTCCTCCTGTATAACACAGTGGAGGCTCTGTCCTGGTTTGCGGCTGCATTTCAACAGTGTCACAAGGATCTTGTCAAAACTGATGGAATTTTTAATGCAGAATTGAACCACCAGATTTTTAAACACATATCAGGAAAGCATCTGATTGGTTTAATCTTCAGCACAATAATGATCCCAATTTATTGAAACGTGTTTTCATACGTTTCAATAAATTACTGCATTAAATTCTCCTTTTCGTAGCAAAATATGAGACTTTTGCACAATACTAAGCGAACGAGAGCTACAAACAGGATTCTGAACTGCACAATAGCATATACATGTTAGTAGGGCCATTCCTACTTTAACAGAAATACCATAATCACGACTCCATTCCCAACTTAAAATAGAAACCTAACTCAGTAGCACAATTACAGCCCTGAATGCAAGCTTCATTTACATTTAAACTTATAATAGTTGGCACCATACTTTCCTTAAAAGAATGTTCTTGGCTGTCAGATAGAAGAGAATAATTTTGCACCCAGTTCATTTTACTTGCCCTTACAGAAATAACAGTTTTATAGCCTGCAGCACTTTAAGCTTTAAAATGTAATGTAAGGCAGATAGTGGCTGCTCTTGATGAGCAGCTGTGTTATCGTTTCTGCATGTCTAAAACTTGTATAAAAGCTGTTAAATAGGGCTATATTCGGTGCATAAATGGGATCACACCATCCATACATCCATTAAAGTCAGTAATACTGTCAGTGTGTCTCACAGTGGCTTCCATTGTCAGGCTGTTTGATATGCATTCATCTGTCTTCCCGGCTGATCTGTGTTGGCAGCCACCCTCAATCTCCCCAAGCTCAATTTGATCTCCAGGATAAACAAACTCACAACAATTAAAAGAGATATGAGGGTTGACAAAATAATTAACATGGGGCCAGTGTGACTCTAGGGGGGAGGGGTGGGGGATAGCGTGCAGTCAACAAAAACAAATAAACAAATAATAATTTGGGTGGCTGAGCAATGAACATATTAATTGTGCGTACAGCTGAAAACCTTGGAGAAAATAATAATCTCAGAAATAGATGACTACAATCTTCTTGCTTCCTCCCCAAACACACATATCTTGTAAAAATAAACAGCGATTCCCAGTTCATTCACTTATTCACTTATCTCCCACAATAAAACAGAGATAGTGACTGTTCAGTTAAAACAACCGATCTCAGTAGTCTGGTCTTTAGTTCATAGCATGTGTTGCCCCCCTGGTGTGACAGGTGCCTGGGAGGGGTGCGATCCTAGATCCTGCAGCTGTGTATTGAAATAAAGAGGCACAGATCATGAACTTGTTTACGTTTCAACTGCAGGATTTATTCTGCTCATCAACAGGGGAACAAATCATTAATCGCCTCTCATAAGACCCAGCAATTCTTTGTAACGTGTGGCATAACAGCTGTCAGCGCATTGTCAAAAGTACAGGAATAACCTTGCCGAGTATACATTAACCATCATAAATATAGATAACATTGGCTCGCAGTGACCAGGTTGCCTCAGCCTTTGTTCCGGTTACACATACATATCACTGCATCAAGAAATACAATGTACTGTAACTCACAGCCCGTAAATAGCAAATAACCATTCGTATACAGCACATGAGCAGCTATGCAAGCATTAATTACAGCCTTTGCATCCTGTCATACTTCAACAAGACATATAGAGAACACACAACTGAGAACGTGCCTTAGCATCGCTACGGTACTTGAGGCTCACTTCCCCCGCTAGCCAGTCCATTAGCCTAGCACGATCACGTTCACATCACGATCTCATTCAAAACACAATACTTAAACAGTACTTAACTTATAACGGTATACTTTCATTCACGAGTTCACAACAGTCTTATTGCTTCTACTGTGTTACCTATTAGTCATTTTGAGGACTAGTAACCCACCTGTGTATTGAAATAAAGAGGCACAGATCATGAACTTGTTTACGTTTCAACTGCAGGATTTATTCTGCAGATTTGCCTCCCAGGGGGGTTTACGCTCCTCCTGGCCGCTATGCGCCACCTAGTGGTATTTTTTTAAGTAATGCCATGGAAGATGTAAAGTGTAATTAGAAAATACTGATTTAACACTGAACGATATAACAAAGACCAAAATATAACTGGGGTGTTCCCTTTATTTCCTTGTATGAAGACATAAACTGAACTAACATCCCCATAAGTCTTTTTATCTCTTAATTTTTTAACTATTAGTGTAATCCAGATTTACCAGCCACACATTTCAACTTAACACATATGTTAACCTTTTACACTCTCCCCTTTTTTTTTTATATAGGTCTCCTGACTTTTGTCATGTTAAGGGATGTATGTTTCTAGTTACTGTGGTTGAAGGTAACAGGTGTCCAGGTATGGATGTGGGTATGTGAAGTATGGGAGTGGAAGAGTACTGGGAATACCCTGGAGAGGGTATGTGGGCAGGAGAGAGTTCACCCCTGCATTCCATTGCTGGTATGATGGTTGTCCCAGGGTGTTATAGGTGAACATCTCTCTCGGCCTGGCAGTCCGCTGCGTTCTCCTCGAAATCTCTATTTCTTCCGGTGGTTTATTCTCATCAACTGTTGGGTTAACTGGTGGCTTGGTACACAGGTCTGGCTCAGTGTGATGTTCGTCTTCCAGGGCAGCGTCCTCCAAAGCTCTGTAGTGTCTCTGTGGTACATTATCGCCCAGTTCTGGGATGTTAGTTTCCTCCACGACGGAAGGGTGGAATTCATGAGCTGTGGCTCTTAGTCTTTGCTCAACCTGAGGATGGTGTACTGTCGGTGGTTGTTCTTTCTCTCTAAATCGCAGCCTGTAACATGGAATCTTTTGGTAAGAGTATTCTTCATCAGAACTGTCTGTGTTTTGGTCATGTGTGTCAACAACTGCCGTTTTCTGTTTTGTTACCTTGTACGGTCTCTCTTCAGGTTGTGAAAGAGGAGTTTCCTCCAGGGGCAGTTCATTTACTGGAAGCAGTAGGTTCCTGTGGAGTACTCGCACTGTTTTGGGACCCTTTTCAGGCTGTACTCGGTAAACCGGTCCATTGTCGACTCTTTCCACCACACGGTGCACTACCTGCTCCCAGTAAGCCCGCAGCTTGCCGGGTCCACCACGTTCTGACAGGTTTCTCACGAGCACTCGGTCGCCTGGACAGAGAACAACACCTCTCACTGCACGGTCATATTGTCTCTTGCCCTTAGCAGAGGATTTCTCACTGTTTTTTGCTGCCATTTCATATGCAAAACCCATCTTCTTTTCCCATTTCTGTGCATATGACTGTCGATCCGATGTTTCAGGATTTCTTTTGGGCGGAAACAACAAGTCCACAGGCAAACGTGGAGATCGGCCATATAGAAGAAAAAATGGGGAGAACCCAGTGGCCTCATGCCTTGTACAATTATAGGCATGTATAACATGAGCCAGATGGTCTTTCCACTGAATCTTTTTCTCCTCCTCCAGAGTACGCAACATTTGAAGGAGGGTCCGGTTAAGTCTCTCTACTGGATTGCTTTGCGGGTGATATGGCGTTGTTTGTGAATGACCAATACCAGCCAGCCGTTCTAACCTGCTGAACAAGGTATTCTCAAACTCCCTCCCCTGATCGTGGTGGAGTTTCTCTGGGTATCCAAAGCGAGGGATAAAGTCATGGAATATTTTGTCAGCTGCGGTTTTCCCAGATTTATTCCTTGTTGGATACGCCTGGGCAAAGCGTGTAAAGTGGTCGACAAGAACAAGAATGTACTCATAGCCCTGACTTTGCTCTAGGTGTAGGTAGTCAATACAAAGCAACTCGAGAGGACTGCTGGTGGTTATATGTTCCATCGGAGCTCTTTGGGGAAGATTAGGACGTTTCTGTTTAATACAGACACACCTTTTGTTTACATAGTCCTCTATGTCATCCTGCATGTTGGGCCAGTAAAACCGTTCCCGGGCAAGGTGTGTTACTTTATCGGCGCCAACATGACCCATGTCATTGTGAAGTGCTTTCAGCACCAGGGGCTTTAGCTTTTCAGGAAGCACAAGTTGTTGATGCTGACGATTCAGTCGATACAGTATTGCTTCCTCCACCACTAGCTTCTTCCATTCGTAAAGCAGTCTTTTCGTTTGTTTGCTCATTTTTCTCTTATCCCTTTCATTAGGAGTCCAGTTTCTGAGCTTTAGCGAAAGCACCTCCTTTATGGCTGTATCATCCTGCTGTGCTGCCTGAATATCTGCAGATGTAATATTGGAAATACTCTCAGGTGGCACAGTGTCTGCATTTCCCCTATTCACCTGTAAGGCTGCTGCCCCGGGCACCTCATCTCCCTGCCTTGCTTTGCTTCTTTGCCATGCTGTGGACACAACCTCTGATGACATAGTCTCTGTGTGATCTGCCATTCTGTCTTGGAGTTTTACTGGGTACCTTGACAGGGCATCTGCATCTATATTCAGCTTCCCTGGTCTGTATTTGATGTCAAAGTGGAAGTCAGCTAGCTCACCAACCCACCTATGTCCAACGGCGTTTAGTCTGGCAGTGCTCAGAACGTATGTTAAGGGGTTGTTATCAGTGTAGACTGTGAATGTCGGGGCATAATACAAGTAGTCTCGAAACTTATCACAGATGGCCCACTTGAGTGCTAAGAACTCGAGCTTACCAGAGTGAAGGTGATAGTTTCTCTCAGCCGATGTCAGTGTTCTTGAGCCATATCCGATGACACGTAACTTGTTTTCCTGACTCTGGTACAGCACTGCACCTAATCCGTCACCTGATGCGTCTGTGTGTAGAATGAATGGAAGGTTGACGTTTGGGTATGCTAGGGTGGGTGGAGTCGTCAGCACATCCACAAGTTTAGCCAAAACAGCCTGGTGCTCTGCTGCCCATCTGATGGGTGTTTTTGATGGCAGCTGTCCTTTTTCTTCCTTCTTAGCTCTGCTTTTGTTTCCATTTGTCTCATGTTGATTGTTGTTTTTACCTTTGTCAGGATTGCTAGGTTTCTGGAGAAGTTCAAACAGCGGCTTGGCCAACCGGGAAAAGTCTTGAATGAAGGAGCGATAGTACCCCAGGAATCCCAGCAAGGACTTAACATCTCCAACAGTGTGAGGCACTTTATCTTTCAGAGCCATGACGGCCTCCAAGTCCTTTGGATCAATCTTAACTCCATCTGCTGATACTAAACGTCCAAGATAACGAACCTCTCTTTTGAACAACTCACACTTCGCAGGTCTCAGTTTGATTCCGTGTTCTCTCATGCGGCCCAGAACTTGTCTGAGGTGGTTGACATGTGCCTCAAAGGATGTAGAATAACACAACACATCATCAAGATATGGAGCACAGCACTCATCTCTAATTCCATACACCTATGGAATGCTGCAGGTGCATTTGTCAAACCAAATGGGATTCGAATCCATTCATAAAGCCCCCACGGTGTGCTGAAAGCTGTAAGGTGTCTGGATTCCTCACTTACAAACCCTTGGTGATATGCGCTTCCTTGATCTAATATCGAGAACCATGTGTTACCACCCAGGTTGTCAAGTAAGTCCTGTATGCGCGGCAAGGGATGACGATCTGCGACTGTTTTTTTGTTCAGTCCCCTAAAGTCCACACATAGCCGCAAACTCTGGTCCTTCTTACGGGCACAGACAACTGGAGAGGAGTAAGAGGACACAGATTTGCGGATCCAACCTCTGTCTAGGAGATTCTTTACATAGTCTTTAACCTCCTGGTACAAAGGCTTAGGGATAGAGTTATAGCACTTTTGGACTGGATTGTTGTCGGTTACATTAATCTTCAGCTGCAAGTTGGGTATGCAACCTATGTCTCCCTCCCCTTTAGCAAACACATCAGATTCCTCAAAGAGCATCTGACGCACAACTTCCTGCTGCTGCTGATCAAGATGCTCCAAGTTAACAGGAGGATGCCATTTTTTTGATGTATAAGTCTCTGGGATACTGTTGTGACTGGCTTGGCTACCCTGCGTGGTACGTATATGTGTATCAGTACTTGACTGCCCTGACTGCTGATAAGGGGGACCAAAATCAATCGGCCTGCTGTCTATGATTCCTTCTAGGCAGCCCAAGGCCATCCTTGGTGGCAAGAAGATATCATGTTTGGTTGAATTGCAGACTGGGATTTTTACAGTCTTAGATGCACCAGGAGACACATTAACTAAAGCAGGAAATAAATCCAGTCCATCTGGGACATCTCTTTTTAATGCTGGTTCAAATAACATTGTCCCCTCCTCAGGCCAACCCCTGATATGGCATTTCACTTGACATATTTGGCCACTAGGAACTGTGAGACCTCTCTTTCCTAATCTGATCATCTCATTCCTAGTTTGTTGGCCCGTTGGGGTTTCGCTGACAACAGAAACAATTGTTTCAGCAGTATCTCGATGGAGTTTTAATGCCTCTGCTAGCAAATCACTTAACATGACACTCCCTGATCTTTCCAGACTTTCAAGGATGAGCTCCTCTATCACATTGAAACCTAGTAACAAACCGTTCACACAGCTCTGACTCACTAGCATGGGTACATGTATGGCTATCTGGCCATGTTTTTCACTTCTGATTTCCACAAGTACCTCAGCCCAACCCTCAAAGGGGACATCCGTCCCATTAGCTGCTGTTATTCTGAGTGGATCATTTGGCAAAAACTCTTCAAGCGACCTGACTTTTGTGTCTGGTAGGTGCTTCTCTAGCCACGACTTTGCCATTATCGTGACCTGAGCACCACTGTCCAGTAGCACCTCAGTTGGTACCCCATTAAGGTGACAGGTAAGCATACACCTTTTGCCTATCAGTCGAGCTACACGGTTTCCTTTCCCCGCTCTCTTCCTTAGGAGTGGCTGATTATCAGTTGGAGTCCTGCTCTCATGGTTTGTTACAATGGTTTGGGACCCTGGCTCTTGTCTGATCACTGGTGGTCCCTCCCCAGTGACCCTCTGATGTTTCCCGATTTGTTCTTGGACAGACAGCCCACCGCCCGGTGTCCCTCCTGGCCACACCGGAAACAGTGGTTACAACTGGCAATCCCTTGGGTTATACAGGGCCTGCATTTTCCTTTCACAGAGGACTTGGATGGTTGGGCAGTATTAAGTGAGCTGACCTGTGTGGACCCAGAGGGACTTCCCTCTGAAGTGAGAGCCTTCTCAATAGCCTTGGCCAAAACAGACACCTGTGCTGTTAGTTCATGCAGGGCTGCTCGTTGTGCCTGGACTTCAGCTTGGGTTTGCAGGACGGTGGCTTGGACCTCGGCTGGAGGCTGAGCTGCGGGTTGTCTTTCACCCTGCTGCATGGCACTAACTGTGACTGCTTTTGCTTTCTGTGTCTGACCTAGGCGACTCTGTCTCTCAACTTCTTCACTAACTGACTTGGTCATTATCTCTAGAATAAAGTCATCAGCACAACTCATGTTAGAAATGAGAGGCCTTAGGTCTCTTCGGACATGAGCGTATTTCTCACTCATTCCCTGATACAATGAGTGAAGAAATACTCCTTGAATCAGTTGACTGGTATATTGGAACTCTGAGCTACTCTGCTGAGAAGCAAACATCACACGCTGTTTTAGCCCCATTAGCCGGTACATGTACTGATGTGGACTTTCTCTGTCCTGTTGTTTAGCATTGCTAAGCTCCTGAAATAGCTCTGCACTGCTCTTGTCTCTCAGGTGTGCTCTGAGGAACCGTTTGAGCTCAGCCACCGTTAATCCAGGTTTGGTCATTAGCATATCCTTAAATGTACCTGGTTTAATAATCTTTAGGACAGTTCGGATGATCTCTGCTTCTGTAAAATTCTCAGCTAGCCCTTCATCAATCTGTCTACACAGAGAGCTATAACTAACATCTGAATCTGAGTCAGAAATCTGTCCACTGTGGAGCTTGAATTCTCTACGAGGCAGGAGCGCTGCAACATCTGCCAGTTTTATAACATCAGTTACTTGACTGGTTACCATGCAGGTTCTATCTGCGTTCACACTAACTACTGAAGGTGTTACCACAGTGTCTGTTTCTGCACCCAGCTCACAGTCCTCATCTGCAGCCACCGGAGGTCGTTGCAGGTCAGTGATGAAGTCGTTGAATACTAGCAGGCGAGACATGCCTTGGTCCTCCTGACTTGCCAGCCGGTCACTTTTCAAAAAGTCCACAATGAAGTCATAGAGTTCCACCTCTGTTGCATCATCTCCTGGTAGGTCATCTTTCACCTCATCCTTGATGGTGTCTACAAGCTTGTACAACACCTCTGTCTTAGCAGTGTTAATAAGCTCATGAAGCTTTCTCTGTATTCCTCGTCGCAGCTCCTGCACAGCCGCCATTCTGGTACCACAGATGGAGCAGACGTAGCACGTTGGTCTTAGTTTATTACTTTATGATTAGCTGCCGTCAAGAGGAGGCACTAATCCCGGACGAGCCCCCACGATTGTTGCCCCCCTGGTGTGACAGGTGCCTGGGAGGGGTGCGATCCTAGATCCTGCAGCTGTGTATTGAAATAAATAGGCACAGATCATGAACTTGTTTACGTTTCAACTGCAGGATTTATTCTGCTCATCAACAGGGGAACAAATCATTAATCGCCTCTCATAAGACCCAGCAATTCTTTGTAACGTGTGGCATAACAGCTGTCAGCGCATTGTCAAAAGTACAGGAATAACCTTGCCGAGTATACATTAACCATCATAAATATAGATAACATTGGCTCGCAGTGACCAGGTTGCCTCAGCCTTTGTTCCGGTTACACATACATATCACTGCATCAAGAAATACAATGTACTGTAACTCACAGCCCGTAAATAGCAAATAACCATTCGTATACAGCACATGAGCAGCTATGCAAGCATTAATTACAGCCTTTGCATCCTGTCTTACTTCAACAAGACATATAGAGAACACACAACTGAGAACGTGCCTTAGCATCGCTACGGTACTTGAGGCTCACTTCCCCCGCTAGCCAGTCCATTAGCCTAGCACGATCACGTTCACATCACGATCTCATTCAAAACACAATACTTAAACAGTACTTAACTTATAACGGTATACTTTCATTCACGAGTTCACAACAGTCTTATTGCTTCTACTGTGTTACCTATTAGTCATTTTGAGGACTAGTAACCCACCTGTGTATTGAAATAAAGAGGCACAGATCATGAACTTGTTTACGTTTCAACTGCAGGATTTATTCTGCAGATTTGCCTCCCAGGGGGGTTTACGCTCCTCCTGGCCGCTATGCGCCACCTAGTGGTATTTTTTAAGTAATGCCATGGAAGATGTAAAGTGTAATTAGAAAATACTGATTTAACACTGAACGATATAACAAAGACCAAAATATAACTGGGGTGTTCCCTTTATTTCCTTGTATGAAGACATAAACTGAACTAACATCCCCATAAGTCTTTTTATCTCTTAATTTTTTAACTATTAGTGTAATCCAGATTTACCAGCCACACATTTCAACTTAACACATATGTTAACCTTTTACACATGCAGAGATTATCATTGCTGAAGGCATCTCTTGATTTAGAAGTCAAGCCGACGGCTACAGATTCCTCAGGTGAACACAGTACGCGCTGGCTTTGAAACGTCACTTATTTGCCTCAAATTGCTTCAGGCTTTGAATAACAATGATAATCCTGACTGGTGGAGGTTTTTTTTTAAAGCACAAATCTTCTGCGATTAATTATAATAGTCATAAGTGTTAAAAGCAGGCCAGCATTGCCCTTAAAATGCTAATATTTTTCAGCTCTAATGGTAACATGTATATTAACATCAGATGTTACCATTAAATAAAAGAGAAGATATCATCTTGCACAATGGTTGTACTATTAGATGTACACGCAAACATACTTAGATACTCAATTATTTCCCACTGAGACTAAAGCTGGCTATTTATCTGTGTTACCCAGAGGTGAGAGTCAATGGGGGGCAGCTTTTAGCAGCTGCATGTGTAAGTGCCATGCTGTCCTTCTGCAGCATCTGGGTAAAAGCACTGAAGAGAAATTGAGGGTGCAATCACTCTGCCTATTATGGAGGAGACATGCTGCTGGTTATCATTAGGAGGTCAAGAAAATAACCCTAGACTCTCAGACAAATTTCATATTCACACAAATGGACCGCATATTGTGTAGGTTGCAAAACACATACATAAATTTAGATTTTCAAGTGCATGTGTGTACATCACACTGACAATTTAAGGCAGCACTAATCAATATTTCTGTAGTATCAAGGGGTCAACTCGTGATGTATAATGTGAAAGTCAATGATAATAGACAGGCATACAGAATATAATACACATTTAAAGAATGTGTGCAGATGCTGTGGACTCGTATAACGTAATTTCTTCAATATGCTGATTATAACAGTGTAAAATTCACAGAACTGGGGATGAAGCCTGATTTTTAATAAAAATTGTTATTACATTTTTTATATTTATGAAAGTTTATATGTACAGAAATAACATTTATGTGAATATTATGATGATCCTACAATTCATTCAAAAATTATTACAGTTAAAAATCACAAATGAACAAAAAATAAATGGCAATGGCAGCGGTCTAAACAGACTTCTGACTTCACAATCAACACCTACATTTCTTTTCTCTCGTGTCATTTTAGTTACTAACCACAGACCATGGTTATAAGTGATCGTTGACATCTAGAATACAGCATCATCATTCCTGCAGATGCTTCTTTAATCTGTCTGTGAATGTCGAGAAAACTGATTAAAGGAATCATTAAGAAGGTTCAGTACAAAGAGATAATATGCACACATTATATAATAAAGTCAGGTTGCAGAAAAATACTCATAAAACTCAAGAGTAAGATTAAAAGTACAGGGTTGAATAGAAAATGTGGGAAAATATGCCAGCTGTAGGAAAAATTGCCGTAAAAGGATATTTTACGGCAATAGAATTTGCTTAGCGAACTTGCACAACCTGTATAATCAGATCATCTGAAAACTACTTACTACTGGGATTTTCTTTTTTGTCCACTCCTCAGATTGAAAGTGAGTATAGTGCTTCTGGGAACGTTTGGCTCATTATATAACTCTCTCGCTACTCTGTTTCCTACCAGACTTGCCTGGGTCTCGATAGTGTAGCAGTGATTAGTCGATTAGTCTCCCCTCTTATCTCCAGGAATGTAAGAATTGCTCATGGAAGTGGTTCCCTGTAGCGCCCAGCCTGCTACTCATCTGGCTCTGTCCATGGTCTTGATTTTCTCTGTGCGAGCCTGCTGGCTGTTGTGTTATACCCTCACACACACAGAACACAAACATACTCTTACTATATCACTCTCATAGACCAACAGGATAACAACACAGCCCTTGGGACAAGGACTGAATAGCCTTTCCTTGTGCTGATAAAGAGAAAATGCCGGGCTGATTATGAGGAGCAGTGATTATCGCCTATAAAATAAAAAACACTGATCCCTCAGAGCACAAAGCTTCACATCATTATCAATAGCACAGATTAAACTCCAAAGTGCCCACTAACTCCTGACTCTTTCATTTCAAAGTTTATAGCACAGCCATCCCTTGTCGCAGCCTCTATAAAGTTAGTTTGCGGTGTCTTTAAGCAGAAACAAAAGATTAGTGTTTAAATTTTTCTCCATGTTTACAATGCACAGTGCCCTTGTACACAGCAGGGCACTGTGCACATCTCTTTCATATCCCATAAAGAAGCAAGCACTGCAAACATTAAATACTTGCAGGAAGCTGAAACCAAGCATCACAGTGGTTCTAATACTCACACAGTGCCTTTGCTAACTCTGCCACTCTGTATATATTTTTTTCTTTCTTTAATTACTGGAAAAAGTTATGATAAAAAGTTCACCGTTACTGTAAATAAATGGTGTGGTTATATTTAAAAATGATTAATAATAATAAATACACATTTTATTGGTGAGAATTAAACTTCCGAATGCATTTTTGCATATTCACTTTAAATCCACATATACACATGTGGGTTTTTTTATGGATCAGTAGAGGTTACCGTGACATGTGCGTGCTTGTGTGCACATAACACTTAGGTCCTGAGGTCCTCCTGACAGAGTCTGGAGCTTTTCACACTGCTGTTGTCTGGGAGCTGAGTTGCCACCCCTTGTCTGTGCTCAACCTTCCCCCTCATCCCCTGAGGGTGTCAGCCCCAGCTGGAGCACCGGAGATCAGACTAAGGCACGAGAAATGCCCCTGAGGAGCTGTGAGGTGGGCGAGGGTTCAGCTGGGGCAAACACTGCTAAGTACCCTGGGATGGTTCCAATCCGACAGGTTGGGTCAGGGGAGGAAACGAGGTGAGGAATCCGTGCGTGTTTGGAGAACAGGCTGTAGGAAGCCTTGTAGTAGCATGTCATTCCAATGTAGGTCATCTATGAGTGACCAGATGGAAGTATACTGATGTGTTTTTGGGATAAATGCACCATGTTTACGCGGATATTCCCGCAAATCTAAGAATAAATGATTACACTACATACTTCCTCAGCTGATCAGCATTAGTAGTGTGTTTGTAAGAGCTGTCAGAAAAAGTACAAACGTGAAAATGAAGTGACCGAGACAAAGACAGATCCCTGTGTGCAGCAACACAGCAGGGAATGAATCTGGTCAAAATTTCAAAGTGTGAATATTTTCTTACCATCCCATTACCTTAAGGTAATGTAAGTACGATTGAAATAAAGTACCATCAGTACAGATTTTATTTCCCCAAATTTACACTTTGATCTCTAAACACTCTGCTCCCACAAATGAGATGAAACTATTCAATTTCACACATTTTAACTGCTCACTATTGACTTGCTCATGAAGAAACCTTATTTGTGGGAACAGGCCAAGTACGAAAACTTGAGCACACTGTGTAATTGAAAACATGACAAGATTAATTTAAATCTCTACATCAGCCAATATTTTGTAAACAAGTTTGTGATAGGCTGCAGTTATAAACGAATACTTCTAATTCGTATTCTGAAAACTTACCTCTCGTTTCTAGAAAACACAATGCACTGAAGATGATGCATTCAATCATATGTGAAGCTTGCAGCCAGTAAAGCTTTTCAATAATACATTATGCCATTGGTTGTCAGTGGATTTGCAGTGGCTACAGGAGCTACATTGCTGTATAAGATGGCTTAGTTTGTGACAGAGTTCCTGTAGATATTAAAGATATTGTGCTTCTGCTCACATGAAAGCAGGCATTGAGCAGACTGTGTTAATTTGATTTATAGTTTTCCTTTGCTGCCAGTATGCCTGCCAATGTTTGTTTACTCAAACATAGACTTAAGATGGTAAACTCATGCTAATTTTCAGATCAGTGATTTCATAGGTACATACTGTAGGTTTATCCCATGATAGTCAAATTGGTCCACTACACTGACTGCTCACAGGAAGATGTTTTAGTAGCTGTAACTATCCAGCTAATTAAATTACCTTCATGAGTTGGTTAAAATAGTATCTCCTCCTTTACTTTTAAAGGTTTCTTTAAGATTTTTTTTTTAAAAGCCTGTGCTAAAAGACTGAAGCAGCCATACAAAAAGAAAAGACTGGTGATCAATTTGGAAGTCACAGAAGCACCACTTTGTTTCTATGTTCAGTGTACAGCTGATATTTAAATGCCATAAGTTATAACTAGTCAAGTTATACAGATAGTAATTTTAATGCATGTTAATATGAACATTGAAGCAATGTGGAACAAAATCCCACCAACATTAAAAAAGGAGCTTGAGTGTCCTTCAAGAAGCCTGGAGAAGGATTTTAAAGAGGTAAGAGTGAAAACAGAGTTCAGGTTTTGTAGGTAGTCATAACAAATATTGACTTTTAAGCTTGTTAAAATTTTGCTTTGTATGTGTCACGGTCCTGGGTCTCCTAACCCAGCGTTTTTAGTTCTTTGTGATGTTTGTATTATTGTAAGTTATTCTATGGTTTCTAGTTTCGATCCCTTGCCCTTCATGTTTCTCTGTGTCCCCTCTGTTCTGTGTAAGTCTGTGTCTGCATGTTTGAGTTCCCCTCTGTGTCTTTTGGTTCTTAGAGTCCTCTGCCTTATGGGTTATGTCTCTGTGTTTCTGTCTAGTTGCTGTCTCCACTGTGTCAAGTTCGCGTCTCTGTGTGATCCTTCCTGTTTTACTTTGAAGGTCCGTGTCTTATGTGAATGTGTCCTGCTTTGCTTGTCTCGTCAGTCCTGATTTCTCACAGCTGTGCCCTCCTTCCGTGTCTCATTCCCCTCATTACTCCCCAGTGTATTTAAACCCTGTGTTTCTCTCAGTCAGTGTTGTGTTGTCCCTCATGCTGTGTGGAGCTCCCTGTGTTCTTAGTTTGTCCTACCAGCAAATAAAGCTGTGATTTTTGAGTTCATCCCCTGAGTCTGTGAGTCTTGCATTTTGGGTCCAACTTCTGCCTGCCGCATAGCGATTCATGACAGTATGTTGTATTTCCATGTATGTTACCACGTTTCTATAAATCCTTTTTTTCCATTTTCCTTGAGAAATATTTTTTTAAAAATCAAGTGTAGGCTAAGACTTTTTCACAGTGCAGTAAATTGAAATTGATCAGAAGGTTACACAAAATGTCTCCACTCATTATAGCTGTCAGATGACTTGAATAAAAGCAATCACCACGACCCATGTTATTCCATGCTTTATACTAGTTTTATACTTGTTCGGTCTAGTGCAATCATGTGCTGAGCAACCGTTCCAGTCCCAGCTGGTTATTTGTGTTGCTTAAAAGTTGGATTTTTAGTGACGCTGTACCAAATAGTCACGGGCACACCGCAGCAATCTGTGTTTGTCTGCCGCAGTCAGAAGTGACAGGCTCTGGAGGTTATTTTTGAAAGTAAAAGAAATGCAGCTTTGTTTGACTTCTTTTGAGTCACATTACCTTGTCAACCTGCAGTCAGTTGAAAGCTTTGTAATGGTGTTGTCATGTTGTGACAACTGAAGCTGTCCTACTTCTATGAATTCAACTTTTAAAAGCATTTATGAAGTTCTTTTGATTCCCTTAAACTTTTTGCCATTTGATACAAAGTGTGTGTTTTGTCCAAAACGTGTCAGTGCAGAAATACACTTATGGAATTATATATAAAAAACAGGGATAGCTGCCTAAAAACAGGTATGAAATTAGGCCATTTATCAGAAACCGCTAAGGAAGAGTTCCACTGTGGTTTCGGTCTCCAGTGGGGCGAACTGCAGAGTCTGTCAGTGTCCTACCTATATAAATCATTTGCTGTATAACAAAACACAGAGAGGCGAACAAAGACTGACTGATTAAAACTTGTAGCAGGATTTCCACCCTCCTTTTGAACGTGTTGGTGGAGAGCAGGTGAGGCGAAGAAAAACACAAAGCGCTTGACAATTTTTCCTCTCTTTTTTGTTGTAATTGTATTCACAATTATAGCAAAACAACCTGAATTGCTTTGCACATATTATCTTCTCCAACAACAATACGCCACATCATTTTTGACTTCTCTGATTCATGTGTTGATTTACTTTGTTCTTTCTTTGCCATTCGAAATCACTGCTATTCTGTTTAACACAGACACTCTGACCTAGCAACTACTCTAGAATACAACAGGGACATTATAAAAGTAATTTCCATCTTACCTTCAGGCAGTCATTTAGCATGAATTAAAATTACATAAGTCTGCAAAAGACAGAAAGATGTTTAAACAGTTTTGCTACATTTTTTTGATACATCTGTGTTAGAGAAAATGATCTACTTTTGAAAGACAAATTGTAAAAACTCTCTTTTAATTTTAATAGTTTATAAAAATCTGAAATGCAGCAGTAATCCAAAATCAAAGCACAGCCTCCACAGCCCTCTCGTGGTAATTGGGATTTTGTGTTGTTTTTGAGTTTTGGATTCAGTGAATTAAATTTTTTTTATAATTCTGATAGTTTGCGAAGTTTACTTCTTGTGAGACTGAGTCTCTGGTTTCAGCCAGGTCTGAACTGGGACAAAAAAATCAGCCCTCATATTTTTTGGTCAAAAACACGCAGATCATTCAGTTAAATATGTCCGCATCTTTGTGGAGTTCCTCAAAGCGATGGTAAAGATGAGTAGCACATATTAAATATATATAAATTAAATAAATCAAATTATATAAACTGTAAGCACACACATATTATCTACATATTTAAAATTGTTTGATGATTGATATTCAAAAGTTTTTATTTCTAATCAGGTTGGTACAGTTGTTGTTAAGACATCTTGTGTGCACTGCAGTGCAGCATGTGGCATTTAAAAGCTACACTTCAGGTATTAGCTGTAGCTCATGGTCAAGGTAGCCATTTGTTTTACTTGAGTCTTTTAATCTGTTCCTTCTTAATTTTGTCCTTCCATCTTTTTTCATACCATCATGCCCTCCTTCATCTCTTCCTCACTCTGTTGTTGGGACTGCTATCCCTCTTCTTGCACGTCTACATTGCTAATTGTAAGGGATAGTTACTAGTCGTTGCTGGTACTGTACTACTGTTGACAGTGCAGCTGCTAACATGTCGGCTCATTTGACACTTTTTCCTGCACCTATTTCTAGTTTCTTTTTCTTCTTCTCTCTTAGCGTTTCGATTCCATCTCCACCAGGGAAGGTAGTGAGCATTTGTGAGAGATTTGATTGGGAAATCCAGTGTCAGCAACGGTGCAGATGTTAAGTTGTGGTAGCGGTACCACCTGGTCATCTAGCTAGCAAGATGACCAGAACGGCAAGAGGAACGTCAATAAATGGAGTAACAGTTTTTAGGCAGTAATTTCAAAGACAACTTTTTAAACAGATACAGGTACGCTATCTGTTTCTGCACAGTTTGCCACAAATTTGTCTATGAGTTAAAAGTACAGTTGCTGCATTTCCAAGGAGAGGAAAACATGGAGAAAGATGTAAGAAGGAGAGGAAAGGAAAACGGAGTGAGAGATTATTTTCAAAGGCAAGGACTGTTACGCAAGTGTAATTTTATAGAATGGAAATTTAAATCTTACATCTAAAGTTCACATTCATTTTAAAGTTTTGAAATTAGACATTTTGCTGAATCATGTTTCTTTTTCTTTTTTTGTGAAATGTCTAACAAAACAAGTTGACATATACAGATTTTTTTTTGCAGTTTAGTGAAGGTTATGGTTAGTTTGCAGTATTGTGGTAAAGTTAACACTGAAGTACTGTGATGGACTTGTTACATCCAGAATACTGTTACTATGTTACATCAAGGGTAGCAAATTTATCATTAATTTGAGGTGATAGCTTTAGTGTATAGTGTTGAATTCACTTGGGTAAGTCCACTTGGGTAAAAAAAAACAGTGAATACCAGCACAAATCAGCTGATCACAGCCTGTACACAAAAGAAAAATCTGCTAGAGCTCACAAACAAATTATTATGTGGCATATTTCTAAGTAACTATTTTCCCCATGCTACACTGATACCAGATGCAATGGTTCACCTGTCACTTTAAACCCTGATAACAGGTATTATAACACCAGTTATCAAGTTTCTCTGTTAAGTCCAGCTTCTTGCTTGAGGCTCTTTACACACTCATATAAAAAGGGGCGTTTTATGCGTGCCACCTACTCCAATCCCAGATATTATCAGATGACGATAGAATGTGGATAAAGAACATGAATAATATAACACTAAAATGTAAGACTGCTGCAAATAACATGAGAGATTAATCCAGCAGAAAATCATTAATCTTGTGATGTAGCGCAGAGTCCTAAAACAAACATTTTAATTCAAGTTAATTATTTTTAACACTGAGTGCGTGCTTAGTGCCGCTGCTGTTTATTTTTGTGATGGCTGCACATTAGCACTCTGAAACCTTAAGCTCGATACATTTAAACATTCAAGGTTGGTGTCCAATAAACTATTACACTAATAAAGGGGACTGCAAATAATTTCAATTTATTAGCAGATCAAAGTGAAATTAACTGAACAGGTATTCTCGGTGTGTTTATTCTTTTAGTATCTGCAATTTCAGCTGTGTAAAAAAGACTTTTCAGCATATTAGAATAAAGCATAAACACATTTATACAGTTTGCATTCTGCATCAGCTGAATACAGCTGAATACAGCTACAGCAGTGTAGTTTACACTGCTGTAGCTTTACAGCTGGGCTTCCTCTGTGATCTTAATAAGTTATAGCTTAAAAATTTGCACATATATTCCCTCAGCAGACAATCTCTTTTGCACTTAAACCATGTTTTAAATTAAAAGAATGGTGAAAATATAGCATTTCTAGGCCATTTTAAACTAAAATTCTAACCAGCTCTCAAAGTGTGTTTAGCATAAGTTACTGTGATGATTTACCAAGTAGAAAGGAGAGCTACTTCTGTGACACAGAAGAGACTTCATGGTCAGCATAGCTCGCTACCCGATTGATCTTGCATTGTGGTACACCCTTCTGTTTTTTTTTTTTTTTTACTGTGTCTTTTTTCTCCATCCATCCATTCACTTCCGCTCATCCTTTTCAGGGTCGCGGGGGGCGCTGGAGCCTATCCTAGCTTTCATAAGGCAAGAGGCAGGGTACACCCTGGCAGGTCTAACACACACAGAGACAGACAACCGTTTGCGCTCACAATCACTCCCACATTCACACCAATTGGCAGTTTAGATTAATCAATTAACCTATCTCCACAAACTGCATGTCTTTGGACAGTGGGAGGAAGCCAGAGTACGTGGAGGGAGCCCACGCAAACACAGGGAGAACATGCAAACTCCGGCCTGATGGTGGAATTGAACTGAGGACCTTCTTGCTGTGCGGCAACAGTGCTAACCACAGTGCTACCCGTGTTTTCTCTTGCAGTTTTTATTTTTTGTAGCAGTGTTAGTTCTCCATGTTTCTTTCACTGAGTGCCTTATATGTTTTTTCTTTCTGTGTTTAGTATTTCACTCAAAGACAAAGTTAATGAACACTTGTTGTGCTGTATTCTGTTTACTTCCTGTTTTACTTCATAGGCTAGTTTTATGTTGTATAGCTCTCTAATTTTATTAGTTTTATTTTCTGACCTTGTTCTTTCTTCATGATTGTAAGCCTCGTGTTGTCTAGTGTTTTTCTGGTCCTCTCTTTGTCATTTTTTAAGATGCCTGTTAATTCTCCCCTTTCTTCCACCTGGTTCTCTGACCTTTGTTACTCTTCTTGTTTATTTCTGGATTTCTGTTCTGCTATGATTTTGGACTCGGCCTTTGTTGATTTTTGGTTTGCCTGAGTGTGCTAATGCAAAATAAATGTAAGATTAATCTAAAAAAACAGGAGATAATAATAAAATACCATGCTGCTTCCTTTGACAAGTTACATGCACAGCAGGATACCATATCAAAACAATTATGCAACATTTTCATTAAATACCAGTAATATCGTTTAATAAATGCTATTAATCAATATTGCAGAAACTATAAAATTTAGTTCAGTATTATTGACTAATAAGGAGAATGTCTGTTGAGATAATGGTTGCAGGCACTACTGTACTACAGTGTCTTTCTTCTGCATAGATTGCCAATTAATCTGATTCAGTCTTGGTATTTTCCCGTGCTGTCTTAATGAGCACTTTGATTCACTGGGAAGAAGCTTCCTCTTTCTGTAGTAATCACTTTTTAGGTATCAGGAAAAAAATGTATGCCGTTACTGTTCTTTCGGAACATTCTCTCTCTAGATGTGACATTATGTCAGGCGATTGATGCTTTCAAACGTCAAGCGGGTCCTCACCTCCTCTTCCCACAATGACACAGAACAGAGCACTTAGCCCAGGGACATGCAGCCATCACAAGTTGACCTTGTAGCAGCCAACCGCAGCGCCTCCGAGGCACAGTCCTTGAAAGGGAGTCAGCCCTTCTCTAACCTACCGCCCCCCAGATGCTCTTTCAGACTCACAAGGCTGTTCCCCTTGCAAGAACCTGTGGCAGTGCTAAAAGTCAGGCCCTGACTGGGGGTCATCGTGAGTAGGAGTCTAAAATACATTTTTAAAACATCTCAGTGTTAGGAAAAGAAACCACGTTACTGCACAGTGACTAACTGGTTAAGATAGCTGGACTATAGTGAAGTTGAACACTTTCTCAACTGCAGTAAAACTGTTGTGTTATTTTGGTTTGCTTGTTAAGTGTATGCGCTCCACTGATTGTTTTTCGGAATCCAAAAGCCCAAATTTGTGTTGGGTCAGTCTTTTTGTTGGTGTGCTGGTGCCTTTTTAGACTTTCTACTACTCCACATGTGTGAAAGTATGATGCACATGTGCTTTAGCTTAAGTCTTAATCTCCTTTCCTGTCTTTACTGTTAGCCTGGCTCATTGCATTATGTTCATAATAATGCAATGTGTGGATGGAGTGATTAGCAGTTCTGTTATTATTTGGCAGTACTGGTATTGTTTGAAGTGGATTTTCTTTCATTATTATTATTGCTTACACTAGTTATGCCTTTAAGCCCAATCATTACATGCCATATTAACACAAATTAAGAGCATGAACAAGACCATCTTACATTTGGAAATAACTAATTAGCATTACAACAAGCACAAGAAAAGAAAAACAAAACAACTGTAAGCTCCATAATTTAGTATCATCACTGTAACATAATTGACAGTTAAAATATATATATATTTATATATAAATGCTCTACTTGTAAAATTAACTCATTTTAAATGATGAGGAAAGTTTGATCCGTTAATAGTTTCCCTTATCTTGTTATACATGTTGTTTCGGTTCTATAATAAAAAGGAGCTACGATGATATAAACAGCCTATATGTTTATATAGGCTATGAATTTAAAAATGTTGGAAAATCTGCATGACCGTTCCATGAAACGGCGCTCGCTAAGGAGGCATTTATGTATATTAACCCTGTAAAGTAGCCTTTTTAAATTCATGAGAATCAGCAAGTTTACCCTCCCTTTCCTTCCCACCCCGACCCAATCCGAACTCTCTGCTCAACAAATAATTTCATCCCATCCTTCACTAGCCCTACAGATTCACTTTCAGTTCAGTACTTGAAATTGAAAAGTTTCCCACTCCTCTACCAACTTTCTGTTTATGTACCTGTATTATAGATAATGTGCCTTTGGAAAGATTGGAAGTAAGTCTTATCATAAGTGGAAAATTTCACAGTCTACAAGTACTCCTATAATCAACCTTTTTACAGACATTTCCACTTTCTTTTATTTATTTATTTATTTTTGTAATGCTCTTACAGTAGTCCTGGCTATAGCAGTCTTCCAAATATAGTTAGCCAGTGGGTGTGTGATACTGTATGCTTTATTGCTGATGCTGACTTCTTGCCATGGTCATTTTTGTTTCTGGACAAGAAATAATGAGACACAACAACAACAAAAACAAACATACATATTGTCCTGGCATCTCCATTGACTTTAACAATGAGCACTGCCAGAGGCTGTTTCTCTTGCAGCTAATTACAGTTGTGTGACATCCATGTAGGCAGTGGAGTTGCTAATGCTAAGAGACCTAGGGTGCTGTTTTCTTTCCCAGCGGAGTGATGTGCTAATGATACAAGCAAACAAACACTCAAGCAAAGGACAACTTTTCAAGAGGACTCAAGGTCGCATATATGAATAATGCATGGCACCCAACAATCAAGCCATGCAAAACATAACACGCTAAGTGGATATTGTGTAGGAGAGCTCAGGCTCTGTGCGTTTTCAGCAGTTGTCCAGGTGCTGTGGAAGGAGCAAATAAAACCTGAAGCTTTCCAGGGAAGGTATGAGCTTTTATGTACGTTTTTGTGTGTATTGTAAATGTGTCTGTTTTGAGACAGGCTTTGTTGACCTTCAGGGAACAGCTGTTGGTCTCAGCATTTATTCAGTTATGGCACATGACGGCATATAGAGCAACACGGTACAAACACATGAGAATAAGAGAAGGTGGGAATGGGAATGCAAGATATAAAATGTTTATGAGAGAAAGAAATGCTGCCTTAGAAAACTCACAATGAAAGTCAAGATTTTAGCCTTCTGAACATGTATTAAATGCTCTTCTTTTCTATTTTTATGTTAGTACAAGCTATATGATGAGCCAAACTTAAGGGTTATATACATGAATTGTATCGCTAAGCCGGATAAAATTACCACCTCCACAAAAATGATGATTGCATTGACCAGATTGGACCCTCTATGCCAACAATAAAAAAATAAATACAGTTTTAAAAAGTAACTAATAGTCAGAATAAGTCCAGAATATCAAGGCTCTTACATGTAGTGCTCTGGTACGGGCTATTCCCTGTGTGGAGAAGTCATTCAAGCTGCAGGTGGATGCCAGTCACCTAAGGGGAGGGGCCATATTGATGGGGTCTGTCAGTCGAGGGTCGGATAAGCCAGTAAGTTTAACAAAACATCAGCTTAACTAATCTGTAATAATAATAAATAAAGTATGAATCATCGCTGGCAAGGAAGGTTCGGCTAATTATTTGATGTTTATGTGGGTTCAGTAGTTGTTTTAATTGAGTGTTTATTTATGTTCTGTTGTCACTGCTCCTGTTGGCTTTCAGCTGCTGGGATGGCAGGCTGTCTTTGTCTGTAGATGTAGATGTAGACAGAAGACAAAACACATACAGGAAGTACTGTAATGCTATATTGCTCATACATACCAAACAGACAAGCAATCTGGCAATTGGAAACAAGGTTTATCATAGCAGCACATTACTGGCTGTTCAATAACGTAGTCATGTCGTAGGCTCACGTGATGAAAGTGCACAAGTTCAGTGTGTCTGCTGTTGCTCCTCTGTTTTTGGTGCTCTGCTCTTTATTTTTGCTTTACCTGTGTCTCCTCCTCCCCCTCTTGCACATGGAAGTTGGTGACAGCTGGTACGTGCAACAACTGTATGTGTTAATTAGTCTATATGATTTGAGATGACAGTTTTTATTTTTAATGCTTACATCTTAAGATCCCCAATGGCTGTGGGGTTTTTTCATCCATTCTTTGAGTTTATGTATCCCAGTACCTGTAAGAATGTCAATCTCTGTGTTCCTGGACCTTCTGATGAAATAATAATAATTAAAATAATAAATGAATAAGCATTTGGTTTTATTCCTCTGCTAAATCCACCTGATTTTGACTGACACTGTTCCTCGTTTCAATATGAGAAGAAAATTATGAGTAATTTGGGCTTGCAGATTCAGAGTAAGGGGAAATATATTCAATTTTTGAATGCACTTGAAGAGAATCACTTTTTTGAAACCCAAAATTGCTAAATTCTGCAAAGTCTTCCCTTCTATTTTTGAAGAATCAAAGGTCATAATAAAACTTGAAAATGAAAAGTGAAACTTTTTTTCTCTTTCTGTCCTTTTTTTTCTCACTTTTTCTTTTTACCTCTCCCATTAAAATGATCACAAGTCCTCAAATTTATTTAGCAGGTTTTCAGGGCATTCAAGCACCAACGCTGGGAATTAATTCATTAGCTACACCCACCTCAAGCTCCTACAGACTACAATAATAATATATTGTGTGTGTGTGTGTGTGTGTGTGTGTGTGTGTGTGTGTGTGTGTGTGTGTGTGTGTGTGTGTGTGTGTGTGTATATAATAATAATACACACACACACAGTCCCTAGACTGTGAGACGTGTATCTATAGCTATTATGAGAGACATAAACACATTCTAAGGCTGAAAATACAGAAACTGCTATTTTGTGTTTAGACTTTAAAAGGCCTCAGAAAAAGTGCTGCGCAACAGTGCACTGGCTTATTTACTGCAATTATCTTCAATTGTAGCAAACAGTCGATTCTATTCGGAAACTTTTCCATTTCATGTAACAATGGAAATCAAATTGTCATATTTAAGTTTTCTTTTTTAAAAGTATGTTTTTCTAATACACACTGATTCACTTTCAGGTACACTGTAAGCAAGTGAAAACACGAGGGAAGCATAGACACAGCACACAGTGTACCAAAAGTCCTTGAATATAGATTAGCAGGTAATAGAATTGCCATTCATGTCCTCATTATTTAGGGGGTTGGTGAGAAGGAATGTTTTACAGTCACTGCGCAGGTGGTTTATGGGCTGAAGGTGCAGAGCATCTGTTTAAACTGCATCAAGAATCAGGCACCATGTTGTGTCAGACTCAATTGCTTTTCATTTTCACCATGAAAACATTCATCTGGACTATTATAACAGGCAGATCAATATGGGTAAATAAAGACCATGTGATATAATTCCATTCAGCCTCTGATTATCCCTCACACAAGCAGAACCCGTGGTATTTCCAGAATGCACCTGTTCAACACGTCTCTGTTCTGAAAAAGAAAAATGATTTAATCTTTACTTAAATTAAGCTTTGTGTCTTTTCCACATGAGTGGATGTGGACATACATCCTGCCTGTAAATGCAAACAGTGCAGTGTACATTTGTGTGTCGGTGCAGTGTTTCACACAACACAGCAGCCTCTGCACTGAGAGCGTAATGAGATTTCTGGTTCTGCTAATCACTTCTTCTGCTTCTTCTTCTTTTTTTTCATCCCATTGTCAACACAGGGAAACACACACTCGCACAAATCTGTGTTTAAGAACAGATCAAAAGTGTCTGTAATCTCTGGCTTAGGATGCAGATCTTGGGAAAAACTGGTGTGCTTTTTCATGTGAGATGCACTCATTTCCCAAGTTAATTATTGCTGCTCCTAAAACAATGAAAAGCCTTAAGCAAGCGTGCAAGAGCGAAAGAAGAATTCGATGCTGCAGGACATTTGAGTAACTTTAGGTAAAAAAAAAAAAAAAATTAATAAATAAAAGTACTCCAATTAAATAAGTTTGAATTTGGGACAACTCCATTGTTTCTAAGAGCATAAACTGTGTTAATCCTGCAAAAAAAAAGAAAGAAAAGAAAAGAAAAGAAAATGTTTCAAGATGTACAGTAGGAGCATGACACATTTTTCTTTGTTTTGCATTGGTGCTGTTGTACAGTGCATTTTGGATTAACTGAGAGGTTGGGAAAATGTGTTACCATCCCAAATCACAAAATATGTACTGCCCCAATCCTATATACATGTTTTCCTCTCTGATGCCGCTATCAGCCACACAATATGCCTTCAAAAATTGCTATGAATCACTGTCCAAAATTACATCCGTCATTTTAAACAACATATGTTTCAGTCAAAGAAGCTAGCTTTGTTTACATGAAAACTCCCCATTTTCAGTAACTTGTCCAAATACCGTGGGTCTCTTTAAATCAGAAAACTATGCATAAAAGGAACTGCAGCAGATTGCAGTGGACCATGAACACCATGAAATGGAATAAGAACAGGAGTGCTTTTCATTTCAAATGCTATGTACACACACACAACAATATGTCACTGTCTTACAGGAACCCGTGCAGCTGTTTAAATTAAAAACTTTTGTAGATCTCAAGCAGACTCTGTTTGATTTTCATGTCAGGTAAAATGTTTGCTGCAGAACCTCATGAATCAACATCAGCTCAGTGAAGCATTTAAAGGATAAGTGTGAGGAAATGAATATGTAGATCAGTTATGATTGCACATCTATAACTTGAAATTTGTTACTGCTCAAAGGATGGAATAAAGAGAACCCTCTGAGTTATGAGTCTAATTGAAATTCTAATTATTTTTATGAATAGGCGAAGAATTTAACTACAGAAGCGTATGCATGCGAGGCTCGGGGTTGATAGTGTTAATGTGCGTCGCAGTGTTTCTGAATGAGGCTTTTCATCATGATGGAATAACACCTTTTGCAGAGCCAGTACCAATACCAGCATCTGATTTTGAGTTATCCATCCAAAGAAAAAAATAACACTCCATATATTCATTGTTACAATCACACTACATTGTGTGGGTGCGCACTGAATAGTAAAAGCAAAACAATGCATGAGGAAAAAAGATGAAAGCTTTGATAAGTTTCTGAAACTGTTTTAGTTTTTCCTCTTTCCTCTCTTGTTTTTCCTCTGCTGTATTTTTTCAGGAGAACATGAGATTCAGCAAACAACTGCTGTCAGCAAACAAAGCAAACAAATTACACAGTCAGTCCTCATTGTAACATAGCGGTGATGGATGATGATGTGCCCTGAAAACACTGTAAGAAATACTCTCGGTTAGTCTGTGCTGTTCTTGCAAACTATTTTTAAGTTGCTCCCGCTCGAAACAAGCTGCAGACTATTTATCAAATGTCACACATGGCGTTATATTCCATCTTACATGTTGTTCGTTATCTGGAAAGAGATGACTTGTCACAGAGGAGTCCAATTAATAATTAAAACAGTATTTTTCCTATGTCTATAAAGCGAAGGGCATCTTTTGATGGATGTACTTAAAATGTAGCCAGTGTTCAGATAATTAGCTCCTACTTCAGTCAGAAAAATCCAATTAAGCAAATCTATAACTCCTGGTCAGTGCAGTTTCCCACTTTCTTCTTCATCAATAGCAATAGAAAGGATTGTAAGGTATGTGTAATCCAAATGGTTCCTTTAGATAAAGAGAGAATTAAATTAAACCGTTTGTGAAATATGTTCATTAAGGATTAAAACCCTTTGGCATCCTCAGTCAATAGAAGCCCCGACAATAACCTCAGCCATATGTTTCCAAACAGACATCTGTACTCAGAGTCCACGGCGTCTGATTTCATGTGTTTGGATTACCCGGCATTAAACATCAGTGTCCCCTAAATGCCACTGTTTGTTGCCTCTGAAGTGTCTCAATTACCGCTGATGCTATCGGAGCCTAAGTGGGCCCACACAGCGTAGGTTGCGGGGCATTTGTTAAGTGGGCCTTTGTCGTCGAGTTTCAGGGTTAATGTGAAGTGTGAGCTAATCCACTGGCCACTCAATAGCTTTAACAGCGCATGAAATCTCTTTTGTTAGTAAACCCTGTGCTTCAGGGCATATCTGAAATTGATCACTGTTCCCGCTCCCTTTCTCTCGTCACGGGGCTTTGGTGAAGGAGTATCGACAGACGTCCCTCTTGAGGGGAAAGAGAAGCGGGACTGATAGAGGGTGCTGAATTAATAAAGGTAGGGTGGGAACAGAGCAAAGACTCTCTGATGTATCTAGCCATCTATCTATCTATCTATCTATCTATCTATCTATCTAATAACCAGCATTAAACATGAATGAGCTTGATTCAATAGATAGATTTCAAACTTTCTGGCATTCTACATTAGCATTATTATTATTAATACATTCATTTTGGAAGATAGTTTGGGAGACAGGTTAAAAAAATAATGAATTCAGCAGAAGCTAAGATCCCGCAGGTCTTGCTTTCAGTATGGCACTAATGCATCAGCTCATCATGCAGCCTGATAGCATCTTTCATTAGACTCGTGTTTCTCTCACTGGTTGGGCATGACGCCATTGCAGGTGTGACATGGATGATCGAGGGGAAAATACTGAGCGAAAATAAGATTTTTGTAGGTACAAAAGAAAGAAAGAAAATCTAAAAAAGAATCAAATATGTATCAGCACATGGTATTGTGCTATTTCCCAAAAATTACATTTGGACCCCTTTTTATAGTTGGGAAGGGAAGCATGCCAGAAGAAATTTGGAAACTACTGCATTAGAACGTCCCTAATATGACAAATGTCCACTTATTTGAAACTTTCTGCAACCAATTTCTATGACGCCCATTTTTTAAAAATGAGCTGTCTCCAAATTCAAGTCAGTACATCACTGGGAATATTTCCCTACAATTTAGATCTCATTCAGAGCCACAAAAAGGGCCCTTTACAGCTATAACAGCAGTGGCTCATGACAGCAAATATTCTTCCAACATGCTGCTGGTTAAAAAAGGAAAAGTATTATGCATTTAACAGATTTACAAATAAACTGACCTTAATGTGTAAAATTGGGGGGGAAATAATGGACACTTTAAATTAACACCATAATACTCACTGCTCTACTTAACATCTCATTAAGATTTTATTGGAAGAACACAGTTAGTGTCGGTACAAAGTATCTTTTATTTTATCCAAAACAGCCGAGTATTATACGCATGTACCCTACGGTCAGAGCAAATAACGAAACAAATATTCACATGTTTCATGCTGCTAACATGTGCAGGAGCTTGTTTTCATATAAGTGAATGACAATGAACATTTTAGTTGCTTTTGCTAAAGCAGTTTTATCCGACTGCTTAGGAAGTCAACACTTCTTAAATGATTCTGAGCATATGTAGAGTTCAGCAGCAGTATGCAGTGTTTTTTAACCTTTCCTTGAATAATAAGTGTAGAAGGGGGCTTTTTTCTCTTAAAATAGCAGCAAAAGTATGAGAGTGAAGCGGTGGGTTTTGTATTGTCTGTTTTTTCTATTGGGAGGTCACTCTTCCTATCATGATGTTTAGATTGTAAAAGGATAGAGACTGAACAAGGAGAACTGGAGGTGTTTTACATCCACTTATTTAAACTCTCCAGCTGGAGAGCAGTGGACAAACTGTATCAAAAACCAAAATAACAAATGGAAAGCTGTATATTTCCAACCCAGTACAGCAAAACATTAATGGCTCTGTTTAGGACATTTAGAAGGCTGAACTATTGATTTGTTTTTCCAGCGGTATAGTGCTTCCATCAAGCCAGAAATGAAGCAAGAAAAAGTTGAACCAAAATCTGTATATTGTGCACCACATTAAAAGGCCTATTTTGTTCCCGATCACAGCTTTTATTTTTTTCCTCCCTTTTTTCCTTCTCATATCCTATTTGATATTTTTCCAGTGTCCACGGAGGCAAATCCAACATATGTTCCCATGGTCGGTGGAGTGAAACAAGCAAACGCTCATTTGATTGTTTTTCTTATTTTTTTGGCATCAATCAAGACTTTTCATGCCCTCTGTTTGAAGGAGCACCATGGGAAAACTTTTCTCTCCTAAAGTGATAGGAGGAAAATTAAAGTTCTAGTGCTGTCATGCATTCCCCTTCTATGTGTTCAACCTCTCAGAAACCTGAGCGAAAAAGTCAAAAATATGTGAGCTGTGAAAATCCGTGTGACTGACGGCTGATGGCTCTACATCAGATTTTTAAATCTGCAGCATTTCTGGGTGTGTGCATCTGTCCTCTCATCTCCAATTGGCCATTTTTCTGAGTATGATCAATAAGCATCAGAGTCTTTAGCTGGAGCCACACTCCACGCCCTCCCCCACCATATCTCTACACTGCTCCCCTCCATACAGCATCTTCTGATCAGCGGCATCCTCTGAGCTGCTGGTATATGTGGGGGGAGCAGCTGCATGGCTCTGTGACACATGACAAGTGCTTCAGCTCTGATCCGTTTTCTGTAAAGAATCATTAGCTGCAGAAAACGCAGCTGTGTCACACAGGTTCACAGCTCAATCGCTACAATCTCTCTCCCTCGCTGGATTCTTCCTCAGAATGGGAGGAGACAGAAACTTCTCCCTTCACTGTCTGCTCTCTCACATTTTCCATCACCAGTTTATTTATTTCATTCTTTAATGAGCTGACCTTAACGAGCGCTGACAGCATGTCTGGCGTCTGGGCCTCCTCATCACTGTCACCGCGACGACCTCCTCCCAAGTGACAAACTTGTGTCTAAATGGGGATGTGAGAGGATGCTGGGCTATGTTTAACTACCAGGGCACCTACAGAGGCAGTCTTATCTAAGAAACTGGCTTCACATTTTTAATACCTCTCAATTGTTCTTTTTTTTTTTCCCTGGTGGTTGATTGTGGAGAGATTTGGGGTATGAGATGCAAGCTATGTTGTCAAGCTGTCGGTATCGCTGCTTGACACACACTTGGAAGTTGGGTACGTGCAATGGGGAGGGAGCTCTGTGAAGTTCTAAACAATTGCACTGTTCTAGTTCCCCGTGTCATCTATCCTGTGGTTTATAAAAGACAGCATGACCTGCCTCGGCTTCCTCTGAAAGACGCAGGACTTGATGTGCATAGCTCCACCTTGTACACAGTCAATAACCATTTAAAAATGCACACTGAAGAAAACTATTTTAATTTTGTAAGTGGAGAGGAATTGTCAAAATAGATGCCTGCAAATTCTCAAGCCTCCACATCTCACTGTGCGCTAACAGACGAGGATGATATGGCTGCGGACTAGTGATTGACTGTACCTGTCAGAGTTACCTTACAGCAGAGGAATAATGATGCCTCCTGGTAGAATTAAACTGATGAAACCATTAATTCTGTAAACACAAATTGCACTGAACTTTTCAAATCCCCAACAAACTACGATGGCAAACACTAATGAACAATTTATCTCAGTGAATTCATTTGTTTCTCATTAGTCAGCACTGCAGCCGGTGTTTGGGTTTTGCATGTGTATTGTGTGAATCCCTCTCCTGAGTACTTACAGAAACTGGCCACATTTTCTTCCTATGCTTTTATCAGCAGTTCTGTTTGCTGAAGTGTGAGTGCTGCTCAACACAGTCTCCGAATAACTAAGAAGGACCATGTTGCAGGAATATGAATATTTTGTCAGATCTTGTCTTTACCGCAGAAGCATATTTTAATGTTTAAAATTTGCATTTAAAACATTAACAACAGCATTAATAGATCATAGGAAAAGCTGCAAAATTAGATTTTTATCTGCAATATATTTTTAAAAAGACAATCGATGTGCAGAAAGGCACACTTTATATCTGTCATAGATTTATATGTATATCTATATATATATAGATAGATATACATAGGTCACATACACTATATTTTATACACTGTTTATGTTTATTTTGCCAAAGTGTGTTTTAAATTATGGTGGCCTGTTAGAAAGAATTGTTTGGCATATTTAGGTACACAATGCTACCAGGTTGGGCTCTCTTTTGTCTTCAGATATTCTTCATGTTATATATGCAACAAGGTCCTTGAAATATTCCTCAGAGATTTTAGTCCATGCTGACATGATAGCGTGACACAGTTTGCTGCAGATTTGTCAGCTGCACATCCACATCCATATCCACTCCATCTCAAAGTACATTGGACTGAATCTGGTCCATTTATGTACAGTCAACTTATTGTTGTGTTCAAGAAACCAGTTTGAGATGACATGAGCTGTCTGATATTACGTGTTGTCATGCTTGAAGCATTCAGTGGTCATAAAAGCACGGAAATGGAGATGGTCAGCAAGAGTATTTAGATGTTCAGTTGTTATTAAGGAGCTCAAAGCGTGCCAAGAAAATATCTCCCACACCATTATACCATCAGCAGCCTGATCCATTGATATAAATCAGGATGGATTTATGATCTAATGTTGTTTATGTCAAATTGTGCCAAATTCTTCTGCATATCTTGGTTGTAATGTGCTTATTTGCATTACTGTTGCCTTCCTATCCACTTGAAGCAGTCAGGCCCTCCTCCTCTGACCTTTGGCATCAAAAAGGCAATGTCACCCACAGAAATGCCACAGTAATTATATTAATTATTCATAATTTATTTGTTTGTTTTTATTGTATTAATTTTTAACCCCCCTCTAACCACATTTCCACTGGATGGCAAATATGGCAGACATTTCAGATAGCAAAAAATCCAAAAAAACCCAGACAAATCCAATTTATTCCCTTGATTTTTTTATTTTATCCTATTGTATTTTGTGTGTGTGTGTGTGTGTGTGTGTGTGTGTGTGTGTGTGTGTGTGTGTGTGTGTGTGTGTGTGTAAAGCAAAAAGCATAGGAACACAAAGTTGGAAAGTTTGCAGAACTTTATATAAAGGGCTATTTATTAGATGCGCTAAGTGACTGGATAAAGATTTGAGGGTTTGTTATCAACACTGAAATTTCCAGGTTGCAGTAAAGTATCTCCTCCAAAACATAATTGGAATCTAAAAAAATTATGTTATGTCCTTCCAAGTAGCCCTCTTTTAGTTTAATGAGAGCTTTGTACACTCTTCTCTCCCTTGGCACGCTCAACAAGCCCAAGCAGTTGTCTTCTGATTATTGGCCTCCCTCAGTATTAGTTTCTTTGTAACAATGTGATCGTGAAGGCCTGAATCAACTCAGTTTCTTGTGAGCAGCTGATGCTGAGATGCGCCTTCCACTTGAACTCTGGGAAGCACTGATATAGTAATAAGAGGTGTCATTAATTGGTGATTTCTGAGGCTGGTAACTTCAGTGAACTTATCCTCTGCAGCAAATGGAACTTATGGTGTATCTTTCATGGGGTTAATTTCGTGGTCCACGCAAGAACCAGCTTCACCAGAAAGTTAGATTTTTTTTGCAAAAGCTTTTTTCATTTTATTTCAAATGACATTTTTTTCTAATGCTTTCTCTATTGGTCTACAATGTAGAAAATTGTAAAAGCAAAGACTATTTGATTGAAACAAATTCCAAACACACACACAGCATCCCTGCCTTTTAACAAGTCTTCCTTTTAATATGATCATTGTCCTGCAGAAATTTTCCTGCAGAGGTTTTGAAGTGAGTTTTGAAGCGCACAATGCACCTGTATTGTTCTATATTCACCCTGTTGCTTCTGTCAGCAGTGAAATTATCAATAAATGTCAATGTGTCAGTTCCACTGGCAGCCTTATATGTCCAAGCCATAACAGAACCAGCACCATGTTTGACAGATGAAGTCTTATGCTGTTCCTTTTTTTCCCTCCACATCAGTTTGATGGAGGCTGATTCTTGTTTCACCAGTCAATGGATCTTTCTTCCACGGCTCAGCTTCTTTTTTTTTCTTTTTTTGGGGGGGAATTGCAACCTAATGTTTAGGTTATCAAGTTTAGTCTGTGGTGAATTCTGTAGATAATGAGACCTGTACTATGAAGCTTGATTTGGGGATTTTGTAGTAGATTCAACATTAACCATCTGTTTTCAGTCTCACATAGATGTTTTACTTCGCACCATTTTTTTTTATCATGTACTCTTGAAATTGCATGTCTTTTTTCTAATATAATGATATCTGAGGGATTCTGTGTGTAGTGAAACCTTTTTTACACAGACAGAAAAGGGAGGTCCATTTGAGGTCAAACTGGACTGGATGTGGACTGCAATGTAAAAGAAGTCTGGCATCCTCAGTCTATAGTTTTTAAAGCTTGTCAACACCTGTGGTCTGAAGTGCATGAATGAAAGATAACGAATGAGGGAACTTTGTTTCCTTAAATGTTTTTTTTAAAGGTTAAAAATCGACATTTTTCGATACAAAAAAAATGTTCATGCCTTTTTAATTTGTCATTTATTAAAATTATAAATATATATTGTAACTCAAAAGTACAGTTTTTAAATTTAATGTTGCTGAAACAACAAAGTAATAAAAAATAAATCTATCTGATCGAGAAATCACTCATCTTTGGAAAAGAGAGTTTATTACAGAGAAATGTCTCTTTCCAAAATAAAAGCTATACTATCCGCTTCTTCTGGGCTATATTCTCAGCAGCATATTAAACATATCAGGTCCCCATAAGGAGAATCATGTGCTAACGGCTGTCTAAATGACTCGGGTAAAGTTTGTAGCATGCGTGCTTGCTGTTTTTGTCTGCTTCCACTTGTCTTTGCACTAGGATGATGTCGGAGTAAATGTGCAGTCATATTCGTTGTGTTCCCACTAGTGCTGTCAGCGTTAATCTGAAATGACGTTAACGCCACAACACAGCAAATCTCCGTTAACGAGCTACCCCTGATCGCGCCGTGTGTGGGGCTAGACGGCCAACACGTTAACGAGCTAACTGTGCTAACGCAGTAGTTCCCACCCATGTAATTGAGCATTGCGTGGCACATCCAACATACTGTTTTACTTCAGTCCATGACGCGCTTACCTTCAGGGTCATACGTCACATGAAAACCAAAATAATTCCAAACGCCAGATCTGAATGAGGGTGGGGGAGGTTCAATTTGCCATCTATCTATTTACCTATCTATCTACACACACACACACACACACATATATATATATATATATATATATATATATATATATATATATATATATATATATATATATATATATATATATATATATACATATATATATATATGTAAGCATAATGTATATGTATATATGGTGTGATGAGCTGCAGGACCAAAAAATTGAGCAGAAGATGAAATGACTACTGCAAACATGTTTGCTTTTACATCTGCACTAATCAGCAAACTTCCTCCCTTCTAATTCCCTGCCATTGTGGCCACAGCAGTTTTATTAAGCAACTTGCAACAAAATACATTTGCTTCTTAATGATATGCCAGGACAGTGCACTGAAGAATAACCAAAGTGAGAAGGGGACATTTGGAATGGCTTACCCCAATAATATTTTGGACTAAGTTTCTTATGGCACCGGATTAATATAGAAAGAGGAAGCGGTTTTATTCGGTGGGGAATTATTAAAGATTAATTCAAATTCAAACAAAAGTAATTGCACAGATAGAGACAATAAGTAAATAAATCATCTAAAAATGGCTAGTACCCGTAAGAGCATTAAAGCTTTGGTGCATCCATGAATATCCAAGATAACAGACTTATTTGCCAAAGCCATAGTCAGTGTCCAGCTGTAATCACACAATTCATGGGTGTTATCCACAAAACCATTAAGATATTAGAGCATTTCCATTTTTCCCAATGCTTTGGCATAAATTCTCAAGACACTTTTTAAAGCTTTTGAGTCCATTCTTTCATCAAAAACTGTAGTTGAACATGCTAAAGCCAATAACTTCAAATACTAGGTGGACTTTGTCATTCCCAGCAAAACAGAAAGTTCCTCTGATGATGATGGTGTGAGCAAGGCGGTCAAATTGTTTGGATAGTTTCAGAGAATCACAGTCGATTCTACAAGCGTCTCCTTTATCCTCTAATCTTTAGTCTTGTCCTACAGTGTATCTTTAGACTGACATTGACTGCTTGTTGTAGCAGGCTATTATTTCTTTTTTGAGGATAACTCACCGCTGTTGTGTATGAAAGTAAACACTCATCAGGCCGTGATTATTATTATTATTTTTTTTAATCAATTCAATTCAATTTTATTTATATAGCGCCAAATCACAACAAAAGTCGCCTCAAGGCGCTTCATAGATACAGAGAAAAACCCAACAATCATATGACCCGCTATGAGCAAGCACTTTGGCGACAGTGGGAAGGAAAAACTCCCTTTTAACAGGAAGAAACCTCCGGCAGAACCAGGCTCAGGGAGGGGCGGGGCCATCTGCTGCGACCGGTTGGGGTGAGAGAAGGAAGACAGGATAAAAGACATGCTGTGGAAGAGAGACAGGGATTAAAAACAAGTATGATTCAATGCAGAGAGGTCTGTTAACACATAGTGAGTGAGAAAGGTGACTGGAAAGGAAAAACTCAATGCATCATGGGAATCCCCTGGCAGCCTACGTCTATTGCAGCATAACTAAGGGAGGATTCAGGGTCACCTGGTCCAGCCCTAACTATATGCTTTAGCAAAAAGGAAAGTTTTAAGCCTAATCTTAAAAGTAGAGATAGTGTCTGTCTCCCGAATCCAAACTGGAAGCTGGTTCCACAGAAGAGGGGCCTGAAAACTGAAGGCTCTCCCTCCCATTCTACTTTTAAATACTCTAGGAACAACAAGTAAGCCTGCAGAGCGAGAGCGAAGTGCTCTAATAGGGTGATATGGTACTACAAGGTCATTAAGATAAGATGGGGCCTGATTATTTAAGACCTTGAATGTGAGGAGCAGGATTTTGACTTCAATTCTGGATTAAACAGGAAGGGAAGCCAAAACAGGAGAAATATGCTCTCTCTTTCTAGTCCCTGTCAGGACTCTTGCTGCAGCATTTTGGATTAACTGAAGGCTTTTCAGTGAGTTTTTTGGACATCCTGATAATAATGAATTACAGTAGTCCAGCCTGGAAGTAATAAATGCATGAACTAGTTTTTCAGCGTCACTCTGAGACAGGATATTTCTAATTTTAGAGATGTTGCGCAAATGGAAGAAAGCAGTCTTACATATTTGTTTAATATGTGCGTTGAAGGACATGTCCTGGTCAAAAATGACTCCAAGGTTCCTCACAGCGTTACTGGAGGCCAAGGTAATGCCATCCAGGGTAAGAATCTGGTTAGATACCATATTTCTAAGCTTTTCAGGGCCGAGTACAATAACCTCAGTTTTATCTGAATTAAGAAGCAGAAAGTTAGTGGCCATCCAGGTCTTTATGTATAATCAAGGTTATACATTTTGTAAAGCAGAGCAGCACCCTGATGCATCTAATCTGTGGGCCTTTTTCTTTTTCGTTCAGTAGTCACAGAGTAAAATACAAATTTATGCAATACTGCACGGAACCAAAAAAAAGCAGATTAATAAAGAAAGCATTTGCTGTGGAATGAAAACTGAGGTCCACTAAGTACAATCGTTTACTACAGTAACACAATGGTGCTGGAGACACTGAACGTCTTGTTTCTCTTGCTTGTTTAGCTACAAATTCTCAGACACTTAAAATCTAATGCATGTTCCTCAGTGCTCACAAACTGAATGCACTGTTTTGCAAGTGTCGACCTACACAAGGATCCTACGCAATGATATAATGAATAATCAATATTTTGAAGAGTAATCTATTTAGCTGAGAGAACGCGTAACCTATTTTCAACACATATAAAGAAAACATACACAACCAATAACCATTTACAACTTAGGCATTGTGTGTGTGTGTGTGTGTGTGTGTGTGTGTGTGTGTGTGTGTGTGTGTGTGTGTGTGTGTGTGTGTGTGTGTGTGTGTTCAAATGAGCTTTTTGTGTCAGGGTTACAATTAGGCAATGGTTAGGTTTTATTCTAAGGGTTAGGCATTCATTTTTGATGGTTCGGATAAGCATCTAGGGAAAGTATTATGTTAGGTAGATCAGTGTTTCCCAGCCACTGAAATGATCATATGTGCTGTGGAAGATTATCTGGTTCCACCTGATTAGTACACTGGTTGCGATGCCTGGTGCGCGGGGAAAAATTATCAGCATGCTTTCTGTTTTGTTTGGTGGTGTGTGTGGAGCAGGGAAATTATTTTACTGCTATTGTTAAATAATTGTCATCATTACCATTGCATTAATAATATAATCTGGAGTTTATATTGCATTCAGGGGTTAAACAGTGTGTCTTTCAGAAAGGCTAAAAGTAACAGGACAGGAAACAGGCTTGCAGAGAGTTTTGCAGAAGTGAAAGCAAAGTCTAAGTTATTCTGAGGAGCAGGCCAGACGAGGCCATTTGAATCACTAGGTTATTTAAAATGATCATTGCTTTAACAAAGTAACAGATAGCTTTAAGAAGGCCTTAAGATGCTTATGCACACAGTTATTATGTTTAGTAGAGGTTCTTGATTAAAACATTTATTTAGTAGAAGACATACACATAGTCTCAGTGAGCCTCCGTTCTGGTGAAAGGTCAGAAGTGCAACAGGTGACACAGAGAGCATGTGAGGTCAACACACACACACACACATTAGTTAGATTTATTTAGAGAAGAGGTTACTCATGTCTGGCTGTAACTGCAAAAGTGTCTCGGTAAAAGAGGAACCGTTCCTTGTTGTCTCGGCAAGAAAGAGGAACAAGACAAGAACTGAAAGGTAGACAGGAAGGGCCAGCCATGAAAATAGAAGATGATCTTCTGGGGTAAAAGCCAGAAGATCATCTTGTATAAATCTATGTATAAAATGTATCTGTGACGCATGAAGGGGCGTCAGTAAATCAAACCCTGATGCTATAAAATATCTGTTCATGCTTTGATTAAGTCGAGGACTACTGGCTGTCTGCGTACAGAGTGTCTTCCCACACGTGTGTTCATTAAAATCATTGTTGGACCAAGAGCTTCTGGACCATGGGTGGTTTGTACTCTCCCTCCTCAATTTTGAACCTTAACATGTGCCATGTGATTTTTCTAATGTCAAATATGTGCAGTGGTTCCAAAAAGTTGGGAAACACTGAATTAGATGTCCTCACTAACAACAAGGCTCTAGAAAAAGCCAATACAGTCTCAAATTTTCAGTTCATCCATGGCACCAACAGCTGAGCTCACCAAAAGCCTCCAGCATGAAAAAATAAACACAGCAGAAAAGGCAGTGTGAAAAGAAAAGAAACAGTTACAGCATAGTATATAGTAACATCTCTAAGGTATATAGACAGCATCACCTCGACTCTATGCGCTATGCGCTCAGAAGTAAAAATCACGTAGCATGGCGTTAAAGATGTATGGGTGCCATGGGTACCATCTTGGAGTTTGAAATTTAGCATTCAGACAAGAGATTGATATCACACTTACTGTTGGAAGCTCAAAGGAAATGTGCTTATTTTTCAAAATGTTTACCTATGTGATGTATACAAAAAGAAAGACGAGTGTATAGGGCTAATGCTTTTTCTTGTTTTTTTCTAACCACTGCACAGATAACATGGATCTGTTTATGTCGTCCTTCATATTAAACTTTCATATTCCATTTCATATTTCACAGTCAGAACAAGACTATTTTCCACAAAATGAGAGGAGGTGTTTCTCTTGAGAAAATGCAACTCCTCAGTTACTCATCAACTTGGGCCTGTTGCCTGTTGTACTTCATATATTAATTAGAAGCCAAAGTGAAACCGTGTGGTATTTTTCACTCTGTCAGATCAATATGCTGCATTTAAATATACACCTCAATATGTTCTATAATTCAAACAGTGCAGAAAACAAAAGGGTCTGCATTATTCATTTGTTAATATTACAACACACATTACGTGGAGGGGGAAAAAAAAACCTCACTATGCAAGTAAATGCACATATGGCAGAATTACAGCAGGCTCCCTTTCCTCTTTGATTCTCCATATTCTGCCAGTTTGTTTTTGGAGAAACTGGAAATGAAGCAGAGTGAGGTACTTATTTTCTTTTTCTAGCAGCACATTTGTGTTCCACTTGCAAAAATGTGCTGGTCTTGTGAAGAGGCATTCAGCTATTGTCACTTCCCCAGCTGCCATATATAGAGCTCAGTGTGACACAGTCTTACTGTACAGTCGGCACAATTTCAATCCTGTGCAACCCTGAGAATTAAAATAAAAAATTAAATACTGAATATGTAAAGTTGAGCTATGAAAGGCTGACAATATGGAAAGAATGTGAAACTTATTCACTCTTTAATGTCGTTTGATCAATATTCCGAAGGAAGACACAGAATAGCATCACGTGATCTGGCAAATGGCAGGAATCAGTCCCGGCTTATCTTCACACTGCTCGTTGTTACATTAATGAGATCAAGGTGCAGAGCAAAAAGTTTGTGTTTATTTAAAACGCTTTGTCTTTACTCTCATCTCAGGACTTTCCTGTTGAAAGGGTAAAACGAATGTTCTTAAACAAAGGCGATGTACCTTGCAGTGTGTCCACAGAGGGATTTTAATCTTGAGATTTATAACTGTGACAAGGTAGCAAGAAGCATGAGTCAGTCTTAACTTGGCCTCATCTCCCACTCAGCTCTCAAGGTCAAAATTAATTGAATCAGAGTGGGAGTCTATGGGACAAGTTGCCTTGCCGCTTGTGTTAAACTACAACACAGTTTTCTGTATAAGCCTGTGTTGCTAGCTAGTTCCCAATTACTTTTTAGGGGAGATATCAAGAAGCAATACACTGGATTTAAGGACTAAATTAGATATAAGGGCAAACAAAGAATCTTCTGGGTCTCAATAATTGACAGATCATTCATTATAGGCACTGAACTAAGCTTAGGTATTCACTTGGATGCTCAAGAAATCTCCTAAATGACAAAGCATTTGACAGCTCACTTGTAGTCATTGCACTGCTGTAGAGCAGAGGAAAATTACAGTGACACACATATACAAAAACACACCGAGACCCTTAAATCTCTAATCAGAACATCCATTCTTGCTTTATTACACCAGAGATTCTCTAACAGTTTAGCCTGAGGGCCACTCATGGAAACTGACAAGAAGACCAGGGGCCAGTTAATATAATTGTCTGTTTTGGCTGTCAACCTTTCAACATTTTACTGTAATCACTGCTTTCAAAAAGGCAGCGAATGTCAGCTCCGGGTGTGATGCTGACAAAAATCCAAGAAATCATACACATACCATTCCTGCTACCATAGCAGCAGCATTTTTTTTTTCAAGTGATTTATGTTTCACTGTGTAAGAGAAAGTAAAATGCAAGACACCATAATATTCATAATTTAAGGAAATGAAACAGCAATGTATTCAGATTTCAGCCCAGTATAATTTTAATTTTACAATCGTCCCCAAATACTTTCGCACTTCGCCATTAAGGTTAAAAATGTCAGTGTTTTACATTTGCTCGACAACAAACAACTCTTTCTGTCAAAAGTTGTTTGTAGTCTGCATGATTGCAAGATTTTGCATTAAAATATGCTTTTACTTGATGCATTAAAGCAGATACAGTGTTTTTAGCATCTGCACAAGGTGCACAAAGATACATTGAAGGTCAAATAAACAGTAATAGTATTATATCAGTTACAGCCACTTAACATTAGATGACAAGCTGGCATTACATGACTAGTGACGTATACAACTTGCTTCGGTAACACCAGTTAAAACATAATATTGGTGACAAACAAAAAATATGGCAGCCGCATGTTATACAGTAAAAAATTGCGCATAATAGGGAGAAATTTGCATTGAAATCTACACTTTTGCACAGATTATTTTGAGTTTATTTAGAAAGAAACATTTTAAACTGTCAAAATAGCTAGTTAGTTGGGTTTTTTTGTTTTTGTTTTTATTCCTGCACCTACCCAAACACCTTAACTGTGTTACTAATCATATATCACATTTGTTCAACCTATTAGATTCTACTTACCCACACAAACAAAAAGGATTTCTAACTTTTTCTTTTTGGACATTTTCTTGAATAAAGATTTTGTTTCACTTTTTTGTCTTTAAGTTTCCACTACATGAAAAAGAACAAGAAAAAGGGGGAACAAAATAAAAACAGTATCAACATATCAAGTTTTCTCTGAAGGTGGTATCCAGCCGACAAGCTGTGTGTAAGACATGGATGGACAGGCACATGCTGGGAAACTCTAAAGGCTTCCGTTGTGAAGCATGCTGTGTGCTTTGTCCCTCTGCAGAGAGTCCCATTGTTTGCGCTTGATACAAACAGATCAGCGTGAGACTCCTGGGATTATATTTTGATAAAGAAAAGACATATAGCAAGAACTGTCTGAGACAGATTCTCTTAATCCTAACCTTTGGCACTTCTTTCGCTTCTATGTGTCTATACTAGCATGGAAAAAGTACGTCCAGCACACGTAAAAAGTAGTGAAAAGTGGTCTTGTGCTGGTTTGATAATGCTCTGTGCTGTGAATTCACATACGGTACAAATAAATTCACATCTAGTGATTAGAGTGGCCATGGACGCTATTTGATGTGATCTTGAGTGGTGATAAAAGCGTACTTGGAATTGTTTGGCAGGATGTATTGCGACATTATCATCAACAGTTGCTTGTGTAAAATAGCCCAATAATCCTTGGCCGTTATTGGACCGGTGTAATTATCAGATCTAATGACTCCCAGGAGATCAGTGCTCATATCATTACAGTACAGGCCATCATGTGAAATAGCTGGCAACAGCCAAAATGGGTTGAAGGCTCTATTTAGCATTCTCTTAAGGTAAGTCTGCTCTCATTTGAGGTGCAAGGATAAAAGAGGACTCATTAGACTATACTACTTTGCACCATTGCTGCAGGGTTAAGGTTTTGTAGTTGCATTTCTGAATGGCAGCTCGGCACTTAAATTATATCTTTAATGTGACACTATGTGATTTTCACTAAGTTCCCAACAAGTCTACATTTGACATCTGCAAAGTAATAGTAAACACTCGAATGTCTTATAACCACTAAAAGCTGTAGCATTAGGTCTGTTGAGTGTGTTCAGGGGTTTGTTTGATTGCCCAATATTTCAACTTTCTATTTGTAAAAGGAAGATTGTTTTATTAATTCTTTGAAGTGACACATATTCTTACCTTCAAAAATAAATATTGATATTCTTGGGGCAGGTAAGTGCTTCAAATAAATCACAATCCTAAACAATAATACCATCATGATATCCTACAGTTAAATGTAAAGTCATTCCGATTAGTTTAGCCTAGACAGTGGAGCTATATTATCTGAAGGTTAAAAAAAAATCTACCTACCAATATGCCCAAAGCTTGCTTTTGAATACAGCGTTTTTAAAAACATGTGTACTCAGTTCTTTTTTGTGGGTTAGAAGCTGAGTTGTTTCTTGGGTAGGAGACATGATTTCCTGAAAATGTTGTTGCTGTGAGGCAGGACGAGCAACAAAAAAGAGATGAAATGCTCTAATTAGTAAGCTTTGTGCATTCAAAGCACAAAGACAGAATAGAGAAAACAGGAAAGTTTCCACACTGTTTAAACTCTGAAGTGCTTCTTCCAATTTGGTAACTTCAACCCAAAACGTCACACTAGGCCCAGCAGCTTAAAATAGATTTGTGTGGGGTTTTGTGTTTGTTTGTTTGTTCTTCCATTTCTCTTTTTCTTTATTACTTTAGAACAGAGCCAGACAGTTTTCTTCTGCTTTCAGTCTTTATGCTTTGCTTAGCCACCCAGCTGCTCATTGTAGCTTTATATTAAACAGACAGCTATGAGAGTGACATTGATCTTCTAATCTGACTCACAGCAAGAGAGCGAATAAATGTATTTTCTGGAATGTCAAATTTTTGCTTTATTACTGTGTCCATGAGATCTTGATATATGTAACCGTGGTTTAACAACTAAATATCAAATTCTCTCTTCAGTTTATTTTCCAGGTTTTTTTTTTTTTACTGATGTTCCCTGACTATATGGATTTACTATTTGGCCACATTACTTACTTATAGTGAAAGCTGTTATACTACAAGCTTTAAACCTCATTGGTGGTAAAGTTATCTCATGACTCTGCAGATGTTTGACAAACTTTAAGTAACTATAGCTCCCATAATCTTGAAATTAATCACCAAAAACCAAAGCATAAGCCCATGAAGCAGATTGTAGAAATCTTACCCTGTAACTTATCCTGCAGTTGTATAAGAGATGTTTTTCACCGAGTTTGGGCTTTCCTTTGCGCTGTGTGACTAGCCTCCGTCACAGTCTGTTGCTCTGTGTCTTGCAATTAAATCAAGCTCATCCTCGTTTACCGTGGGCAATTCAGGGTAAGGATGAAAATCAAACTCATCCTGCTGCTATGCCAACTGCACTCACACATCTAGCCTCAAAACCTGGAACACGCTCCTTCAGAGTTCCCCAGTCTGTTAGCATGACAATAGTGCAGTCAAATCTCTCAGCACAAGAAACAAGCAGCCACTAACAAAACCGGGGTTTCATGAGACCTTCAGTTCACTGAGTCGGGTTTCAGAAACATCAAGCTCAGCCCCAGAGTCTCAAAATATCTGTCCTAAAGCCCCAAACTCATCACAAGGAGACGATAAGAGGTTTTACTCTGCACCTACTGGCCTAAGATCTTACTGGCTTACTGGCTCTTGGATCTATGATTATGATTCAGAAAGTGACATCACACCAATACTGATACCAGTCCCTGTGCCGCTACACTTTATTTTATTTATTCATACATCTAAATTGCTGCCATATTGATGCTATTTTCTCCCCTCATGTGGCCTCCAGTGGAAGCTAAAGTCACGCTTTTAATTTTCCAAACCAAGAAACATACGTTCTCTACAGGTATTTGTTGAAGGGAGCATGATAGCCACAGCTTTTTCTTTCTTTATACAAGTAGAACATGAATATTGGGTTGTTATAAGATCTGTATGCAAATCAAGTAAATATTAATTTTGGCTCATAATTTATTTTCCACAAAAACGACTCCCTTGGCATATCTAAAGTGAACATTTGTTACAGAGTATACTTGCTTTGTTAGTGTAAGTTGCAGGATCCATCTGGCAGTGCTGGAGGAATTAGTCACAGACAGAAGAACTGGGGATCAGTGGAGAGGATGTAGGCAACCTGAAGAGCTCACTGAAGCAATAGTTTGACATTTTGGGACATTTTTGAAAGCTGCTGATGTTTCCATATACGCAAGTATAATGACAGATCAGATTAACTGAGTGGAACTGAAATGCAGTTTTGTTTTTTGTTTGTTTGCTCTCTTGCCAAATGTTATAACTGTGGGGAAAATATGGAACTACCGTGAAAAGACGATTTTTCTAAACATTGCAAAACCCCAAAGTGGTGCTCCTTTTAAGAAACAGTCCATCACATTGATCTTTTTCTTTTAGTATGACTGAAAAAATTGACAGCAAACAACATTGTATAATATTCACCATGTGTTTTACGCACCTGTTCCCACAGCTTTTTTCCTCAATTTATTTATAACTAACTTCTCTATCCGGTCATAGTGATTCTTCATCAAGTTGTGCGACATGCAATGATTTACCAAATACAATTCGAGGAATATTCTTCTAGGACATTATTATGCCAGAATATGATATAAACCAAAGAAATCTGTGCTGTAATGAGAGCTATAAACCTCTTTATCTCCACAACAGTGGCCATAAATCCCAAGAACTTGCTGTTTTTCCATGCAGTTGGGTTTTAAATTTAAAATTAAATGGGGAACGAGCCAATGGGTGGATGAGATGACAGAAACTGCAGACACTTAACTCTTTGGCATAGACATCACTAACAATCTGCCAGATATCAGTAATTAATTACCATGAGCAAGTGGCATGATTTTATCAGTGATGGAAAAAATGGAATTAGAATGGGTTTATCAACTTCCATTAATGCATTGTCAGGAACTTCTAATGGGCTGGTGATTATATTATTAATTTTTATTTGGATGGATCGATGGTGCATTCAGTGGCTTAAAAATGCAAAAAAAATGCAAAAAAAAAAAAAAAAAAAAAAAAATCCCCAAAAACTGTTAACTAACTATTGGCGTAGGATAAAAATCATTCAGCTTGGCTGACAAAATCAATTTTGCTGTCTTTTTCTAAAACTACCACAGTTGGGTTCTTTGAAAAAATGCTAATGACTTCTCCATTAAAAGCATGAATGTTATTATCTTTATAATTATTTCTTATTCTTGAAACATTAGAGTTGACCTTAACACTTTCCCTTGTTTTTTACTGAAATCCATTAGGTAATTAACATCAATTTTCAGGCACAATTTGGGAAAAGGTACTAATTTATATCAAAATGTCTCTCTAATGTTCCCTTTATTTCTTCTGTTTAGTACCCTTGTAACAGGGCAGCCCTTAGCGGCTGGAAACACAGTGAGACAGACCAAGGCAAGTGTAGTGGAACAAAGTATTTATTTGCTCTATGGCTCTCCTTACAACAATTAACTTGTCGAGCTTCTTCACAGCACAAAAAATCCCCCTCTAATGACAACTGGCAGCCTTAAATATGTTCAGCTGTCACAGACTTAACCATTATTCCACTCTCAGGTAAATTCTTAAATCCCAACCTTCCACCACAGTATACAATATATCAATAAGAATAAATAAATACATAAATACATTTTCACATTTACATATTAATAAATACTTCACACTTTAATGTTACACCAAACCCAATATTATAAAAACCCAGAAACCCAAGCACAAAAAGATTCACCACACTCTTTACCCATGGTCTCTCCCGGAACCTTTAAATGGTGTCTGGACCCCCGGGGAAACATTTGCCCAAACACCTTGAAGAGGACACAGGCAAGAAAGGTGAGTAATCATTAACTTACAAACACTTATTTGCAACACTTTTCCCTAGATTTCACACACACATTTGCATTAGTTTTCCTTATTGGTAAACCTTAATCACAATCTCAATCACCATTCTTCTCTCCTGACAGACAACCACCACATTCCTTGATGAGGAGCAGCTGTGCAGGATCTGAAACAAGGCCACCAACTGATTTTAAAATTCCCAATAAATAGTCAATAAATATTTAAACTTCTTGTGTACAACCCTGAGAGTTTATAAACAAATAAATTCTTAGAATAATTCAGAAAGGAGGAGAATAATTAACCACCAGGAGATTCAAGCTGAATACATAATATTGGCTGATATATACCACTGTAAAACAGAGCAATTCAGAAAAAGGTTTTTGTGTCAGAGATGCAATTTTATTTTTAAAATCTACTCCACTCTCAAACAAAACCTATACAGTAGCCACATACTATTAATATCTCACATTCATTGTCACATAGTGTACATTTTAACCCCTGAAGAAATTTGCAAATGAAAAAACATACATTTTTCTTTAGTGATGTCAGAAATAGAAATTGCTTTTCAAGCTGTCTTAAGACCTAAACTTGATTTGTTTATCAGTTTCAGTTTATTCTTCTGAGTGCCAAAAACCTTCAACCTCCTATCTGCTGTGATGTGTTTACAAAGCACATAATGCTCCTTTGGATGACTTGTGCTGTATCTCCAGTAATTGTGTATGGGGGGAACACAAATAGCCCTCTCTGTGCTCTGTGCATCTTCAAACTGAATCTTAAAGCTCAAATCGAGATGGGATGCATACTTACTACCTTGAAGGTTTAACTTGATAATAGTCATCTATTTCCATCTATAGCAAACCACTGGGGTGAGAAAGCTCCCCCATACTGACATCTGCTGCAGTTATCACTCACGCAAAAGCATGAAAAACTGAATTATTTAGAGGGATATGAGAAATCTTCTCATGGATTCATTTTATTGTGTTAGCCATCGACGGTCAGCAATCTGTGACAAAAGTCTGTAAATATATGAGCCAATCTGGTTTTATGAGTCAGATTTATTCTCCGATAGGGCGACTTTCATCAAAATGTCAATGTCAAGAGACCCTGACAGTGCCAAGTATTCAGTGGGATTTATTGTTCTGTAAAGTTTTTCTATGCTTTCTTTTATAACTTGAGATCATCGCAAACACTTACGTGTCATGACTCATTCTCTGTAAGATGCTATAAGAGAGTAGCTTATTTGAAACAAAATACACAAAACTTGTCAAGTACTCTATACTGGATCTACAATAAGCAAATTAAAAACTATTGCAATCTGCTATGATCTCTATATGCATGAACGTGCCTTCAGAGCATTTATTGTGACTACAGAACACTACCTCACCCTCCCTGAGCTGTATGTACTGTGCATTCTGTCTTGTGGTGGCAATGGGTCACCTTGCAGGTGCAGCTGAGGTATTAAGAGATTAGGGGCAGCAGCTCACCCTGTGGAAGGTTTGGGTCTGCAGTGTGTAGCTGCCTGCCTGGACCATAATTGGCTCTGGTGGCAGTGAGTGCCCTGCCGTTACTGAGCTGAGTGGTGGTCATGGGTCAGCCCCTAACAGCTCCTTGCTGTCATCCTTCCTGTCAGCCTGAAGGTCAGTGCCGTAGGCCAGCATGGCAGGAAGACCGGGTCTCAGCCACTTACCACGTCGCGTGGACAGGTGTACCGCAGCGAGACAGAAAGGTTCAAGGTGGAGGAGAAAAGCCGTAGGAATGAAGTTGAAAAGTTTATGTTTATGGTTGTACGCTGCTTCGAACCTCGCCAACCTCCATCTAAGTTCTTCAAGTCCACAACTGCTGTCTAGCCTGACCGATGTGTTTTTAGGTTAGTATTGCAAAGCTATTACTGCCAACTAACTCATTCTAATTTGTGTTGTACAGTTATTTCATTTTTAACCTTAATTTATATTTTATTCCTTCCTAGTTAAATTTACCCTTTTTAATTTTTCATATTTATTTCCTATCTTATTCATAGCCTTTTCCTTTTTTGTTCTCTTTAGGTCACGAGCAGTTGTCCAAGCATTTCACTACATATCGTACTGTGTATGACTGTGTACGTGACAAATAAAATTTGAATTTGAATTTAACATTATGGATCTGAGAGCTGAGAGGGAGAGCTCACTATGAACCGAGCTGCAGCACACTGATGGATGTGGACAGAAATGAGAACCAGGAGACTTAACAATTAAAACACAGAGAGAAAAATGTGACTAAATCCATGATAGAGCTTGAGCCTGGGGCTAGGACAGAAGAGGGAGAAAAAAGAAAACTCAGATCAGATGATTCACAGTTTTCTGTGCAAGAGACCTCTGTGTAATAACACAGAAACAGAACTTGGAAGAACAAAACAGAGAGAAAGTGAGAAACAGCGCTCTGGGGTGGAAAAGCTTTCCCAAAAGGACAGCACATCACAAAATGCTGCTGAATAAAATTGTGCATCTAATAAGGAAAAGTAATTAAATTTTCCTCTAAGACTTCTTGTGTCACAGACAAAATTCATCCTGCTGTTCTCTACTCCAGAAAGAGGTGCGCAGTGAAGCTAGAAGGCTTGAATAAGATCTAGTTTTTTCGTTTTGCCTTTTTTGTTTAAGATGAGGCCTTTTCAAACTGTGTTGATTAAAATGCTGTATCAATATGCTGTGCTGGCATTCCTCACATCTTTACAACATCGTTGATTTGGAAACAAAGGCGAACATAGCTGTTACAAATTCGATTTTTTTTTTCCTTCTATATCACACCTTTGCATTTAACTTTCCGTGCCAAAAGTTAATATGCTGCCGGTCCCTTCATTTCACTTTGATTTGCTCAGAAAGCTCTTCTCACATTTGCACAGCTAATACCAAAGAAACTGTGTTTTCATTCAAGCAGGACTTACTTAGGACATTTTCACTGGATGAAGACATTTATTGAAAATTTGGAATGAATAAGGTCACTAACAATGGAAATGTTTGCAAAGTGAGAATAACAGATCTTTATGTGTATCAAAACATAAATCAAGAAAACATTTCAAACAAAGGCAAATAGCACACGAAGAAGAAGAACAAGTAAAACCTAAATTCAAACAGCTGGTCAGTACCAAACATTACTGGTACCAATGAAGGCAAGCTGCAAATTCTACCATTTTTTATTATTCTTCTTTTCGAAGGATTAGTGTTCAGCTTGCTTTGAGATGAGAAGATTAATGCCGTTTTCATTTCTTTCCGTTAAATATCGAGCTGGACACTTTGAGCCACTAACCTACATCTTCACATAAAGAAAAAGAAAAGAGTTGGACTCTGTCTAAAGAAAAAAATATATTTAAAAGAGCAACTTATAAGTCTGCCCAGAAATTTCATGTAAAATCCTTTGACCTATAATCTTGGCTGGCCAGCGATTAATTAGGTACACTGAGTTCAATCCAAGCATCAGAATGGGGAAGAAAGTTGAGTTAAGTGACTTTAAACTTGACATGGTTGTTGGTGCCAGACAGGTTGAGTATTTCACAAACATCTTTACGGTTTGCCTAGTTGATTCTCTCAATCTCTGAAAGCACCACACATTGAACCTTGAAGCAGATGTGTTACAGAAGCAGAAGACCACACCAGATGTCACTCCTGTCAGCTAACAACAGCAAACTGAGGTTAAATTTCTAATAGGCTCACCAAAATTGGACTGAGTGGACTGGTGGTCATGGGTCAATCCCAAACAGCTCCTCGCTGTCATCCTCATGTCAGCTTAAAAGTCAGTTAGGTAAACCGCCATGGCAGGAAGGGTCTCAGCCACTTGGACATATGTACCAGAGTAACCTGTGAATGAGACAGAAGGGTTCAAGGTGAAAAAGAAAAGCCACATCTATGGTTGCACACTGCTTCAAACCCCACCAATCTCCATCCAAGATTCCTGTTGAATCTGACTGATGTGTTTTGAGGTTAGCAGAGATTTGGAAAAATGTTACATCAACTAACGAGGCTATTCAGATGGAAGGATCAAAACTTAGAGGAAAAAACATAAAAGCATGCATACATCCTGCTTTGCAACAACAGTTCAGACTTGAGTAGTGGTGTAGTGATGCGAGGGATATTTTCTTGGCACACTTTGTCCACCTTAGTACCAACTGACCATTGTTTAAACTCCACAGCTTTTTGGAGTATTGTTGCCAAACATGTCCGTCCCTTTATGACCACAATGTGCCCACATGGCTGAGATAACACGACATGTCACAAAGCTCAAATCGTCTCATGTTTCATGAACATGAGTTCACTGTACTCAAATTTCCTCCCCAGTCGTCAGATCAGAATCCGATAGAGCACCTTTGGGATGTACAGGGTGGTCCATTTATATGTATACACCGCAATAACATGGGAATGGTTGGTGATATTAAAGTCCTGTTTGTGGCACATTAGTATATGTGAGGGGGCAAACTCCTCAAGATGGTTGGTGACCATGGTGGTCATTTAGAAGTCGGCCATCTTGGATACAACTTTTGTTTTTTCAATAGGAAGAGGGCCATGTGACACATCAAACTTATTGGTAATGTCACAAGAAAAACAATGGTGTGCTTGGTTTCAACTTTATTCTTTCATTAGTTATTTAAAAGTTTATAACCACTTATAAAATGTGTTCAATGGGCTGCCCATTGTGTTGGATTGTCAATGCAACCCTCTTCTCCCACTCTTCACACACTGATAGCAACACCGAGAAATACCAGCACGGGCATCCAGTATCCGTAGTTTCAGGTGCTGCACATCTCGTATCTTCACACCATAGACAATTGCCTTCAGATGACCCCAAAGATAAAAGTCTAAGGGGTCAGATCGGGAGACCTTGGGGGTCATTCAACTGGCCCATGACGACCAATCCACTTTCCAGGAAATGCTCGGACCTGGCACCCATAATGTGGTGGTGCACCATCTTACTGGAAAAACTCAGGGAACGTGCCAGCTTCAGTGCATAAAGAGGGAAACACATCATCATGTAGCAATTTCAAATATCCAGTGGCCTTGAGGTTTCCATTGATGAAGAATGGACCCACTATCGTTGTACCCCATATACCACACCAAACCATCACTTTGTTGTTCCAACAGTCTTGGAGGGATCCATCCAATGTGGGTTAGTGTCAGACCAATAGCGGTGGTTTTGTTTGTTAACTTCACCATTCACATAAAAGTTTGCCTCATCACTGAACAAAATCTTCTGCGTGAACTGAGGGTCCTGCTCCAAATTTTGTTTTGCCCATTCTGCAAATTCTGTGCGCCGATCTGGGTCATCCTCGTTGAGATGTTGCAGTAGCTAGAGTTTGTAAGGGTGCCAATTGTGAGTAGCTAATATCCGCCGAAGGGACGTTCGACTAATGCCACTCTCCAGTGACATGCAGCGAGTGCTATACTGTGGGCTCTTGCTGAATGAAGCTAGGACAGCCACTGATGTTTCTTCATTAGTGACAATTTTCTTGCGTCCACATTTTGGCAAATCCAACACTGAACCAGTTTCACGAAACTTAGCAAACAGTTTGCTAACTGTAGCATGGGAGATGGGTGGTCTCGTAGGGTCTCTTGCATTGAAATCTGCTGCAATGACCCGGTTACTGCATTCACCAGATATCAACACAATTTTGATCCACTCCTCACGTGTTAACCTCTTCGACATGTCAATGGCTGTGAACAAAGGGAACTTGTAAATAACTCATGAACGAATAAAGTTACGATGAAACCAAGCACACCATTGTTTTTCTTGTGACATTACCAATAAGTTTGATGTGTCACATGGCCCTCTTCCTTTTGGAAAAACAAAAGTTGTATCCAAGATGGCCGACTTCTAAATGGCCACCACCCATCTTGAGGAGTTTGCCCCCCTCACATATACTAATGTGCCACAAACAGGACTTTAATATCACCAACCATTCCCATGTTATTGCGGTGTATACATATAAATGGACCACCCTGTAGATCCACATCATGGAGCTGACAAATCTGCAGCAACTGTGTGATGCTATCAGGTCAACATGAAGGAAAATCTCTGAGGAATGTTTCCAGCACCTCGTTGAATCTATGCCACAGCTCTGAAGGCAAAAGTCCAACCCACTATTAGCACATTGTATCTACAGTAATGAAGCATAACAATGACAGTTGTGTCAGATTATTATTTTTAAACGTCTAAATATTTAGCAATTACTTTGCTTCTGGTTTTTTCTGTATTTTATCTCTGTTAAAATTATGCCTGTTATAGTCAAATCCTATCAGTTGTGTACTGTGATTAGTTTTACTTCCTCTTCGTCAGTGTCTCGCCATTGATTAGTTTCAGCTGTACCTTGTTTTCTCCAGCTGTGTCACATTCCCCTGATTAGCCCTCAGCATGTTTGTGTACATAAAGGCCTGCCCTTGTCTTCATTCTTTGTCTGAGCATCTGCGATCCTCCTCTGTGTTCTTGTGGATTTCGTTTTGGCTTGCTTTTTGAATTTTGGGTTTCATGTACTTTGTAAATGGCCTCAATAAACAGCATTGTGGGTTTTTTACTTCCAATACGTGGCAGTTATTTATCCCTGATTCAGTCTTGGGTTTGTTCAGTTCAGATTTTTATTTGCCTGGTGTACTAGAGGAAATTAAAAATGTCCAGATCAGTCCTAATTAATTCACATAACAACTCAGGACATATTTAGATAAATGTTGTGACCTGTTTCTGCTGCATCCACAAATATCAGATATCTGCTCACAGCACAGTTGCATCTCTTGTGACCAGATCAGACACATGTTACACAATAAAATAAAAAAAAACTGAAGAGGAAGATTAAAGTAATTATACGTATCATGGTTCTAGCATATCTTTTCTAGTCTCACATTACATATAGCGAGCAATCATCATTTGTGAGTGGCTCCCTATATACAGGAAATGTTAATATATGGCACTCAGCTCAGACATAACTTAGTTCTTACACCCACACCAGCCAAAGTGCAGTACGAGCTCTTTTTACTGCCTCACACACACGCAGACCTGCACGCCAGACAAACTCAGATATATGCATACGTACACACATGTGAGTGTGATTTGTTCTGAAACTCTTCATTGTTCTGTGCATATATCTGCATTCGTACTGAGCGATGACAATTTGGAAATGCTGGAAAACAATTTTGCAGAGTCATAGATATGAATGGAACCAGTCCTTAAAAGAATGGATGTTAGAGAATTTTTACAAGGCTTTTTGTTCTCCTTGTATCATAAAATCTCAGCTAACAGGCCTCTCCTTCATGATCTACTTCTCCTCAGCCACTTAACCTGTAAAATAATGATGCAGGTTTCCCAACTCTCGCTTTCCATCTCGCAAGTTTCAAAGTTTTCCAAATGCTGTCAAGTACATAGGCGTCTATCACATCCTCCATCAACAGTTTAGGTACTGAATTAAACATTAACCTGTTGAAGCTGCCTGTTTTTCACATAATATAAATTATCGTAATTGGAGATGACATCCTGTGTGCTCTTAACCGCAGCTGCACATAAACAACCTGTTTCACTTTAAGGTTTATACCCTGGCATAAAATCCATACTACCTCTGTAACTTTTGGGGGAAATAAACAAGCTGAAATAAACAATATGTGTTTACGACTTCACCGTGAACATGCAAATGTGAGATTTGACCTGAGAAGCTAACAACCCACCTTAAACCCAAGAGCAACTAAATAAAATGTGAATGTACCTAAATGCTAGGCTATGTGTGTCTGTTTCACGGCTAGACAAGAGACAAATAATGCATATTTTAGGATATTGTTATCTAAATTATGAAAGAGCAAAGTAAAATATTTTACAAAAACAGGGATTTGTTGGCAGAAGGTCAGAGTAAGACCACAGTAAAAGAATTGTTTCTTACACGAGCAAGAACTCTATTACACTTTGTCCTTGTCGCTAATCAGCTCTGCTTTACTTTTTAAGCACCTCGTGTTGCCCTTCACAAACAAATTGTTTGGTATTATTATCTTTTGTTCTCATGAGCAGCAAAATTTAATTAATGTTTTTGAAACAACTACAAAATTGAGAACTCGCCCTCCAACCCTCTAATCTGCTTACTAAGTGGTTTCATACATTTCAGACCCTAAATCACCTCCTCTAAGAGTTATGATTATACCTGATTTAAACACACACTGCCCTGCGCTGATCTGATGCACACAGTCAAAAGCCACACTCTCGTCTTATTACCTCTTTCGCTCTCACAGCTCTACTCTTTTGATCAAACTATAATTTGGTCCGTCCATCACTTTGGTCCATGCAGAAATCTCTCAAAAACTATTAAATGGATTGCCATGAAATTTGCTAGAGACATTCAAGGTCCTTTTTTGAGGACATTTATGCTAGAATAAACTCACTGATAAAAAAAAAGTGTAATTATTCAGTGTAATTATTCTGATAGCTACCTGATATTTTTGCACAAAATGTGACACTTGTAGTTCCCAGACAAAGCACTCCAATGGTTTTAATAGTCCCCAAACTTTGCCTCTGGCATCAACACATTAATATTTTTTGCAGATGCGTTATCTCATCCCCCCCAAAAAATGCCGACAGCTTGTAAAAGTACTACCTTATACTATGCAAATGGGGAAATAAGCTGATAGAAAACCATTGCTAATTTCTACTACTGATTCCACTACACAGTTTGTGCATATCTGTAAAATGTCAGTGGCTTTGACAGAACAGCAGTATTTGATGCTAAGGGAATGAAAAGGTCTGTTGAGACTCCCTGAAAGATAAACCTTTTTCCAGGAGATTTCATGTTAGCATTCTTTCACACACAGTTAGGCATTCTAGGGTGATGACATGTCTCCCATTGTGCTGGAGGTGCAGGCAAATAAGCAATTGTCATTGAGTCTGCAGGATCAACTGTGTACCACTATTGAAATTTGATTCAATGCCGGTTCATAGTTCTAGTTAAATGGTTCAGTGGAATGACCTACAAGAACTACTATTTCAACATAATTTTTAATGTGTATATGATCGGCTGCCAGATACTGTCATATACAACTGTAGACAAGTCTTTTGGTAGCAATTACTTCAGCTTTGTGTCAGCCTTTCATGGCTTAGAAATCTGAAAAGCTGGTTTTTGGCGCTCCTGTCTTCATTTTTCATGATATCATGTTTCTTGTTATTACATCACTTCACCATTTACTGTATGCACCAAGTTACGAAAAACTGATATACAGTTAGTTTTGCAATCTCAATCGCAACGGCCATCACACTGCACCTCCAACATAATGGTGGACTTAGCTGTGTAATAGAGCTTCATAAAGCCTTTATAGACTAGTTACTTTTCTTGCATCAACACCTAAGTTAAGCCACCAACAAACACTGATGTCCTTCATTATTTTCATGAATAACTATCTATATAAAGACTGTAGAGGTTAACACTGCCTGCAGGTATAACTGACACTTTGGTCTTTTCTCAGTCCTTAAGAAGACCTCTTCACAGGAAGAAGTGAGACAGGTAATTCAAAACTACATGTGCTTGAAAGAGACTGAGATATCACCTAGCTCAGTACCCCCTAGTGAGGGTGAATTCATTAGCTAACAGATCAGTGCATTACTCTGCAGAATACCAAGTCGAAAGTGCGTAAGTCATGAGTTTGTTTTTTCATTTAACATTATCCAAATATAACAAGGACGTTCATATGCAATTATACTACATAGCCTGGCACTTGCATATTCATTTTTTTAAATAATTTTAAAAAATAAATAGTGAAAGAGAAGTGTGGCAACTGCAAACCTTTTTTTAAACATTAAGTGGAACTATCCTCCCTCTGGCAAAAATGAATAAAAACATTTTAAGGACAAACCCAGTCTGTACGGGATGGATTGGTTTTACCCATCTTACAGGAATTACCAATGAGCTTTCATCCAACTTCCTGTGGCTTAATCGCATTACCGAAGTTTTCTCACATTTAAAATGGCCCAAAAAGTTCCGAATAGTTAAGTTATTTGCACTTAATTTGTTTTGCTTTAAAGATCTTGGAACATATTTTTCCAGTCAGTTTCTTAATTATGAGTGATGGCGAACATGCAAGGTAACAGATTTTTTTCCAAGGTCTTTTTTGTCTGTACCTTTCCTAGTGGCTTGTACTGAACATAGTGAAATGGGAAAAGGCATTTTTGTGAATTAATCAGTGTGTGGATTTGAAATTTTCAAGTCATTATCAAGTCAAACTACTCACAGGTTAATGTATTAGAACTTGTGAAGAAAATATACTGTAACATTTAATAACACACATCTTTTAGGACCCAACATTTGGATGTCTGAAAACGACAGCTGAAACTGAAGGAAAGCTCAAGCAAAAAGGTATAAATGTTCCCCCTCTGTTGCTGGGCTAAAAGAGGATAAAATGCATTATTAGACAGAATTTAAGAGGCTGCTTGTTTCCAAGGTTATTCTCCTGATCCTATAACCCAGCACTGCGTTTTTCTGACTGGTAGACAACAACAAACAACACTGACATTTATGCACACTATGTTCAGAGTCTGCTTCTTTAATTGTGTTCAGTTATAATGAGAAAGCAATGTAACATTTCAATCAGAGCCCCAGCTTGCGATTCCGATTGTAGGTGGTGTGATTTATTTGTTTTACCTCACCACATTAATATATCTTGCTACATCAATAAATCTGATTTATCACAGGCAGATATTTTAGGTGCAATAATTATTTGCATAAGAACAAACCAAAAAAATTGAGAATCCTTTGCAGCTATGAGAGTTACCCAAAACTTTTACCAAAAAAAAGAAAAAATAACAAAGGTTTCGAGGTCTTTAATTAGTTTCTGGCGTTTTCCAAGTTATCAGGTAGTTGTTGCTTAGCTTTTGTGTCTACACTGCGCTTTACACAACACGCATTTTGTTCACTTTTCAGCCATTTACAAAACTAATTAAAGTTTCCTGTCCCACAAAATTTGCTGCAAGTTTCAGACTTTTTTGGTTTGTTAAAGCTGCATGAAGGTTGTTACCTTAATTTAAAAGTTTAAGAAACAAACCAGAACTACAGTCGCTAATCTGCATTAAGTTGATTAAACAACACGGCGTTCATTCTTCATGCACTTGGATGTTTGGCATACTCGTCGTGTTCTCCGAGCTGCCTTAAAAAAACAGAAGAAAGGAAAGAGTGAGAGGAACAAGCATTAGTCCGGACGGGACGAGAGTTTCCAATTTGCATCTATCATCCAGATGAATCTGCTGTTTCTGCAGATTTAACTGATAGCATGCACAAGAACAGGTGCTGGGTTCACTTTTCAACCTCTAATGTAATTTTCCTAATTAGCTAATTCATGGTTTATGCATAACAAGCCAATCTATCCCTATATATTAATGAGAGACCCAAGTTTGATTTTGTTATCGTCTCTCACTGTGTCATAATATGATATTAATGAATGAAAGCTATTAGCCCTGCATTTTAAATCATTGCTTGACAGAGTGAAATGAATGTTTTCCCAAAGAAAATAAATTTTCATACCATCATGATCTGAAAATTCGCATTCAGCCTTGCAGCTGCTGAGGAAGAGGATATCTCCTGCCCTCCCCATTTTTTGTGTTTCATTTCAAGATTATGTTTGGGGTGCATAATTATGACACTCATTAAAAGCTCCTATACCGAAACAGCGTCAAATGGGGGAAATATTCTTGGCTGCAGTCCAACTCATTAGAATCCCTGATGACGCTTTATGGGATCAGCTTTTCTTTTTTTTTATTAGCAGTCACTATTTACTACGCAGCAGAATGGAAATATTACTGTAATAACTTATAATTATGTGAGTCCAACTGTTAATTTGAGTCGGGAAGGAGAGGCAGATTGAGAAGTGTGGTTTGTTGTGCCAACAGTCACAGAGGTGAATGGGAATTGTGACAGCTCCAGCCTCGTCAACATGGTCATCTGTTATTTTGGCCCAAACATCAGAGTGCTCGCTGTGAATGTAACAATACACATGGCTCACAGCTTGGCTAAAAACACAGCTGAGCAGAGTTTCTCAACTTTGGCGTCAGGGACCTTTATGGGGTTATAGATGGGGTAACAAAAGATTTCTGTGACGCCTATATTTTTAAATAAAAATTAGAGCTTCTAAACATTTCCTGAAAATCCTGACATCACTACACAAAAAGTTGTAATGCTGCTAAACTCCCTGGAAGACTGGAGGCTGAAAAATGTGATAATGGTCCATAAAAGCTGTTGAAACCCGCTAATAGGAGTCATGATTTCAGTAATATGAAGAAATATAAGCTCTGGTCCAAAACCTCAAATCAGCAGTTTGGCAAAGGCATATAGTAAAAAGGCTGTAATTGTAGTTTTAATAGGCAACTACTGAAGCTGTACTTTATATGGCCTGTCTTCTCAGTTTATCCCATTCTGTGAAATTTGATCATAATTAGTGTATTGGCTATGTTTTAAACAAAACATATATTTACAGTTATGGTGATGCTGACCTTTGAGTATGCTTTCTAAGACCAAGTGAGCATTTGTCCAAAACAAGTTCCCCAGAGGTTCCTGTTAAATGTATTAAAAACTTTAATTTTATTTTGTTGAGCCTCATTAAGAAAGGTTTGTGTGTATGCACATCCAGCAACTTAAGCAACTACACTTTACTTAGATGGTTTGGGATGTTATTATATGTGCTGTTTTAATGTGATAAGTATTTTTATATTTTTAATTCCTTAAATCCTGAGGACGGTGAGTTGGACCGATACATCGTGAATCAATAAAACATTGCAAACATTTTTTTCCTTTTCTGATGCACCTGTCATTTATTCAGGTGTGCAGAGACTTTGAACAAGTTGTTAAATACCACTGTTATCATTAGTACCACTTGTTGTGACACCCCTAGCTTGCAGCATACAATGCAACCTTTGTAGCACTAAAAACACAGAAATAGTCCTGAAGTTACCTCCCTCATCCTCCAATCCTCCTTCAAAGTGCAGGCTGCAGGGGGCACAGTATGTTTATTGTTTGCAATTAAGTTTGTTTTGTTCACAATGTTGTGATTATAACTATGATATTGAAGAGCCAGGGTGTGCGCCACAGGCACAGGCAGAGCAAACAGAGCTTTCAGAAGGTGAAAACAGCAGAAATACGAGGGATAAAAGAGAGGTGCCGCCCGGACTGTGACAAACACTTTTTTATGGTTCAAGCACCTCAAAGGATTGTGTCTAAGGAATAGTTTAACATTTGAGAAAAAAAAACTTATTTGCTTGGTTAGATGAAAAAAACGAGCCATGCTTTTAGTTTGATAAAGTGGCTCAAAGCAGAGGAAGCGGCTAGCCTGAATTTGCCTGAAAAGCCCACTTTTTAACACGTTTAATCTTGCTTGTTAATTCCATACAAACACTGACATCCAAACAGAACAAGTTGAGGTTTTATGGGGGATTATGTTCCAGATGATTTCTTGCAGCTTCACATTTCGAGTCCTGAAACAAGTGTTGTATTTCTAATCTAACACTCAGTCAGAAAGAAAATAAGCTTATTCCCCCACATATCAATCCTTCCTGCGGTAGCAATTATGCCTATTTTTGCACACAAAAACATCTATATATCTATATAACTCTTAATAGCTTGTTTTGTTGTTGTGAATTGTTCATAAACTGAAATCACTTCCTGCCATTATGATTCATCAGTCACATTAAAACTTTGTGGATTTCCATCTTTGTGGAAAAACTCACTAAAACCCAAATTTGTATGAAGCAGACTTAATATAAAAAAAAAACAACAACAACTGTGGATTCAGGTGAAGCCTGTTGTTTTAATTAAAAAGCTTTGTTCCCTGATGTATCTTCAGCTTTTTGCCAATTTTTATTGACAGCACTTCCTGACTTGGGAAAAAAAGTATTACTATTAAAAGGATCTATTTTGTCCATAGATTTTCGTAATTGTTTATCAAGGTCATGGTTTCATAATTGAAATCGTGTATTTCAAAGGAAATAATCAAACGGAAGAATAATAATACCTTTCCACGTAAATAGCCAGAGATAACTGTTTTGACAAAAAGTAATTTAAATATAAGGTCCTCTGCTGCAATTCTAAGGAAAGACTACGAAGAGATTAACACACCTCCACCTCTGAGTGACATATTACCAATTTTGATCATGTCTCTTTAAAGCAACACAGACTGAAGGTCGCTTTCCACATAAGTATCATTTAATCTTAGCAGACAAAAGAGGAAGGCTGCGTTTCGATTGTGTGCAGGTGCCTGCAGGCCTGAAGTATTGTGCCATCTTGATTATCCACCCGATGCTTAAATATTCTCTCCTCTTGTGCAGGCAAATTAAATCCACTGCAGGTGAACTCTATCTCACTACTAATTAAGAGTGTTTGTCCATGTGTGATATTGTTTCTCATTTCATACCCCCCAATCTACTCTGAACAGCAAGGAGACTTAGAAATGTTTTTTTCCTTTTGTGTGTGTCTGCTTTTTCACTTAGATTTGTGTGTGGTTTCTCGAAGAGTTTGTGCACACACACAACACGTTTAAATCGTCTTAATAAACAATGGACGTATTTTTCCCTGCAATTCTTTTTCCCCTGCATATCCTTTCATACAATTCTCAGAGCTTTAATTTTGTTGCACTTACAAAATAAAGCAGCCTTAAATGTCCGTTCTGTTCTGTGTCCACTGTGAATTCTCTCCGGTTTCTTTTGTTACTTGCACAACTGCTTAGAGGTCAAAGATCCATGACATGGGATCTTTTGCAGTGTCCTTACTTGCAGGGACAAGTTTCAACAAAAGCAAACAGAACTCATAATCTACACCAGATCTCTGCTGGTTTCATTTAAAATGTGTTTGTGCCCCTGTCTAGGACTGCTTTCTTTTATCTGTGCAACACTGTCAAAATTATGAACATCCTGTCTCTGAGTTAAATGAGTTCATGCGTTTGTTACTTCAAATCTAGACTATTCTAATTCCTTATTATCCCGTTGTCCCAAAAGCTCCCTGAAAAAACCTTAGTTGATCCAGCTTTCCTCACCAAGAGTACTAACAAGCACTAGAAAGAGAGATCACATCTCTCCCATATTAGCTACTTTTTTCATCAGCCCCTTGTTAAATCCAGACTTGAATATGAAATCCTTCGTCTCTCATACAAGTCCAGAATTATCCATCATATCTAAAAACCCAGGAGTTCCATTTTATCCCAACAGAGCACTGCACGGCCAGCGCAGGCTTACTTGTGGTTTCTTATTATTTTTTATTTTATTAGTCCTTTATTTATCCAGGTAAAAAATCTCATTGAGATTAAAAATCTCATTTTCAAGAGAAACCTGGCATCATGGCAGATTTTACAAAAGTAAAAGTAAAGTTGTAGGCAGAGGCTTCAGTTTTTTGTGGAATAGCTCCCAGTTTGGGTTTAGGATACAGACAGTCTCTCTGTTTCTAATATTAGGTGTAAAACCTTTCTTTTTAATAACGCTTAGATTCAGGGCTGGATACACCTATAGTAATGCCGCTATAGGTGTTGTTCCACTTCCCTTTCACTGCTCCTTTGTTCTCCTTTTTCTATTTCTATTTCATAATTCCCTTAATTTGAACTCACCAACTAGACACAAGAGTTGGCTGAGCCCAGTTCTTGCCTGCCAGGAGTTTCTTTTTGTTAAAAGGGAGTTCTTCCTCCCAACCATCACCAAGTGCTATTCATACAGGATTTGATTTGATTTCTTGTTGTCTTTTGAGTTTTCTCATTAATATTATGTTTTAGCTGGCTGTTATGAACTGGTGCTATGTGAATAAAATTGAACTGAATTCACTTGAATTGTTGTAAATAAGTAAAATTATAAATAATAAAACAAAATATCGAACAAAGCCTGAAAAACATTTGTTGTCATCAGTCTGTGTGTTTACCCAGAATCAGCTAAAACACATTACATGTAAGGTAATGGCTAAGTAATGCCAATCTGATTTTTTCTTTGGCTACAGATGAAAAATAGTTTTACCATCAGTTGTCTCTGGAACACACGCATGCACACACACAAACACACACAGAATTCATATCAGTAGACAGGGAGAAATGCATAAGCAAATTCTTTTGTCTCCCTGGTGATGTGATTTTGAGCATTGGTTGATAGACTGTGCAGAGATGAGGATTGGCAGCATCTCAAGATGTCTTTGAGGCTTCTCTCACAGCCATGCTTTATGGTTAAGCAGCCAGCAAATTGGGAAAGTGGCTTTATCTAATTAGAAAATACATTCCTTTAGTAACAGTCCCCCAGGCAGAATCATCATTATTTAAGCTGGCTGGCCTTGAGAGAGGCACAAACGGCATTCAGATACATATCTAATGCTCACCATGGAAATGACTATGTGCAGTGGACATGCTCATGGTACAATCATTACATTTTTCATTCTTTTGCCTTTTTCCCTCTAAATATAATTCTCTCTTTCTCTATCACAGTTCTTAGTCTCCCAAATCTCTACTGTGTATTAAAAGGCTAAGAAATAATTATCTTAGTGCCTTTTCATTAGACAGTTTTCATGCTGTGGTGAAAATCATCTTGCAGATTGTCTCAGTGTGCTGTTACTCCACATTAATGTATTATGATTGGTGCAGTGGGTGCAGCAATCACAAGAGGAAATTGGTCTAAAATCCTTTAGGCTGTGCAGCCAAACATATACCGGTATAATAGACGTGATATCTTGAACTGTAATTATGTGATATTTTCCACAACATATTGGTATCAAATGGTCAGCGCAACACAAAAGCAGTAGACTTTAATGTAGGCCATGGATGCCAAAGGCACGGAGGGATTAAAAGGAAACCTAATGTACAGATGCTAGCTCAGACTGCAGGCTATGCCGCAACAACTTAACTAAACAACATGATACCCACCATAATGAGCTTTCACCATCCATGTACAATGCACATGGGTGTACTTTCACTACATTTTGTGATTTTGGTGTGTGTGTGTGTGTGTGTGTGTGTGTGTGTGTGTGTGTGTGTGTGTGTGTGTGTGTGTGTGTGTAACACTCACTTTGAAGCTTTTGTTTGTACAGTGAACAGTCTCTGAGTATCTTAGGCTACTATGAGCCCTTCTTTTGCCCAGCACTGTTAATGAGGCCTCTGGGAATGGACATGGAGGTGTGTTTCAGCACATAAAGCCTTTAAAGTTTTACACGTCTGCGAGCGTGCATGCAAGCGTGCGTGCATGTGTGTGCGTGTGTGAGAAAGGGAGAGAGAGAGAGCATGTGAGGGAGAGAGATCACAAATCACAAGCTCATTTTATTTATACTTTTGGATTAGTGCCCCTCTAGAACTGGTGTAATTTTCAGCAGTCACATCTGCAGATTGATTTCTTCGTGTTGTGCAATCATATATAAATATGTCTGGATTTGTTCTCACCTCTTCCTTTCATATGCTTTAAATATGTTTTTAGAACGATTGAAGTCTATAGTCAGAGCCCCCTGAGGCTGTAGACCTCATTACACACCATGAAACAAAACATTTATAGATAGATTAAACACAAAGAAACTACAATTGTAGGTCAGGACTGGTTCTTCCTATTGGGAATACAGGCATATTTTAGTTGTTGGTTATTTTCCTGGCAAAATCATTAATCAATGGGTCATTCAAGGACGGTTGGAAAATTGTAAATCAAATCGTTTCTGTCTTAAGAGGGTTATTAGCGGTCTCATACATTGATTCATTGATCAATACTACTAGGATATATAGCAATGACATGTTGGAAGAAAAGTGTAGTTGGATGGTTGCAAAGAGAGGAAAGGTTGTCAGAACTAAGGCACTACCAGAAGGCAACATTGCAGACACTGAGGATAGCTGCAAGTACCTTGGAATCCCACAGGTAAATGAGAACCATGAAGCTGCAACCACCAAATACCTGCAGAGGGTTAGGCAAGTCCTGACTCTGGTAGAGGACCCAAACTTGAAGGATAAAGGCCACCAACAGGTGGACTAAAGGCTGGATAATTAAGTGATAGTAAAAGGAAATAACCTGAGGAAGATTTTGCCACTAACAGGTTAAGTAGCAACAAATCAGTAACATGATTGTGTATAAAAAGAGCATGTTAGAGAGGCCGAGTTTCTAAGAAGTTCAGTTCAGTTTTATCCATCCAGTCTCTTCTGCTTATCCTTATCAGGGTCGCAGGGAGCCCCAGCTACCACAGGGCGAGAGGAGGGGTACACACTGGACAGGTCGACAATCTGATGCAGGGCCAACACAGAGAGACAGATAACCATTCGCATCTTTTGTAACCAGTTGGATGTGAAAGGAATAAAGATAAGCAGAGATTCACGAATGTGCAGAAAAATGTATCTATAAATTGTGCAGCGATTTCAGAAAAATCTTCCTCCACATAAAATTGTGAAGATTTTATCTTCATCTGGTTATCTCCAGTGCATAAAATCATTTAAAAAAAATTGGGAATCTTGAGAAATTTCTGTGTGCAAGGGATAAGGCTGGAAATCAATATTGGATTCCTGTGATGTCCAGCCCCTCAGAGGGCACTGAATTAAAAACAGGTATGAATCAATCATGAAAAATAATCTTTGCATGGACAGAAATCAGTGACTACAAGCATTGTGTGAGCCATCAACAAACACATGATCCAGAAAGCAATCATGGACTGGGCAAAGTGGAAAACTGTTCTCTGGTCAACAATCAAATCTTAATTTAAGGTTTAGGTTAAAGGTTAATAAAATGACCTTGTTTGTTTTTTCCTTTAATATGTGTGTAATGCTTGCATTGGTTTCTACAGCCTGACAAGGAAATTTATAGTCCAAGAAATTTTAAACTCTTTTAACATTTTTAAATGATATTATTATAACATTTTTAAATTTATATTTATTTATAATTATGTGTCATAACAGGTACCACTGTACAGCATATAGATACTAATGCACTGTCTATGGCATTATTCTGTTCTGCCTTATCTCTTGTCATTGTGCACTGCAATATGCTATGAGTCATTAATATAATGAAACACAATAGTTGTAGGTATTTTACAGTTCACTTATCATTACAGATGCACTTTTGAAATATGCATTAGCAAACACTGAAGTTTTCCTCCTGAAATAGTCCTATTGTTTAAGGTCAGTAACGTTTCAATTTGGATTTGATGCAAATTAAAGTTTAGTATGATGAAAAGTACCGAACATTTCCTTCTATTTTACTTACCACTGAGATGAGCAGGTTTTCTAGATATCACTAAGCTTCTTTATAAACAAGTGAAAATATTGGTCTTTTATATACGAGCTTTCAAGGGGGAGGACACAACATGTTTTTACAATTAATACCTTTCCACAACTTTAATAAGTGGAAAGTTAATTAAAAGAAGCGGATTAGTGTATTCACTGAAAAAACTCTCTTTAAGTTTTTGTTGCAAACCCTTCTCTTTATAAAGCATTCATTTGATACATGGACGCATGGCTTTCTGGAATAAAGCAACAACTCTGCTGAGTTCCAGTGAAAGTAGTTCTGATCAGGTAAAGGTCAAGTGAAGTATGAGTAGAAGAATATGGGTCGATGCTTAAGGATGGCAAAACCACTGACAAACAAGAGATGGCCCTACTTAAGGATGAAAAGAGGAAATGGAGAGCAGCGCTACTACATTTGATTGCCATTGTGCAATCCTGGTAGGAATATGGAACTCGGAGTTGACACAAAAAAGCTGTATTATCCCTAAAATTCAAACTTTCTGAAACAGTTAGAGCTTTCAGCACAGTCTGTAAGGCTCTAAGTATCCATAGAATTCAAAGTGAGTCCTCTGGCCTGAGCTACTTAGACAGACATGTGTTAGCTAAGCAGGCTAATGCCCAAATTGATCATTGTTTCCTGTTTTGTTTTCTTTTTAAGGTTCCCTAGTAAAAAAACAGGTTGTATGTATCCTTGTTGATTTTCTATGAATTTAAAATGAATTTTTGTAGGTTAGTAATGATGCAAATAGATTTCACACCCTTACGTATGCATGACCATACCGAGATTTTCTGGACGAAGATTTGGGGCAAAACAGTGCACTGTTTATTTGCAGTTGTTGCATCAGAAACTGCTCAATACAGTTTTCTGACATAGTTTTCAGAGATATTTGGATACAGAGAAATTAAAAGAACAAACATTGGAAATGTTTGCCTGTCTGGTTGTTCTTGATTGCGTCATTGCTTGCCTGCTTTTGTTCACAGCTGGGATTCTCAGTCCACATCCGTCTTGACCAGCTTTTGCAGTGCTGCTTCACATTTACTTCACATTTAAGTTCATTGTAGCATTTTTTATTTATTTTTTATTTTTACTGGTGCAGATGAGACAATCCAAGTAGTTTCTGGTTATTATTGCTCCCTAGATGCGAGCCATCCAAACAACCAGAGACCTAGATGAGGCGCAGCTCCTGGCAGGTGTTCTCTTTAAGACTTTTCACTGTGTAAAATTATCTTGAGTGAAACATACGAGGAAAATCATCCAGTCAAAAATGCTAGTGGATAGAGAATCAGGCCTGCTGTAAAGAGCTGAAGCTGCTCTTTAAAACAACAGCTATAGCTACAGCTCACACATGTTATTAGCTATAAGGCTGTGAAAGACCACAGAAGGTGAATGTGTGCATGTTCTCTCTCTCTCTCTGTGTGTCTCTTCTACTTATCTAGCAATTTGAAACAGAGTCTATAGTATATATATAGTCTAAATATCAGCATGCTGTAGAACAGCCAATTTTTACTGTGAATGATATATTCCTCACGTTGCCTTCACAATCTTTTCATTACCATCTGTACAACTGTTGGCTTGTTTTATGGTTTCATCGCTACAGGAGGCATTTTACAGAAGCAGGTCCTTTAGACGTAGCCAGCATCTTTCTCTGACTCCAATGCAGTGAGTCACTGACGTGAAGGAGAGGTGGACACGTGTATTCGTACTCTGTGTATCAGTACAGGGAAAATCTGCAGAAAAAGTAAAATCAAATGACAGCGAGAACAAAGTATGAACAAATAAGTGGCCAGCTGGTAAATCATCAGAATTCAAGGAATGAAAGGAAGCAATAAAGAAAGCATCTTTTATTTGTCAACATATGGTGATAGGTAAAAAAAAGTACAAGAGCACTACCGACAAGATAAATTAAGTAGCAATTAACTATAGCATAACATTCTTCACAATCTACTGCTATTACTGTCAACTTCCATTTAAATTATTATCAAAATACTGCATATCCTCATTAGTACTGTAAAACTATTATCATTGTCATTATTGTTCTTGTTCTTATATTTCAGTGTATTTGTTGAGAAATTTCTCTCTAGAGTCTAATAGTCCTCTGATTCGTTTTCCCTTATAGTGGCTGTAAACTTTGATAATTTCAGCAAAAAAAAGTTTCACTTCCCATCAAACAGCCTCAGTTCCAAGGGAAAGAAATTAGGCCAGTGATGGTTTTGTATCATCTCCCACCCTAGATTCAGCCGTTACAGCAAGCCGGGGCAGCCAACTTAGATCAGTAGACCACCGGCCTAATAAATGCATGCTGCAGTGAAAGCGTACCCAAATGGTACAATTTACTCAATTTACCCACCTCTGCTGCAAATGCAGTGTATGCTTGATGTTTGATGTGTTTCTTAAACATGCAACAAATGACAACTTGATCCTTTTCAAGTCTGTTTGAACTGTTGGAAATTTTTCCTTGTTGATGTTTCAAACTTTGACTCGGACCTCCCCAAAGAGGCACAGGAGAGTTGACTGGGCTTGTCTGGGGAGGGAGAGATGTTAGACAAAGATGCTGCATGATGTGAGAAGGATCAGAGCAGCAGAAAGTCTAAAGGGCTATAACCTTCCCACTCTTAAGCTCCTCGCAGTGGTAGATCTGTTCAGGCCAAATTCCTAGGGTTCCTGATTTCTTGTGCTTAATTAGTGTTTCTCTCTGTAACTTAAATATCTCCACAGTGGCTTCGAGAGCACGCCACTCCTGGGACTCCACCATCCCCACTCTGCCCACTTCCTCTCCAGCGCTTGCAACCCCCCCCCCCCCTCCAAACCCCTCAACCCCTCTACCGACTGCATCTCCAGAGAGAGCCATCAGCTTTCTCAGTCCCCTCTATTCAAGCGGTGATTCCCTCATCAACTTACAACCAGCTTCAATATCTAAGTGTGCAATAAACTCTTATTCTATTCTAAGAGTCTGAGTGTTGCATTTCAGTCCACTAGCTTTTGTTTCTTAAAAAGATTTAGTGGCGCTTCCAGTCTCTCAGGATATTGGTATTCCTCAGCAGATGTCCAATAAATTTGCTTCGAAAACATAGGAGGGGGGGGAGGGGAGCCTATAACTCCAGAACTTGCAAAAACATCTCAGTTTGTTTTTGTTTTCAAAGCTGCTCATCTAAGGGAGCGATGAAAATGTTTATAGTTGAAGCACTAACGTTCTTTTGGGTCTGTGTTTGCAACAAAGCCCAAAGACAAAAAGCTCGACAATGAAGTTAAAAGCATCACATAAAATATTTCATTATAAAAGCCTGGGGCCATGAAATGGCAGAGATATGGAAATGGTTGGGAAGGGAAAGTGGACGAGTTGGGTATTTATCTAAATACCTAGAAATGGTATCAGTGGACCTCCTTGTGCTGTGGGACACAATATCAGAGTGCTCTTAGCTCGGGTTTCCATGATGACATATATTACCTAGGCTCAGAGAGCCTGTGTACAATGAGCTATAATTTAATGAAAATGAACTGCGTGAAAGCCTGCTGCCTAGATGGTCGAAAGTCACTGTTTTTTAAATCCAAATTTTCTGAAAATGATTAAAATCATTCTTGTCTTGTCCATAATAGAATTAACATGCAAGGAAAATTTATTATGCAGCACCATGATTGAGTTTTTGCTTTTAATCATGACAATTTCAGGCTTGACGAAGCTTAGATTGGCCAATTTAAGATGAGGTTAATGGGTTCCCATTATGGTTAGATTTCTCATTGCACAGTGAGTGTGCCAGAACAACATCAAGGGCCCCAGTGACCATCTACTGATACAAAGGCTATTGTGAAGCCAATCGTCATTGTGAGGCACTCTTCTTCCTGAAAATTAAAAAAAGAAAAAAGAAAAGAAAAAGGAAAGAAATTATCCAAAACTGTTAAGGTTAATGGATAACATTTAAGACAGCATGCTGCCTCCCTCTGAGGAATCCTAGTACGTTTAAGTGCAGCCGTTACACTGAAAAACAACACCAGAGCTTTGAATCTTAAATTAATGTCAAGGCTGCATATTGAAAACATCCAAAGCTTGCAGTACAAACCAAATAGGTGTTTACTCTGAAAGTCACTTAAAAAGACTACAACAATAAGGTTCAGATATTTCTGAACAGAAACGGCACAGGATGTCATCATTCAGCGCATATGCTGAAGTTTATTTAAATGTTCATATGTCTGCAGAATGCAAACTAATATTTGCTGTGTGGTTATATAAATAAACGCAACACAGGAAGGAGGGAGGGGAAGGGGGGAAAGGACAGTGAGACAGCTAATGCATCTTCTTCATTTTAAATAAAGATATGCATTCTCCAGTAATTAGCTGCTTTTTGGTGTTCATATGTATTAGTCATTATAAATACTGTGCATTACTTTTATACTAAAGTATATTCAATAACCATTTAGATATTAAGCAAGGGTTTTCTCCAAACCCTTAGGAGTAAGGAAGTTGTTGTGCAGTACACGAACCCTCAAAGTTTGCTTTGTAGAATGGACCCTATTTTTATGTAGCAAAACACAAGCCTGAAAGTTGTATATACAACTCTAAAACGTATCTCTAATTCTTCAAGTCTAAATTGAGGAATTACTCATAACTAATTCACTAGTAGTTTGACACTTATTAACCTACACAGTTCCCTATTCTTGAGTTGCTTTCTCTTCGCACTTAGTGAATCCATTATAGCGCACAAGTACAGCAATTAACAGCCTCTTTTCTTAAGTGATGGTTACAGCACGAAAAACGAAGTGTATTTACATGCATAGGTTGCACTACTCAGTGTCAGAACAACTAGAACTTTTTCTTTTATAATGATCCACTTTGGAGATTTTCAAACATTTCAGCTTGTTTCTTTAAGGCAGAGAACAAATGCACTTCCTACTTAACAAAGGTTTTTGATTTGTAAAAGGGTCACATAGAATTTCAGCTTCCCAAATATGTAGTACTCACAGTTTTAGAGTTGGTGCAAGATGAGTTGTACAATATAAATTCAAAAAAACATCTTTATGAGTTATTAAGCACCAATACACCTTTATTTTTTCCAGTTATCAGCTAATGAATGATTCATGTCTTAAAATATTAAAATAGTATTACTCTAATGTGAAGTTACATGATATTAATGCATTCTTAAAATATCAGGTGTTTTGCAAAATAATATTAAGACAACTTATAGTCGTGTTATTATTGTGTTATTGTTGTGTTGTAGTTAATTAAAATGTTGACTGTTGACTTACTGTCATTTTCAGACATGACTTAAGATGAAATAACACGACCAGTCAGTGAGGATAATGAGCAAAGATGCTCAAGACTTTTACAACACAGGTTTGCATCTTAACGCACTAAAATGTGTTTGATTCACTGGGGAATGACTCACTATCCACTGATGTAGAGACTGGTTTGAGGCACCCTGGAAATCCCAACAGTACTAATGGCTACTACCGGCAGTGCTGTTCCTATCATCCCAAGACACTAAAGTGGTTTGAACTGACCAACCAACAGATTTACACATGAAACTGGAACTGTGTCCTCGTGGGGATAATTATTTGATATGATCTAAAATGTTTTCTTGAAAAATTGTGTAGATTCGCTTGTAAATACACCAAATGCCTGCAGTGACACAACATCTTTTACAGTTTAAATGTCTGTGAGTCGGGAAATGCTTTGTGCTGTTTTCAATTTAGTCTCTTCCTGTCGTTTCTATTTTCTGTACTTTAAATGGCATCTGCTGACTTTTTGTATCAAATTTAAACAATGTTGTGTTGAAGGGGCTTTGTTCTGTGTACTTTGTTCGCCCTCAGTAATCATAAATCTTTCACTAAGTGTCCCTGACTAAACTGTGTAACTTTTGTTGCTATTTTTTTGGTTAACACACACACACACACACATACACACACGGGCATAAATACAATAGGGAGACCCTTTATTTATTTGTTTTACTAACACTATAATGACAGTCAAATAATTGCTTTTTCAAACTTTCTCCTGATTAGTCAAACAGCCCACACATAAAAAACATCCTCCTACATGGGGTCAACCATGTGGAGGTTACTCCACTCAAGTTATCAGTCTATTCAGTAGTTTAATAAATAATACTTAGCAAATTGAAACTACAATAGCAAAGAGTAAATCATTCAAATCTAGAAACAAATCAGTGCTATTCTTACTTCATCTGTAACTTCAGAACATAAACGTCTAATGCTTGTAGAAAGCAAATTAGTCAAAATTTTACCTTTAACACATTTTTTACTTTTAAGGTCTTTAAACTCTTACTTTCAATTTGACTGAGGTCAGTACTATGAAGAGAGATTAATGAGTTAGTGAGCCATGTTGAGCTTAGAGTCAGAGATTTCTGTATCACAAAGGTGGCTCTTTAACCTGGCTAAATCACCATAGTAACGTATGCTGAGCACATAATCTTGTCCAGAGGAGTTTATGTTCAGAGTTTTGGTTTAATATTGGCTGGAAGCACCACCTGTTCAACAATCATTTTATTTAAAATATGCTTAAATATAAAAATGCTCTGCTTAAAGAGTATATTTTATATGTGCAACCTGTTGAACTTTATCTTACTGACATGTGAAAATGAAACGTCACATTGTGACTAGAATTTGCATACATTCAGCTGGTGATGCAGAAAATGTGTGAATGTTTTTATGTATGGTCCTGATCTGACACTAGAATGTTTCTCACTAAGAGCGCCATACAATCAATAAAATTAATTTCACTTTGACTAGTAAGCAGGGATTTCCATGTTTCCTTTATTAGGCTGTGAGAGAGTTTCAGACCTGAACACTTGGAGTAACATCCATCAGGGCTGGTTGGATGGATCCATTCAGCCAGCGAGCCATCCATTTTCTTCCGCTTATTTGATTCAGGGTCACAGGGGGGGTGAGTAACATTCAATGTATCAAAAGTTTCAGAGTTCAAATGTGCAGCTGTTGTGTTAATAATAAACAGCAGCGCCAGGCACTAAAATAAATATAACTTGAGATAATATTCTTTTCTCCCGCTCATTATGCTTGAGATGATCACAAGTTTGCAAGATTAACAATTTTCTGCAGCATTACTCGTTCTATTTGGAAGGAAAAGAGTCAAATGGTCCATTAAACGCCCCCTTCTATGTGAGCATGCCCACAAAAAAATGCTCCTTAAGCAGAAAGACAGTGAACAACCACCATCTCTGCCTGGGGTTTTAAGTTTTGTTAAGTTAGCTGAACTTAGTTAGCTTAGCTTAGCAAAGAAAGCCTAGTTATGTTGAATTTTCTTCATAGCACATGCCTCAGCTTTCCTATTATTACTGAGGTCATCAGCTTAGGCTTTTGAATTAGATCCCAGCTGGGTCGAGGCTACTGCTCATATCATAGTTTCATTTATTCTTTTTAAACATGAAAATTGTTAGCTTTCACCACATATTTTAATTAACATTTTCTCCTTAATAGTCATGTGGTTTTGGACAAGTCTGGAATCTCACAGATGCACACAAGGTGTCCTTTGATGTCGGCACCATGAGACACTTTATGGCGGTAGTGAGAGGGGGCCTTGCTACCAAGTCATTACATATGGGCACTTGTAAAAGGATCCCTTGGCATCAGACCACCAGTGCCAAAGGACACCTTGTGAGTATGTCTTTGACGCAGCATGAGACAACACAGTATTTAACAGCCTGAGTTTCTGAATAATGACGGTAATTTACAGGTGTTTCATCACCAATTATGTTTTAAGCTGTATTGGTGCTCAAACACCTAATTCTATCAAGTTTAGGCATCTACTGTGCAGTGAATTTCCCTGTATAAGGTTGTTTTTAAGTTCCATGCTTAGCTGTCTTTAATTCCCTACTGACATTAAATCGCTTTATGTCTTAATGTCTATTAATGTCTGTTAATTGTGAAATTGAGCGAGCTGCTGGCAGGGGCCGATGCCTTCTCTATGCTTTAATCACCCTGTGTAATCAGCATATTCTTTGAGGAGGACAGGCTCTAAGAAGTGTGGAGAAAGACTGACTGCGAAGAGGAACGTCACGATGGATTGTTCTAGTCAGGGTTCATGTTGATCATCTTGCACTGGGACCTCGTGCTGACGTGTTAAACTACTCAATGTGAGAGACAAATTAGCTCAAGCTAAGAGGCCTCCAGCCACACACCTCTCACCTGTGCAACTAAAACTTAACTGAAAATGTCAGTTTGCCATCTGACTAGGGATCAGAATCAAGAATCGGTGCTTGCAGAAAACCGGTTGCCAGTAGTCCAATTCCTTGGAATTGTTAGTCTGCCTGCCTATCGATCCTGCTTATCAGTTGTTGCACTGGAACTACAATCAGCTGATTTCAGTTTGCGTGTCAAAGGAGGAAGCATAGAGCTTCTAGAGTGTAAACATGGACATTTATTTTTATTGCACAAAAAGACAAGATTAATAGTAAAGTGGAAAACTGCATCCAGGACAGAAAACAGACAACATTGGTTCTTTGCAAGCATCTGCCAAGACAGCATGCTAACGCTAAGCTAGCCAAGATCACAGAGCAAAAGCTGAGTGAGTGCCGACCCCAGCAGCCAGACCCTTAACTATAACAGGTAACATGCAGATGAGCAGTCAGGATCCAGCCTCCCCTTCTACCTGTGCATGTTTCTACTGCAGAATCATTGTGGGAGTCATGTTTTTGTGCTGTTCTTCCTTCTTTGCTTTGAATGCCGCCCATCAGCTAACAGTCATGAGCAGTTTTATGTTAGATGATTTTTTTTATTTGTTCTTGTGCAGGAAAATAAAAGAAGGATTTAGATTTTAAAATTAAACTAAAACAATAAGATTATGCATTTTAGTATAGAACAAAAAAAAATCACAAGATTACACAAGATTGGAAATTGAAATGAAATTTCTATTCAACAGTGTCATTAAATGTATTTTAGTGATGCTTGAATTTAGATGACAAGTAGATTGTTATCATCACGAATTTCACACTTCCAGCTATTTTTGAGTGTCACAGTTAGTGCTAATTGTTTTGAGTTTTCAATCACAATTTACCTAAAACACTTGACAGTAACAGGATTTCCATGTTATTTCCCCTCAGAAGATGCTCCTTTTTCCGGCTGTACAAGGATACTTTTTGCTTCTTTTTTAAATGAGGATTCTCTCAATGCAGCTCTTCCCCCACTAAACAGCTGAAATGGGAAATGATAAAACCCTGTGAAGAGAAAATCTCCGTCCCGGTTTCCCTCCAAGGCACGAGCACCGATAAGCAGAGTTCTGTCCTTTCTTTATTAGATTCCTAATTATTCAAAGTAACACTCAAGTATGCCGTTCAGCTGGGTTAGTTACAGCGCCGGGAGTAGCTTGGGAGAACAAGGAAACACAGACTGCTTCAGGTTGCCTTCCCAAATCAACTCAAGGTTTATTCATCAGACAACAGCTTATATAGAGGAAAAAGGTTCGTGTGTCAGCAGATTCTCAGTTCAAAACCAGTACAGACCAAATAAGGAAACGTCTTCCTGCCTTGTGAGCAGAGAAGTATCCTGTGTAGTTTATCAGTTCAGCTACAATTTATGATCATTCCAGCAAAATACACTCCTAGACATAGAATACAGAGTTCTTTCATTAGTGAATTCTGAAACAAACCACCTGGCCTTTAACGAGCCTTTTTCTAAGAGATAAAGAAGGGAGGATGGGAGTAAGGAAGTGGTCTCGTCTCTGTGGTATTTTCGACCTTGGGGTACCAGCCTGTGATTCTTACACATCAATTCTTGGGTCACAGAGAAAGAGAAAAACAACTAGTAAATGGGCCTTATTGAGTAACAGTTTTCACTACATAGCAATATCCTGTAAATGCTACCGTGGTATCAAAATATCACAACACCCTGAAGATAGAAAAAGAGAATTTATGGTTTCAGTTACAAAGGTTGTGACTGGAAAGAGCTCCAGAGAAACCCTCATGTCAGGACACACAAACAAGATAACAAGAAGTAGGATAGCAGCTAAAAGCTTCATTTCAAGGTTCATTATTGTTGCTTAGACATGAACACGGTATAGCACTTTAAAACTTGTAGGTGCAGTCATGGTCTAATTGGTAGTAAAGTATTTTGTTTTTTATTTATCTATTTATTTGCTGGCTTAGACTTTAGGGGTCAGTGAAGCACAAAATTGCTGTGCAAATACATATTATTCACTACATGGCAGATTTATCGTCTCCATAGAAACTCCTCTCTGTTTTCTGCCTTGAAAGCAATTACTAAACAATAAGGTCAAGAGAAAATGGGTAAAATTGTCATGTTTAAATGAAATGACCCCGAGTGAGACTGTGGATGGAAAAGAATGAAACAAAAATTTTGTGTTTACAGGAAAAGAAACAGTTAATTTGTCTCACAAATGATTTGCAAAGACAATCACTATACTCCAGCACACAGAGTCAACAAGTACACCCTGACCTGTACTGACAATTCAGTGCTTTAAACTGAATGGTCAGCTAAGCAATAAGGTAATGGGCAGCCTGCATAACTTAAACTCAGGTGACATTTCAGCTCCACTTGTTTTTCTATTATCGCAGTGCAGTGTGGGACAGGTGTGCACAATTTATTTCAGATTGAGATTGTCAGCACAGTGACCTGAATGCAATTTTTTTTTTAAATAGTAAGGCCTGTTTTACTGGTAATGTTTTTGTTTGTTTTTTAATAGTAAGAAGACAGTGTTGTTATTTCCATCCATTCATCAGCTTATAATTTATAACTGGTAAGTATGGAGCTCTTTTCTGGGACCTCCCCTCTCTTCCATAGGCGAATGTTAGAAGGCTACAGAGAACAGTAGTAAGATAGAATAGAATTCAACTTCATTGTCATTGCACATTTCACAAGTACAACGCAACGAAATGCAGTTCCCTACATGCAAGATCCATGTAGGGAACAAAACAGACAGGACACTTACACAAATGAGGAAGACTGCAGGTTGAGGCGGGTTGCAAAATGGCTTGCAGATGAGTTGAAATTCGTGATGATGAGTGGCAGGTAAAAGTAGAGTATTGCCAGGTGGAACAGCAGAATTATCACCTGATGTTGGCTGGCTTTGAAAGCCTCTAAATTACCAGATTGCAGCTCAGCTTGACTTCCCTGCCTGCACTAAAGTCATGCTCGATTTTATTTTCTTCAGACCTAAATGGCAGTAGTAACACTACTGATTTCCTTGAATGTTTGCATAGATATTTGTGGTCTCATTGGGATTTACAGATGAAGCCTTTGTGTATTTGGTGATATAATGACTTTTCTTCAAGCAGTGTGATGAGGTTGTCTTTTGTTTTTCAGTAAAAAAGACTTGACTATTAATTGGATTGCTTTGAAATTTGATGCGCACGTTCCCATTTCCCTCAGGATGATGAGCTCTTGTTTTCTCCTCCAGCAGCTGTTCAGTGCTTTGGTTTATGACTACATATCTGCAGAACTAATTGCATTCTCATTAGCCTCACCTGTACTTTATGTTTTGAAAGTTTTGATATGCCACCTCACTTGGGCACATTAAGCATAAACAGTACACTTGCTAAGATTAACATGTTAAATATATGATGTTATTGCGATTCCAAAGAAAAAGTTTATTCCATCACTAGAAATCTTAATCATTAGTGAAATAACACAATACAGTAGTAATATTTTACATACAAATACTTCATGAGTCAATCACGTGGCACCAAATTAGTGCAATTAGTGTAGGCATGGTCATGGAAATCTGCTGAAGATAACCAACCAAGCATCACACTGGGGAAGAAAGATGATTTGAGTGCCTTTGAATGTGACATGGTTGTTGGTGCCAGACAGGCTGGTTTGAGTATTTCAGAAACTTCTACATGACCACCTCTCAGGTTTACAGATAATGGTCCAAAGAGAAAATATCTGGTGAGCAGAAGTTCTCTGGCTAAAAAAGGTTTATTGTCAGAAAAGAATAACCAGACTGCTTTGAGCTGAAAGGAAGGCAACTGTAACTCAAATAACCGTTTATTGCGACTGGCATTTGCAGAAGAGAATCTCTGAAGGCACAAGTTATCGAACATTGAAGCAAGTGGGCAACAGTAGCAGAAGACCACATGTCACTCCTGTCAGCTAAGAACAGGAAACTGATGTTACAGTTCCCACAGGTTGACCAAAATTGGACTGAGCTGAGTGGTGGTTATGGGTCAGCTCCTTGCTTCCATTCTTTCTCTCAGTGTGAAGGTCAGTGCTGTAGATCAGCATGGCAGGAAGACTGGGTCTACGTTCCTTACCACCAGATATACCACAGGACCTGTGGATAAGACAAAAGTTCAAGATGGAGGAGAAAAGCGATAGGAATGAACGTTTATGGTACGTTTGTACACACATTTACACAGAAATTTGACAATATGAATACTAGAAAAACATTGCCTTCTCTAATAAATCTTGATTTGTGCTCCGACATGCAGCACATACTCAAATGGCCTCCACAGTCACCAGGTCTCAGTCTAATAGAGCACCTATGGCATGTGGTGGAACAGGAGATAAGATCTGATAAATCTGCAGTAACTGTGTTTCTATCATGTCAATATGAACTAAAATCTCTGAGGAATTTTTCCAGCATGATGATGAGTTTATGCCACAAAGAATTACAGTGTTTTGAAGGCAAAAGGGTGTCCAACCCCCTACCTAATGAAGTGGCTGTTGAGTGTGTATATTGCTGTAATGGAGTGAGTTAGGCTCACACTGTTTAAATGTTTACCCAATAAAAGAAGCTCTATCACTCTTCTTTCAATTTTATTTTTTCGTTTAATCCTGACAGAAATTTATCATGAAGAGTTTGTATCTAGCCAACATTGCTGTTTCATAGTTTTAATAAATTAGACAATTTTTGATGTCTTTCAGAAAACTATATCACATTAGCCATCCAGATTAGGGTAGACTTTGACAATGGAACGATACATACTATTAGATTACATTGTTAGGTAAAATTATATAACACTGGTGTTTGTGGTTAGATTCTTCTGAGCGTTGTCTTGCATCACAAGCCAACAACATCTCATTTAAATGCAGAGCAATATTACAAACAGACAGCTAGAGTGTATTTCATTATGGGAAACACAATTTTCAGAAAATCTGCAAACTAAATTTTGAATTAATATGGGTTTGCAGTCAGCACTGTTGCTCTGAATATAATATTTGATAAACAGCTCATGGCTCTCATGTTTCAGTCGCTGTTATTAAACCACTGCAGAAGAAGAGGCTTCATGAGGGGATACAATTAAAAGAGCATCAGACATATCTTAGACTATGAAAAAACTATGTGATGAAAATATTGCACTTTTATTCGTTTCATTTGTCAATTTTTCATTACTTCACTGAAGCTGGAGTCTTAGTTTATTCAATAAGCCAAGTTTTTAATGCCCTTTGTTGCATAGACATGCCCTATATATATATATATATGTGTATATATATATATATGTGTATATATATACACACATATATATATATATATATATATATACACACATATATACACACATATATATATATATATATATATATATATATATATATATATATATATATATATATATATATATATATATAGTCACCATCAAGTGCGGGATCTACCAAGGAGATGCTCTGTCCCCACTGCTGTTCTGCATAGGCCTGAACCCCCTCAGTGAGATCATTAACAAGACTGGCTACGGATACCGACTACGGAATGGAGCAGTTGTCAGCCACCTCCTGTACATGGATGATATCAAGCTGTATGCCAAGAGTGAACGAGACATCGATTCACTGATCCACACACCAGGATATACAGCAATGACATCGGGATGTCAGTGGGTAGTCAGAACTGAGGGGATCGAGCTACCAGAAGGCAACATTGCAGACATAGAGGACAGTTACAAGTACCTGGGGATTCCGCAGGGAAATGGGAACCATGAAGAGGCCGCTAGGAAAGCTGCAAGCACCAAGTACCTGCAGAGAGTCAGGCAAGTCCTGAGTCAGCTGAACGGTAAGAACAAGATCCGGGCTATCAACACGTACGCCCTGCCCGTGAACAGGTACCCAGCTGGTATAATAAGTTGGCCAAAGGAGGAGATAGAAGCCACTGACATCAAGACAAGAAAGCTCCTTACCATGCATAGAGGGTTTCACCCCAAGTCCAGCACCCTGAGGCTGTACGCTAAGCGGAAGGAAGGGGGCCGGGGACTGGTGAGTGTCAGCACCACAGTCCAGGATGAGACAACAAACATCCAAGAATACATTGGGAAGATGGCCCCAACTGTCCGAGTGCTCAGTGAATACCTCAGGCAGCAGAAACCCAAGAAAGAGGAGGGAGACGAGGAACCATCATGGAAGGACAGGCACCTGCACGGTATGTACCACCGGCAGATAGAGGAGGTGGCTGATATCCAGAAATCCTACCAGTGGCTGGACAAAGCTGGACTGAAAGACAGCACAGAGGCACTAATCATGGCAGCACAAGAACAAGCTCTGAGTACAAGATCCATAGAGGCTGGGGTCTATCACACCAGGCAAGACCCCAGGTGCAGGCTGTGTAAAGATGCCCCAGAGACAATCCAGCACATAACAGCAGGGTGCAAGATGCTAGCAGGCAAGGCATACATGGAACGCCATAACCAAGTGGCCGGCATAGTGTACAGGAACATCTGTGCCGAGTATAACCTGGAAGTCCCGAGGTCAAAATGGGAGATGCCCCCAAGGGTGGTGGAGAATGACCGAGCTAAGATCCTGTGGGACTTCCAGATACAGACAGACAAAATGGTGGTGGCTAACCAACCGGACATAGTGGTGGTAGACAAACAGAAGAAGATGGCCGTAGTGATCGATGTAGCGGTTCCGAATGACAGCAATATCAGGAAGAAGGAACACGAGAAGCTGGAGAAATACCAAGGGCTCAGAGAAGAGCTCGAGAGGATGTGGAGGGTGAAGGTAACGGTGGTCCCCGTGGTAATCGGAGCACTAGGTGCGGTGACTCCCAAGCTAGGCGAGTGGCTCCAGCAGATCCCGGGAACAACATCGGAGATCTCTGTCCAGAAGAGCGCAGTCCTGGGAACAGCTAAGATACTGCGCAGGACCCTCAAGCTCCCAGGCCTCTGGTAGAGGACCCGAGCTTGAAGGATAAACCGACCGCAGGGGTGTGCTGGGTGTGTGTGTATATATATATATATATATATATATATATATATACACTGGTCTACATGCCCATATATAAAATACAACCTGAATCTGTTTGTTTAATTGTTTGTTTGTTGCCTGTGGTAGCACTTTCATAAAGGCACCATTTGATGTGCTTAATTTCTGTTGTTTCAAATTCAGCACACATGAGGAATAGTAAACAGGATCATTAAAATTATTATTTATCACTGTTATCACTGTTGGCTAATTTGCAGTTTTGATCAGGCATTATTAATTTGTGTTTAAGTTTTTAAAACCTCACTGACTGGAAGTACACTCAAAGACTTGCAGGTGTTATTTAGAGCAAAGTGTTGTTTTGGCCTTAGACTTAAGGAGCTTTTAATTTTGGGAATTTTTCAAGTGGAAAAAAAAATAGCCTGAGGCTCACGGGGTTGACTGTGTGACAGATTGAGGAATGAATGAGTTGTGGAACTCTAAACCTTGCAGATTGCAAAAGCAAGCAGAAAACGCAAAAGAGTTAACTCTCAAATTTAGATGAGAGTTAAAACACATGCTGTGAAGCTTAGATGGAGTCTTAGACTTTTAACACAGATGCCCCTCGATGTGGGATATTTTTGTCTGCTTTATGTTTTGCATAACTTCTAACAGATTAGTCGATGGGCCTTCATTTGTCTTGGACTCGGACAAGCAATAAAATGTATATGAATGCCAGTAAACTAGTGAGGGAACCAGAGACAGGCAGACTGTTGGAAAGAAGAAAAAAAAAGAAAACGGATAAAATAGTGAATAAGGACTGATGATGAAGACTGGTCAGGGAAATCTGCTCACAAGCCATTCATTTCCAATCCCCCATCCTTCGCATCTGCTCAATCTTTCTCTATTACAGGCCAGATGTATTCCCCAGTGTGTGCAGCACCGGTGTCATTTCCATTCGACACTTTGCTCTTAGCTTCGGTGCCACTGGAAAATGACAAAACTGGAACCACAGCAGAACTTTCTGTTCCACACACCACAGGCAGAAAATTGCCCTCTTTTCACTCTTCTTGCTCCATTTCATCCAGTTGTAGCAGGGCTGCAGTATATGCTTATTCATTTACTGAGATCCATGCCAGACCGTGTCACTTCTTTTCTGCACACATATACAATTGTGCAATTCCTTCTGAATGCATAAGAAATGTAGAAATATGAGGGACCGTGGTGTGCATTGCTTTTTAAATGTATGTAAATCAGCTTGTCTCTGTGTGATTGACATCTAATGCAAGCTGTGTTTTTGCTTTGAATGTAAATGATTTGTGGCAGACAAGGATTACAAATTATTCGCTGACTTTATTTAAACGTCTCTAATCCCACTTAATTACGTACTGGCTTCCACACTGACTGCTATCCTCGAGTTGTTTACTTAAGTCTAGTTTATTCAGATATGGCTCCTGCCATCCCATCACACCCCCACAAATAAACCAAGCAACCACCTTCGGAAATACTTTCTCCTGCTATCTCTTTCATGCAAGTGCTACTATTTATGGGCTTTGTCTCTCTCTGACTGGATTTGTGTGCATGTGTGTATAGTTGTGTGTCTGTGCACGTCATTTTATGCCTGTGTGCACAGTGAGTCTATATATAAGCCATTATGTAGAGTGCAAATGAGAGAGTATTATAACCTGAGTGTCACCTTACTTGGAAATTTCGAAATGAACTGCAGCTTTTTTTTTTTAAAGAAAGAGGGAACCATTTACAGAAAACATGTCAACTTCCACTGAGTCCTGCACTGAGTCTGAAAGTAACTTAATTACTACAAATCATTTTGCAAAAGGCCTAAGCTGCATAATTTATCAATATCTCTTTGCTGTTCATGTGACATAAACCTGGGCTAGGGGGTTTTATCAAGTTTTAATATAGCCACTATTAGCCACAATAGCTGCTGGCCTGATCAATGGATTGCAAAATAATTCCAATATTTGTAGTTTAAAGTGTATTTGTATTTGTTAGAAAATATATTTGCTCATTTTTTACACATTTAAAACATTTGAAGGGGAAAATAATCTCCTCCTAAAATGTCACTGATGAAATGTCACCAAAACAACCTTTGCACAACAAATGTCTATGATTCATGATCTCTATGGGAGGTCCTTGCTTCTGTCAGGAGCTCATGACAGTGTGTAGTAAAAGACAAACTAAAGTAAAGTTTATTTTAGACCACTGTAATCATCAAAACACCAAATTAGTGACTATAGTTATAGTAGAAAAATACATTTCCTCCAGTACAGTCCACAAACTTGTACAAGTTGCGCTGAAGCTGTTGTGGTGTAAGATGGTGGTGCAAAAACATTTTTTCCTTTAACCTGTCCTTAAATACTCTCTAGACTGATCCTGGCTTATCTTAGTCAGTACCATAAACCACGGAAACATTATAGTTTCATTCATTCTTTTTAATGCTGCCAATTATACGTGTCAGTCTTTCAAGTTCAAAGTAATTTTCTCCTTTTCACTTTCCCTGTTGTGATTTCACAAATGTTTGATCCTGCACTACAGCATTTCTCTAGTAGGAATTAAAATAGTTTGTGACGCTGCAGGACACTTGCAAAGTTTTGAGATGCTGTAGGTGACAACTGTGACCCACTGTTCTCCTGACAGTATCACTCAGTAAGGCCTTTTAACCCCCTCTTGGACCCTCCACCAGTATACATGTATCATCATCAGTGCTGCCAAGGATAGCATGTTTCATCATCACACTGGCATTCTCTCTACCCTGGGACAGAATTCAAACATGTTGTCCAGACTTTCCATTGTACTCACAAAAAATAAATAAATAAAAACATGTTAAAAATCTATATCTCAAGAAACATCTAAACCTGACTCCTTGTGTACCCCCTCAAATCAAATAACATCCTGCTGCACTAAGCCCAAAGGACCTTAGGACCTTGCTCCAGCTGTGGAACAAATTAACTGGAGGAGACGTTAGTTCATAATCATTTTAAAAATCTATACATACAGAATCCTTTTGCTATGAAAATATTGAACTTGGGGATAACTGGAGCATCACAATGGTGAAAAAAGGGTGAAAACCATTCACTACTCCCGTGTGTAGTAGCATCACATTTTAGCTAACATATAATTGGCAACCAGGAACAAAAATCAACAAGGCTTCAAAGAAGACAGAGAGAAGGTGACATTTCTGAGTAACTAGAAACCAAAGATTTCCAGAAACACAAACCACCAGGGAGAAAACTGCAGAAAAAAGGTGATTTTTGGCTTCAAAATTCTTAACAGACGTCACCAAAAATGATGCAGCTATCTGGCAAATTAGAGCTGTGTTGTGGATTCGTTATTGTATTACATTTATGCATATTTTTATATTCATCAAATCATTTCCAACCCCCTCATGCTCTATAGGTGGTGTGATTATCATCATTAAAGGGCACAACTCCAATTATGACAGAAAGGTGATCAGTCAGATCAACTTTAAAAAGATATGTAGTACATGAACCATCAGCCTCCACTTCAAATGCATCCTAAGCAGTTTCCAGTCCTGGGCGTTTTTTCCTTGTATTGTTGCAAGTTAGGAATGATAAAATCTTCTGGCTGTGCCTAAATGGCAAAGTTGAGCTGCGGTTGATCAGTCTAACCTTTTGATCTATGTGGAACATGTGTGTTAAGCAAAGCGCTTCAGTTCTCCATTTTCATCATGCACTCCATGCTCTGCTGTGCTCCCTGCACTAGAAAAAAATACCAACAGAGAATATTAACTAAACAAGATTATTTCTAAAATAGTTATGATCTTACTGTAAGAAAGCATCTGAAATTCATGATAAATGATGAAACCTGGATGTCAGTATTTCAGAAAAAGTTCACATCCCAATCTGGGGCTGCATCTGAAGTGCATCACATGTTGTTGCATTACACTTCTGCAAAGCTATTTTTAACTGAAGTATTGCCACCCTCTGATGATGTACATCTTGCTGCTGGTGAGCTCACCTGGAGCTATGGGGTCTTATCTGCCTCTGCTCCGATTTAAACCCACAAAAGTGAGAGTGCTGCTCAGAAGTGCCTCGGCAAAGCGTGCAGTTTTGAGTTACGGGTAGGTCGGTAATGGAAACTCAGCCTTCAGGTTATATGAGTTTTCTCATCAAACCAGAGAGCATGGTAATATGGTTGGTACAGACAAACCTTGAAGGGTTGTGGTGACTGTGGAGAATCAGGGTGTGGGTGCTCAGGTCACTTAAGGTTTGAGATGATGATGTAAGCAGTGAGAGAAAACATTATGCTGCGGGATGAAGCCTGGTATTGCTGAGTCCTGAGTGGACGGCTGAAAAAGCAAGTCAGGAGGTGATGTGTTGGATGTTTTCGTGTGAATTAGGTGTTGTAGATTTTCCAATTTCCTTTTAGAAGAATGTTGTTTTGAGAAATACTCAGCACGATGTGTTCTGTAAACGCATTCTTTTAAAAATGGAATTCTTACAAAGAGCGGAAATTCTAAACAATCGCATAGCAAGAATATTGTGGAAATGGGCTTGAAGCACATCATGGCAAAAATGCGATAGTACTCAGCAGACTGTTCGTTACTGCAGCACAAGTAAAGTTTCTTAAAAAGGTGGTCATTTCTCGGTCTATGTGAAATATATCTTGAATATCTTTTTTAAAGTCTGTATCATTACAGGCCATTTTCTCCTTTAACCAACAACATTTGGTTTAATGTGGCAAAGAGACACTTTGAGTGATCTGAAAAAGGAGTTCAGAGAAAAACGACTGCAGCCTCACCAAGTGTATCAGCCAGCCAAGCGTTGATAGCATTATCAGAACACTCCACAGAGAGCCAAACAGCCAAACTTTTCACATCAATGTGCTGCTTCTGTTGTTTTTGTGTGCAGCTGAGAGACAGAAAGTGTGTATGTGTCTGTGTAGAAGAGCGCGAGAGACAGAGATAGATACTCTATAATGAGTTTCCATAAAGCACTCAGTGTGCTATCATTGTCGTGATTTTATGAATTCATCATAAAAGAGTGAGTAAATGTCACAGTTGAAGGTAATGGAATGGGATGCTGGGTCGAAAATGAAAGGCAGAAGAGTAAGAGAACAAAAGGGGGGGAGGGGGAGGAAATTGTGGGGACTCCTGTGATGATTCGGCTGATAACAAAAGCCACGACTGCTGTTGCTCGTGTGTGCTGTCTTTACCCGGGGAGATGTGGGGGAGGGGGGGTTCACTGGGCGAGAGCTGGCCATGTCTCTAAATAAAACACGACATTGATTTATGAGTGTGAGCCTGCTACGAGTGTAGCAGGACTCTGCAATCACCCGCACAAGTGCGCACACACAAATACACACACACGCAAAATCACAGTGCAGTTAAACCACTGAGTACAGTCTTGCACTGTACATCTCAGCAATTCTACTTTGCTTCCAACAGAGCACAGCTTTCGGCACTGCTCTTTTTTTTTTTTCTAAGAAAGGAAAAAGAAACTTTTTAGGTATTATTCATTCCACAGCTACTTTTCTTTGAGACACCATAATGCGCTCTTCAGCCTTCATCATCACAATGAAAAGGACTTCAAAGCGGGGAAATTAATTAATTAATGAAAACCAATCACTGTGCATTTGAGTTTGGAAATGAAAGTCGCTGGCCTGTTTGTGTAAAATGATTGATATGGTGGCGTTTCGGGCCCGTCACAATGAAGTTTGAACACAGAAGTGGCGAGCTACTTCCGTGCCAAGCTGACGGCAAACAAACGCTGCAAAAGCAATAAATTCTCCCTTGAAGTGCCTGTTTGTAAAGTTGTGAATCTTTGATGCCGTATTAAAACTACTGCTGTTATCTGGCTGTGCTGCTTGGTGATATGCGTTTGTATCATTTATGTGTCCTTTTAAAAAAGCGCACCCAAGGATGACAAGGTTTTACCAATCGAATGTATAATGTGTATAAATAAAAATGAGCAGGAACCACAAGGGTACAGCAAATATAACCAAAAGTTATCAACTGTAAACTTAAAGTTTAGGCTGTAGGTCATGAATGATCCAAGGAGAGAAACAATGGTCAAATTGGGCTTCAGAACAGGTTTAAATTAGTTGAAGCAAGAAAACTAAAGAGAAGAATGTTGCACTAAATGTTTGATTGAATCACAAAAAGCTGATGATCAAGCAGTGAAAGTTTCATGGTGTCCCATTTACCTCCATGGTAAATAAACAGCTGGCAAGTTAAGCTTTAATCGTGTCATTTTGGTTTTAATTCAAATCCTGTTAATGTCAAGTTCACCTTTGCTCAGTTTTGTCCTGCTGCACTGCACTTGGCATAAAATATTCTCTCATATTTCAGATATTTATCCCATTACCAGACAACACTGGCTAAATTAGTATAAATGCCAAAATATAAACACCTTAATTAGAATAAACAGGACCAAACCAATGAAGGGTGGAATAAAACTTTTCATAATCCGATAAGAATAATTGCAAATGATTTAATCTGATTATTGTCTGGAGGTGTTCTTTCTTTGCATGATCTCAATATTGCATCTGCGAGGGTAAATGTCACCCCTCTTTCTACAAAAACACTGAAATTGTTCTCTGCTGTGAGTTTGTGTTTAATAAAAACTCTCAAACAATTAAGTGCAACACATTAACGGCAACTGCTGTGCTGACCAACAGATACTCTTCTTCTGGGAGCTGATCAAAAACAAGCAACAGAGAAAAGACGTCCACCTGGGAGGATGAGCTCATGACGTATATTGAACTTTTGCACCTGATGGTAAAAGTGTGGCCGCATGCAAACTCCAGTCCCAGCTGATCCAAACGCTTTAATCTGAATGACTTCAATCTGGATGAAAGGACCAGATGTACAAGTATTTTCAGTATCTTTAGGATACTGTATTAATATAACAATGTACCATTTTTTTTATTATTTAAACATCCTGAACTAATGTAGCACATAACAAGCTGAAACAGCAGAGGTTTGTGCAGTCGTTCCACTCTGTCGGCCTCGCTTGAATGCAGCATCAGGTCCAAATAAACTGGAACAGTTTGCCAGCAGCTGAGGAGTAATCAGGACAATGAGAGGCAGCTGAGTGAAGTCAATCAAGGAAGATTTAGTACCTGTAATGGGATGTAGAGGACTCGGCCATGACAGAAATGACACCTTTTAAGTTTGTTTGAACTTCAGTCTGCTTGTAATGTGCTCAAATGTCATCCTGAAGCGGAACCAATTTAAAGAAAAGCAACTCCTTTTAAGAAGTATTTTTAGATTAATGATGTATGATTACTCTTTGTAATTTCTATACCCAGCAGTACTTTGAAAAGCTCACTCCACGATCCGTTAAATTAACCAAAGACCTTTTAAATGAAGCAAATCAAAGAGCGAGCTAACAATTAATATAGCTCTGAGAATAGCACCAGCTGAGCTGACACAAAATCCCAGGCACAGTAAAGAGAAGTGGACCACTTCAACTTGAAAACTTTTCAGAAGAAAACTGAACGTGGGAGCTTTATTGCCGTGTAATTAGTGGACAATGTACAAGCTTGATAATGACTGCAAGGGTTCCTGTAGTTTCACGAGGATGTGAAGTAAAGACTTTTCAGGGAAAGTATTTTATATTTTTGTATCTCTTTTGATTTCAGTTTAGGTTTTGTTGTTGAATTCTCAGAGCTTGTCTGCTCACATCTATCAGTAGCACATACATGCTGTTCAGTGCCATTGCACAGTCTGTATTTATGACTTTTTTGATCCTTTGATAAGACACAACAAAAGAAAACACAATCCCAAAACGAATGTAAGGTGTTTGATTCTCCAGCCTTTGTTTAAAAAAGGGGGGGAAAAGAAATGTGGCTTAGATAGATGTGAGGTAAGAAAATGCAAAATAGTTGAGCTGACAATCAGCGTGAACATTATGGAAAATTAGCTGGTGCTGTAAGAAGGTTGCTCTGTTCTTTTATTGTTCTGAAGCCTGAAAAAATAATTGTGCTTTTACTCTTTTTTCCAGCTCCTTGATTTTTCTTTTTTCTTTTGGTTGAAGGTTGAATCTATGTATCTCCGCTTCCGTGCGTTTTAACGAATATTATCTCTCCATGCAACATTTATCACAATTTATTCATACTTAACAGCAACTGCACTTCTAAAATGGCATCCATTAATGTGTGATATTTCAAAGCCGCATCCAACAAAGGCTGCTATTATCCAGCCTTTTTCTCTCTTTTTTTCTTTTTTCTCTTTTTTTTTTTTTTTTGATGGAAGAACTTTGAGGGATTCGCAGCAGAAAACAATGGGACAGTAGAACGAAAGGTCTACACAGCTGCGGACAGACAAAATGAATAGACCTGGAAAAAGTCACCAGCATCACCTTTGTACCTGAGCCTCCCACTGCTACTTCACTTCAGATAAATCAAAATGCAGTCATTTTCTGTTTCCCAGTTCTAACCACGACTTTGTCTACACATTTCACATCATATTTTTCTCTTAAATGAAACATCATCACTTGCAAATTAGCAGATAGCACGGCAGGTATCATAAGAAATCACTTGGTAGCTTTTGTCACGACTGATTCTCAGCGAGAGATATTTCAACTGAAAGATATTTAAAGGAGCTTGAGTTGTTTGCCTAACCTCCGCACAAAAACTAGAAACACAGGGTTACGCAAGGTGACGCTAAGCTTGACACCTTTGGTGACATTTGTTTGGTCATAAAATCAGACATTTCTGTTTTATCTTCAAGAACACTTTTAGACAGTAAACAAGTCAGTCCCACGGGCAGCTCTAAGACGTCGACCTTATACGTATGGACAAAAGAAGCTTTAACAAAGAAACTGAGACCTATCATGTGACAAACTTTCCTTTTTTCACAGAAGTATAGCTGCAAGGTGAAAATTTTTACAGAGAAAGTGCTTTTTTTACTCTGATATCCAGTTTTTTGTGGTAAAATAGCAGATGTTAATCAATATTTTTAAAACTTACACTGAACTTTTTTGTAATGATTTTCTACCCATTTTTTCATCCTCTTTCTGTATCCTGTGGGTATCATATAGGGTAGAAGTGGAGTCATGCACATCAAGAAAAGTAAGCATCCACATTATTGCCTCCTGTGATTTTACTCAGATCCCAGTTTTTTCTCCTTGTTGACTTTGTATGTCCTTTTTTTAAACCTATATATTAGTTACATATATCAGTGCTTCATTTCATAACTTGGTTCTCAGTTTTTTAAACTACATTTGCTATGGCAAGAAAGTTACAAAGAGAAAGAAACTCTGAAACTGCACAAAAATTCTCTTTCCCTTCACTTTTTTGGGTTAATCTGTTCTTTGGCAAACTAAGCTTTATTTAGTTAAAACACTTAATGCGCATTTCGTGTGACTCATGTTGAGTGTGAGAACTGCAACACTGGCATCTCTCCTTCTTTCAAGTGATGTAGTTTTGCTATGCATATTTAAATAGTGGAAGCTTGTGAAAGATGTTCTTATACCAGAACCAAAAATGATAAACAGAAGGATCTTGTATGTTGTCAGAATGTGTGCTGCAGCAAGTGTGATTTTTAAAGTTTCATGAGAAAGGCGAGGGTTTAAATCTTCCTGCCTGAATATTGGATCAGACAAACATAAGTAACAATCACTAAGGGAAAAACAGAAAAATCGTAATGTGTCAAAATCAACAAGTTCATCCTTTTTACATAATCTCTTGGTTGCACCAGTAAACACAATATACCACTTATAGACCATTTCAGCAGGTTCAGTGCATCCTCTGACTCAGGCTACAGCAGAAATCAGTCATTTGAACATGATGCTTATTCACAGCTCTTTGATGCCAACATTGCTCTGTCATGCAAAGTGGTGCCATCCTCCATGAAGTATTCAGAATCTGTTGGTGTACTGTCAAAATCAGGGGAATGAACCTGTGTTCAATCATGCAAAAACTTCTTAAAATGGAAATTAATAGAGGGCCTAAAGGTGGGAGAGAATGCAGAAATATACAAGATGCAATAAAACATGCATAAATCGCCTTTGCCCCTTGACTCGCAAAATTGAATATGGAAAATGCATTTGCATGTTTTGGGCACTGGCAAAAACTGCAGGCCCGGAAAGATGAGCTGACTGTTCTGTCTTAAAGTGTGGGCAGAGTTTATGTATGAGGATACATATAGTAGTTTTATTATCTGTCTATATGCCACAAACACCACCTCTCACACCACCTCCTCTGTGTTCGTCTCCTTGTTTCCTGTGCACCTACTCGCATTTGAGTGACGCTCTGAAGGTTCACTGAAGATCACATCTGAAAGCGAAGACACTGGTGCATACACCATCAAGCTGCTGCATGTGTGTGGAGATGTGGCATTTGAAAAAAGATGAGCGTGCATGTTTAAAAAAAGACAAGGTGGAGGATGTGGGGGATGCAGGGGAGGGGCAGTCGAGCGACAAAAGTGCGCCAGCGTACCGCACACCGACAAAGTGCCTTGCGCCTGCCTGCTGCCTGGTGTGGGGAAGGGAGATGCGACCTGTCAGTATGAGGGGGCTGGCTGAATGACTTCACATCACCCTTTCAGCTCCAGCAACTTCCCATTTATATTGTAATGCAAATCCACGGCCTGTCCCAGATGGTGCTTTTCCAGCATCGTGGGTGCATAGAAATATGATTATTTATCCCAAGCACTTCTCAAGTCTTTAATGCACCCTCCTCCGTCTGTTTCTATCCCTTCTTTCTTCTGGCAGCAGTTTAAAGTCTGTGCAGTGTAATGTGTCTCTCCCTAATGGCAAAGGAGAAAAAGAATGGATGATAAATTTGCTGAGAATTTGACAAGGGACTACCTAAGAGATTACAGAAAAGCTGGAGAGAAACAAACCTGAGTGCATAGGTCTAAGGAAGGAAAAGGGAAAAGAAATCTCAGGTAGATCATTTTCTTGGCTGAGCATTAGGGTGAGAGGCATACGCGGTAATTCTCGTGACTCAAAAGGCTTTTAATCACCACCGCTGAACAAAATATAGCCCACAAGCCCACATCAGTGCTGAACATCATATTGCTGAAAGCACAGTCAGAATTTTCCCTGAATCAATTTGCCCATCTCTGCCTGTGTGGCACATGGAGGCAGGCTTAATGTTTCCCGCTTACACCGGCTCATGCTTTGGTTTTGTACCAAAGTTTGGTTTTGATTATCCTGCTTTTGCAAATATTTTTTTATCCCACCTAAAAGTCAATTTTCAGACTGCTTTGACAGCGCTTTGTAGTCATTCTTGATGGGATCATCTGTGTGAGGTCATGCACAATAGCATAAACAGCATAGCTGTGTGAGGTTAGCACATCCTGAGGGAATGTGTGTGCTGAAATCAACTGTGTACTATAAGTCGCTCTGTTATACTGTCAGCATTTCTATACTTTCATCATAACACCTTCAACAGATCTGCCGCCTGCCTCAGAAGCATTTAGGTAGCACTTGACACCTCCTATGCAGAGTAATTAAAATCACGCTCTAGTGTCAGAACAACTCATCCTACCCCCCCTCACCTCATTATACCATATGTTCTGACGAGTATTTGTACCTCTAACATCAGTTGCCTTGACACTAAGTTTGAGTGAAGCGAGGAAAAGCGTCACTCAATTATGAACATTACTTGAAGATGATGGCTAACGACAAAACAAGGTGCCTACAAACGTACAGAAGCATGAATCTCAACTATTTCCGTTTTAAAAAGGAATGAATATAATTTTGTCCGTTTTTGCCGATGGCTTAAAGGGCGGCGCTGTCTGTGGGGGTGTAACACAAAGCCACTGTCTGTATCCATGTATGCCACAAATATATCTGCTTGTGTATGTGTTCCGATTATACCTGAAGTGAGTTATTTTTTTTGAATTGTTCGAGCATAAAAAGGGGCCTAATTCAAAGCAGGGGCAAGTGCTGTGTCTACACATAAAAGACAAAGAACCAGTTTTACATTTTGTCCTCAGGCACTTCATTACCAGCACCATATCACAAAAACACATAATTTGTTCTCATTTCTTTAGTTGAATCTATGAAAAATGCCAATCATGACACAGTTTGACAGTCATAGAGTAGAATGTTTGTATCAACAAGCAGCTGTTAGCTGAAAACTTGGCTTATCTAGGCATGGTGTGCAGTGTGGCCATACAAATGTTTGACGGGACTGGACAAGCGGCAAAAGACGAATTTGCAGGTCTAAAAATCTATCTACAGTAGATCAATAGTATCTGAAAGCCAAGTCCTTAAGAAATAGGAGGCAAAATCCAGCAAAGACCTAATGCAGGACTTGAGAGGTTGATCCATTTACTGTTCACTGAACCCTCATCACACTTTGTCTCAATGGAAAGCAAATGTGGAGAAAAGGCTAAGGTATGTCAAATGACATAAGAGTATCAATATGCAACACCCTCATTTTTCAGCATGACATATAATGTGGATTTTAAAAAATACATGCATCGTGGAACATTGTCAGTTATGGATTGGCCTCCCCGGACCCTGGACCTCAACGTTATTGAAGTAGTGCTGACAAAGAATGGAACAAAGACAGCCAACATGCAAAGAAGATCTTTTAATGTCTCAGAGGAAGACTAGAGAATAATTTCTGTAAAGAAATTACATCAAAGCTTCCCTAGGAGAGTTCAAGCTTTGCTGAAGAATAAAGGCGATCATGACTTCCAAGCTTGTTGTCAATAAATGCCAATAAATTAATAAATCACTTTACCAATTTATCATTTTTCAAACAAAATATAAAGAAGTGAGGCATGACTTTGTAACCACAGTACAGTTTGTAAAGGCTTACAAAAAAGCACATTTGAGGGGAATTTTAAGCAAAGAGAAACTTTCCCAAACTTCCAAGAGTTTGCGTTTCAGGCTTGGGGAGTATTAAAATGATAATCAAATGATGTGTGTTTTTGCACATTACACATGCACTTTATGAATACAGCTTGTTAAACAAGCTTACCTGTTAACTTAGAAGTGCATCCTCTCTGAAAATAAAAAAAAATGGTGGCAGTGGTCAAGCTGACTATGTCTATCCTTTATAAACAGTCTATGCTTTTGGTCTCAAACTTGAAACTTCATCACTTCCTACTGTCAGCTCAGACAGGGTGCAGGCTTCAACATCATATCATAACGTAAAAAAACACAAATCCAAAGCTATTTTCCATTGCACAACAAATCCAGCTTCAGTGAGGATGAACCTCACAAAATGTCTAAATATTACACATAAACCACCTCGGTGTTATTTGCCTGTGGTCTGTTTGTTTATTTTATGGCGAATCATGGAAAGTCATGGTCCTTTCATGCTTCTGCACAGAGCACATTATCTGCTCATATCCAATAAATTCGCATTTGTTTACATTCCTAGTACTGCGGTTTTCAAATGATTGTTGCTGAAACATCTGAGATGACCCCAACATGATGGAGGGAAAACTTCAATTTAAAAAAGAATCCATAGCAAAACAATATCCCGATAAGTAAGGGATATCCACAAACACCATCAACAGTTTTCTTTGTGGTAGATTCGAGCGGGAAGTATCTATAACTGTAACTATACTTTATTTATATGGAAACAACCTCAAATAAGCTTTATGAATAACATATTAGAGCTGCTTCAGCATTTACCATATGAACTATATGAGTGATAACAGCTTGTTATTCACATGCGAGCATACAGTACAGCAAACATGTGGACACTAGAGAGATTTTTTTTAAACATCTACATGCAGATGGGTAATTTCCATAATATGCATGCCTTTATTTTTGTCAAGTTTTCCAAATAGAGTAAATTAAAGGCAATCTAACTTTGAGCAAATGTAAATGGCTTAATGGAGCTATCCCCTGTAATTGCTCCACTCAGTCAAGCATTCATTAAGTGCTGGGGAGGTTGGCTACCCTGTACTTTTTATAAACAAGTACAACGAATTTTCTCCTTAAGCAACTTTCACTTCAGATTTTCACCAATTTTACTTCTCAGATCTTTTCTAAGAGCCATAGAATGATAATATATGGAAGGATTCATTCTTATAAACAGGTCTTTGAAATGCATATGAAATTTTTTACATGCTTCCTCACTGAATGTCAACATAGATTTTATATATACTGTTTTTACTGCCTGTGGACGGCTGTGTTCAGACCAGCTTCATGTTGCGACGTATAGATAATACAGCAATTTTCTTAAGTTAAGTTAAGTGTGTCATTTGAAATATGTAAAATATGTAATTAACTTTTCATGTTTATGGTATGTGGAGTATTGACACCCTAATAGCATCCATCCATGTGTGGGTCTGGGTCATGCAGGCAGCAGACAAACTAGGGAAACCTACACCTCCCGCTCCCAGACCACCTACTTGAGTTCATTCAGGGAGGATACTGGAGGTAACACATCCCCAGAATACCCCATCTAGGAGGGCTCCTTACTAGATGCCTGACCCATCTCAACTAGCTCCTTTTGATGTGGATGAGTAGCAGCTTTACTTTGGGCCCTCCTGATTGACCAGCCTCGTCATCCTATCTCTAAGGGAGAGCCCACCCAATCATTAGTGAATTGCCACCTTCTCTAGTGGAGGGGTTTGTTTGCCCTAGTGATTCCAGGAGCTGTGTGGACTTCCAAGGCAAACTGATGAGGGGCCAGATTTTACAGCTTGAGAAATAACAGCATGCTGTTTATATGCAATTTCATGATGTCACTGTTCTGACCCTTTAGGAGACTTAGTGGGAGTTAACAGGAGAAGTACCATAAGAACTAATGCTGGTATGTTGGTAATAGTGTCAGACACATTGTTGTTTTGTCTGTGCAATATGCATTACAAATAAACCTTACTTAATTTACTTTATTTTACTGTCCAGAAAATGTATACCAGCTCATACCGCTAGTTCTCTTAGAGGCGGTTAGGTGGATGTTGCTTTATTGAACTTAGCTGGAACTGGCGTCACACAGATATTCAAGCAAGGTTGTGATGCACTTCAGTATGTACCACTCATCCCAGAGAAGCCAAACTAACGGTCACAATAACCTAATGTCATCGGATGTGTTGTGAATCATTTCATCACTTCTAAAAGCACAAGCAATCAAATCCATTTCGGCCCCTTTTCACATCCCTGAATACAATAAAAACTGCAGAGCAAACACTGCAGACTGCTCCAACTGAAATTACAAGCTCTCCATCCGATTAGTTCTCTTTTTTAACTTTCTAAAACAATTGCTTGTTTACTGCAAGAGCCAAGATGACAGCATCTTTATTCAATGATCCAGCCATCAGGAAATTATTGTGTTCATCGTGTCTGGCCTCTTGTCATTTCACATCACTCAGCAAACAGTTTACCTGCCCACACAAAGAAAAGCATTTGGCCAAAAGCCTGAATGGTCCCCATAGTTTGATGTCATTCACCATCTGTGCTGAAGGCAGAACCTCACTACAGCCTTATAGTGAAGAGACAATGAAAGAGGTGAACCTGGGAGGTTAATGTATACTAATACTTTACACTACACCATCAGAAAGGAACATTGGATAAAAAGGACAAAATTAATGGGGCGTTTTTTTTCTGTAGGTAGCAATAGACAAGCCTTTTAACCCATAAATAATTTTTGGTTAAATAGTTTTGAAAGAAAAGGGGTCTTCAACTTCAGAGCAAGTTACAGAAAACAATACTTTTATATCTAGCCAGCAACTTTGGATTGTGTCAGCTGATTGATGCTTCTTTTCCACATTACTCAACATTTTCAGCTAATTAATGTTTAAAATGTAAAATGGTAGCTGCATACGTGCAGTCTGGCTTTAACATGCTTTGACAGAGAAAGAATTTTTAATTGTTTCTGCTCTTTATGGCTCCGTATTAGATTCAAATTATGGGGGTGGGGGGGTACTGAGTAATTACAGCCATGTTTATTCACAGTTACATTCTGCAGTTTGAATGCAGTTGGAAAAATGAACATAGTCATAATTAAAGTGGAGCTTTTTTTAATACTTTGCAAAAAAAACACTTTAGAGGAAATTCCTGCCTGAAGTCTGAAACCCAGAGAACCCTGAAGGATGTTTTTCTTTCTTTTGTTTTTCAGGCCTTTCATTCAGCTATCTTCAGTTGTTTATTCTGTGGGTCGTCCAGCCTTTGGCTTTGTCTTCGGAAATTAAAATGCACGCTGAACTGGGTTGAGATTCGGTCCATTGCGCAGTAGTCCACTTCTTTACCTTCACAAGGTAAAGGTGAGGTAAGGTGAGTCAGTAAACAAATCCAAATTAATATTTTAGGTGAACAGAATCCAGCGAACTCTATCCTATCACTACTTTAGAAAAGTTTCCCCCACATCATAAGCACTGTGTTCTTCCCGTAGGCCATTTGGCTAATCAGAAAACAGTTGGTTTTGAGGCTGGTGGGCATTAAAGAGCTGAGAGCTGATATTGCCTCCTTCAGCACACAGAGGCTCAACCACTGGGCCAAATAACATGTAGTATGATACAAATAAAGATTTTTTTTTTTTTTTTTTTTAAACTTTGAATAAAGTAAAGCTCTGGTAGAATCCCAGAATGAAAATATAGAGGTAGAAATGAGCATGACCTTTCTCTAGCAATATACTGGTGTATACTTGGAAACAGTGTTTGTAATTTCAGGCAGTGTGCTTCACTTTCATACAAGAAAAAGATATGAGAGTTAGAAATACCAGATACTTGAAAATATTAAATTATGAAACACAAATTCAGCTCCAGTTGCAAAAGTATAATTTGGAGGAGGTGTTTTAGTTGCATGAAGCTGTTAGATGTTGCTTTTAAAAATAACAATAGGTGTTGTTGTCATGGTCCACCCATCCTTCAGGTGAGGACCTGCCTTCTAGCATTCTTGTGTCCTTTTACTCTCTCTTGCTCTCCTCTCTCTGTGTAGCTGTGTGTGTGGCTGGCACTAAGCACTCTCTTAGAGGAGTGGGTGTGGTCCAGGGAGGACTCATCACAAAACTTGCTCTTCTCTCCACTTATTGCAACTTTGTCATTGTACTCATGTTGTAGTATAACTCAGGCCAAATACTTCTGCTTTGCTGCGCTCACCTTTTGTCCTTACCTGAGCTTACCTTCTCCATCCTGTGGTACCACAATAATAACCTGCCTGACCCACTCTCGCATTCCTTCAGTTGGAGACCTGTCTATCTCTGGTCTATGGAAAACTGGAAGCTTGAACCTGTGCTGGAAAAGTAAAAATACCCACATGAATACCTACCTAAGGGCATTTACCTAATTGAAGTCTTTGCTTCTAGAAAAACTGATCTTGAGCATAATCTGTTGCACTTAGCTGAAACTTGTTAAAATCATTCATCTGTGTCCTGCATTTGAGTTCCTCAGGTTGCACTTTAACAGTTGTTCTTAATGAGCCAAATTAGCATGGCCTGCTAATTTTAGCAACTTGAATAAAAAATAGAAAACAGTGTTCTGTTTTTTTTGTTTTTTGTTTGTGAAAGAAAAGAAAGAGTCCATGCTGCAAAGTCTTAAAATACAGAATATCACTCTTACAACAGTCTGATGCACACCTGTTAAAGATGTCCACTGAACGTTTGCTAGCTAATTAGTCACTGGTCAGTTTGAGGAAACGGTTACAGGTACTGTGTGAGAGCAATGCTAAAAGAATGAGCAGCAGTATGAAGTTGGAGGCAGAGAACAGTAAAATAAACCATGATAATCTGATAATCCCCAAACACAACATAACAAATCTGAATCTATATGGCATGGGCATCTGCTGTTTTTGACCACAGCTGTCTCTTTGTTTGAGGAGGGATGATCACTTAAAGCCCCAAGCAAAGTCAGATCGAGGCTTATTTTGAGAACAGCAGGAAGTGCAGCATCACCATCTATAGGCTGGTACGGCAACGACACTCTTGAGCCTTAACAACAGCTGCTTTTTACACAGTGCCTGCTCACCCTGCAGACACACATTTTGCCCACAAACACTGCTTTCAGAATCAATTACTCACACACCACAGGTCACATAACAGTTCATTACTGTTCAACTACCAGTGATTGTTCAATAGTGAGCCTATTACAGAGATAAACCTCTGCCAAGACAAGAGGAGAACAATTAAGACATTTTAATGATGCTTTTAATGTAGATGAAGAGATGAGTAAAAATAAGTAAATAAAAACAGATGATGTGGTTGAGAAAGAATAGGTGAAAAAGGTAGGAGAAAGATTGTAATCTGTTTAATAGAGAAGCTGGATTCTAAATTGTTATTGATCAGCTGTATTATATTAAACTTCCTGACCTTTAATCTCAGTATCTCTAATATTCTAATGATCAGTGCTGTTTCCTTTGTAGCAGAACAACATTTTTAAAACTCCTAAATGAAAGAAGCTGCATGTTTTTCTCCACTGACTCATACAGGTAGTTCAGTTCAGCAATCTCTTCGATGGCAATTCACTTGAGAGACAGTCTGCAGCGTTAAAGTCTCTGCTGTAGCTAATTAGGTCACACTTGACACACCTTTTCATATCTTTCTCCGTGGCAATTATTCTAGCAGAACACACTCGTGGTAAACAGAAAGTTTACTCTTCGACTTCCTCCAGTTTTTAAATGTACTTTTTTGTTCCTTCACTTTCTTTTTCCATTCAGGTCTCCAGATTCCAAAGTCTGCCTCCTCGGTGGAAAACCACCACACTTACTTTAGGTTTCATCAGATGAAAATTGAGTTGTTGGAAAGAACATGAAAGAAAACAACAAAATTGCAACAACACAAAAAAAAGCTTCCGAACCAAAGAATCACCATGCCCTCATATAGATAACATCCATGCAAATGTTGACCTCCTGCAGCATTTTTACAGAAATACAGAACGGTGGGTCATGAAATCATTTAATTTTCTTCCAGCCTGAATGCAGCATTGAAAGAAAAGGTCTCCGTTGCCTCTCTGAGATTTGCGCTTGACATTTGAGAAACATATTGCATTCTGTTTTTTATGGTTTCTGCAGTCAACAGACACGAGCTGTCTCTGACAGTTACACTTTTTGTTTAATAAAAAAAACATCACATGCAGGCTGTCTGTGGAAGGATAGAGAGGTAAATCTGTATCCAAATAAGTGCAATGGCATTACTATTAGGATCCTTTCCTGAATGAAAAGTGCCAGTGCAATAAAACATTTGAAATGTGTTATGGTATGTGCTTTAGGTATCAAAGGTAAAGGACTATCTGATGTGATTATTCTAATCGGTTATTCCGAAGTACCAAATCAGCATAAAGTAAAGCATAAAGTCGGCTAGCTTAGTCCACCGATTTCCAACCTGATTGTAAGTCCCCTCTAAGGGTCACAAGTAAATGTGGGAGGTCACAAGATGATTAATGGGAAAGGAAACAAGGGAACATAAACTGTTGCCGTACACATTTGTATTAATTTTTGAGAGTTTTTCTTACTGTCTACCACTGATTACCTTCATAATAGAAACACAGCTATGAAAGAACGCATTGTCACTTTCATAAAGTTCACTTTTGCTATACGCACATATACATCATCTTTCACAAGGCCCCATTAAGCACTGACCTGGTGACTAAGATGATATATCATCTATCTGATATTGGTATTGTACTTTTCCATCATGTGAATGACACACAGGCTTTGCTGCCAACGTGAATGGATCCATTCATTCTTTTGTCATATTTGAAAAATGACCACTCATCATAAAGACTTACTGAAACCTTGGGCTGCACTTAATGACCACTGAATGGTTCTCGGTGTGTCTGATAATTTGCAGCAGTATTCAAATTGACATGCACAACTTACTGCAACATGTTCGCCATTAATGATGACCAAGAGCTGTGCTTACTCTCTGCTAGGTGAACCTGAGTTCCAGTTGACATAATAGAAATCACTACAAAAAATGCACAGATAAGTGGAGAAAAGAGCAATATTTAGACTCATTGGTTAACAAAGTCCTGCTGGGAACCCTCAAGCTGATGGTTTTTGCCTCCACCAGAAAGCGAAGGACAAGCGCACTCATACACTAGCATTAGTCACCTGGTAAAGCATAATCATTTATCCTCCTTTGGGACTCTAATGGCGACCATAATTTATTAAATCAACACCATATATTACTTCAAATTTAAAATTAACATACACTCATCAGGAAAAAATGTTGTATGGTTAAAGGCTAAGGAGAAACAAGTTCTGTTTAAGTACAGACAAATGGACGTCTTCTCGTAATCATCAGAGTCGCCTCCTGATGGTCATTAGAAATAATACAGGTACTTCTGCATTAGCTTTACTTGTCAGACCCTGACGTTAGCAGTCTTTTAGGTGCAGTCTATGGGAGAAACCTAGGGCAGAGAAGTCTAGCTAGACAGCACCAAGGATGTAATAAGGAAGGTAAAATATGTTTTGTAATTTAAATGTTGAACCTATAGAGGCGGGACACAGTTGTGGGCATTGATAGTTATTTGTCTTTCTGAAGTAACCCCGTGATGGACCGGTGGCCTGTCCAGGGTGTATCTCGAGCTCTTTCAAAGCTAGGATAGACTCCATGAGTATGGATGGATGGATGTATTCCTTTAATATTTAGGGGAGCTCAAATGTGTGCTCATAAACCAGACCGAATGGCTAATGATTACTGGTATCATGTCTTTATCTTTTATCTTTGCTGCTGTGCGGTGTGTAGCGCCCAGATTGTGAAAAATCCAAGTATTGACAGAGCTGAATTATCAGACAGACATTATCTACATTTATGTGAATGCTGAATTCTTCTGACAGGTGTAATTAGCGTCTATTGTTGCAGTGAAGAGAAGGCTGACAGATGATACTCGCGATAACACTGTTATCAGAGCTGTTAATGCAGTCATTATGTAAAAATGATAATGGCTTTTATTTGTCATTGCAGAAATCATTCAAAGAGGTTTTTCTTGCTAGAAGCTTGCTCATTAAGATGTTTTGCATTAAAGAGTTAAATAATGTGTATAAACACAATCATATTTCAGAGAACTGTAAAAAAAGACTGAAACATGAATATGTTATGAGCCTGAGAGCCATAAATCAAGCAAAAGACAATGTAAGTGTCATAATGTTGAATTATTTCAGAGAACTCTGTATGTTTGATCAATGCTTTGAATCTACCATGAAAACGCATTTCCCTCTTCAAATGCTCCCCGCAGAGCGTGGTCTCGCAGTGAAAAATAAGAGAGAAAGAGCGACAAGAGAAAGTTGGCTGGCAAGTACTGGCTCCCCTGGCGTCTTTTCCAGAACACAGCCAAGATGGCCATATTGTGTCTCTAAACAAATCGAATGGTTGGCACTGTGACAAGTCTGCCTCTGTGGTGTTCAGATTTACAGAGTCAGCACGACTGTGCTCCTTCATTCCCAGGTCACCACATGCAGCAGCCAGCAGGGAGTCTTGGTCGTGTTTACTCTACTGCTGGATGGCAACTGTCATTAGTCTTTTGGCTGCAACGTAAAAAAAATAATAAAAAAAGAAGGATTGATTACTTTGTTCAAAGTTTATAAACTAAATGCATCTCCGCTTCTTTCCAATTCATTAAGCTATATTGTGACAAAAGGTTCCTGCTGGGTTGAGGCTGAGCTGTTTCTATATAATCGCATTTGTCCCCAAGCTTGAAGGTTTCACCGAACTCTTTCTGTGTCTGCACAGAAGACTTACAAACACTTTTCAGTGTGTAGTTTTGTTGCTTGCATTCACCAAATTCATTCATAAAATGAAAAAAATATTCTGCTAGAAAAAAAAAAGCATGAATGGTTTGGTTGATAAAATGTCAGAAAACTCAAACAAATCACAAGATTTGTCCGGCCAGCATAGAGAGCCACAACACTGAATTAAAGCTCATATTAATTGCTTTACATTTTATAAAATGCTTACATTTTACAGTCTGCAGCTATTTAACAGTAAATTGTACTGAATCAAAGAAAAGAATAATTGATTCTAAAAGTAGTATTTTACATTTACTCATCAGTTAAACTACAAATCCTTTCACAGGTTTGGTTAGATTTAGACTACAGAAGGACTGGACTGAAAGAGCAACAATCTGAAACAATAAACCACTCTGAAAAAATCATATGTATATGGACCTTTGAGGACCTCTTATATATTGCCATTTTTTCCCGCAGAGGATAGTTTCATAATCATGAACAACTTGTTAGGTAATGACCAGGGTCACAGCTGAGATAAACTAAAAATCTTTAGTCTCCTGTGGCAAACAGCCCGTGCATCCACCCTTACTCTCTCCCCTGCAGACTTCATAGCTCTGTGAGTCACCACCAATAAAGTGACTGATGCTAAAAATGACTGGTGCTGTCATTTGTCTTGGGATGTCTCTATACAGCTTCTATAGATGGACCATAGAGGTTGTATCTTATTGCTGTACTGATTTATATTAGATTGCTTATAATTGTTCATATTATTTTATGAGCGCAGCTTTCATGTACGCTGTGAACCCAAAACATGAGAAAATACTTGTCAAAGTCATCCAGTACAAGACCATAAACTTCCAGCTTATGTGAGCACAGAGCTGAATCAGCAGCTCTCTGACACTGCGTGAACAAAAACGAAGCATTAAACTTTTATTTGGTATTTATTACAGAACTGTTATGTTGGGGGTTCTGCTTTTGTGGTCACTCAGTGTATATTCTATAGTGAATAAATACAATTTGCCCACTTTCATAAGGAGACCATATAAAGAAGCTCATGCTGTCAGAGACAATTACTGCTATATATTCCCATATAAAGCTGTTATCTCTAAAGAGTCCAGAAACCTTTTTGTCTATGAAACAGAAATGGCTTCTCTCTCTGGGGCAGTGAATGTCTATTTTTTACGACAGCTCTGCAAAAGAAATGTCTCTGAAACACACACCTACACAAACAACATACACACACACACATGGCAAGGATTTGACAGCCTTAGACGCATACATCCATTACCGACTTCCCAACAACAGCCCTTTACAGGCAAATAAAGGGTATTTGTGTAAAAGCTGTAAAAACCTGTCACACCTCCAGTTATGTGTGTCAAGCTCTGAGCAAAAAGAAAGAAAGAAACATGTCCAGCGGGAGATAAAAGAATCGATAAAGGAAAGAGAGATAGTGAAGAGAGAGAGAGAGATTAGCCACATATGTGCTGTGTACTGACTGGGATGCAAGCAGGCTAATTGCTCGGAGACCAACATGAGGCACTGGGATGAGAGGATGAGGAGCGTCAGCCTGTTGGATCGATTGTGCTGGTGATATGTGAGTGTGTGTGTGTGTGTGTGTGTGTGTGTGTGTGTGTGTGTGTGTGTGTGTGTGTGTAGGAGAATAATGATCAGTTACTAAGCACATGTACACAAATATGGAAACAGTATTCTGATCATTCACTTGCTTTAGTTACATCAAAGTAAAATTACCACAATGTATTTACATTTAATTTAATGCAGCCACTGCTGGTTGTTTGTCTGTCTATCTCAGCCAGGGCACACTTAAAATATATATATTTTTAATTTTCCTGTTTAAATAAAGAATAAAGGGTTTTTTTTAAACTCTCTATTGAAATATCTGAAAAAATATATATTTTTCTGTTGTCTATTAATTATATTAACTATAAATTTAGCCAGTGCGGAGCTACCTTGAGCTTGCATTATTCCTAATGGTCAGCAGGGGGCAAGTGTTCTGGTTTCAGCTCCCTTACCTGACTAGTGATGTGTCGGTCACGAACGGAATGGCTCTTAGAGCCGGATCTTTGACGTGAACGACGCGAACCGGCTCCTTATCGCGAGCCATGGGGTTTTTTTTCTTTCTCTCACCCTCTCTCTCTCGCACTTGTGCTTTACGCTGGGCAGGGGGCGGTAGTTACACTCAGTAGCACAGGAACAGAGCAGGAGGGAGAGACAGAGAAAGAGCCAGGGACAGCAACGTCACATTAGAAAGGTATAGTAATCATCCACAACTAGTATTTTCAGTTGCAGATGATAAAGGATTCAGAAAGTTTATTCATGCAGGCCCATATGACAGAGAATATGCATGTTCTTTTTGTTTTCACATTATAATTTATATTTAATTGTGTTGTGGTTTGCAGTGTTTTGTGTTGTTTCACTTTAAATTTGTAAAAGGAAAAAGCTGAAAATTTAAATAGTTAAAAGTTGAATTGTGAATAGTTGATTTTTGTATTATTTGATTTATTTATTACATTTTATGTGTTGAGCTTTTGTTACCTAGTGGCTACATAAGCCATCAAGTACCAACGACCAGATTTGGTGTGTGGTAATAACAGGTAAATGAACTTTTTTTTTTTTTAAGGATTTGACTATATATGAATGCTTGTGTATAAATACACAAACAATACACATGTGCTTTCATGCTTTCAATTGTGTAATTTAAGTGATCTAGGTAGCTCTGTTTTGGAAGTTCAGTTCATGCTAGAAATGTGTTTTGGAGTTTGTATGTGCTTTTTGGAGTTTGTACGTGTTTTGTCTCTAGGCACCGCATATATTTATATATAAACATATATAAATAAAACCACTTTTTTTTTTACATTAGTAATTCCTTTTGTGCATAATTTTATATTATTGATAATAATAAATTAATTAAAGCAACAAAACAACCTGAAGAGCCGGTTCGGAGTCGAAGGAGCCGGCTCTTTTTAGTGAGCCAAACCGAAAGAGCCGGTTCTCTAAAAAGAGCTGGAAATCCCATCACTATACCTGACCCCGGTAAACGCTTTTCTCAGGATTTCAGTTTCGAACGCTACTTTCAAGACTTATTTACAGCATTATGTTAATTTTGTAAACTATACGGCCTCATATAGAGTGGAAAATGATAAAGAATCACTTGCACATGAACTTTGGGAGTTCTTTCATTTTGCTGGTAACATACAGCCTGCTCTGAGAGATTGCTCTTCATCATAGAGGGCCCACAGCTAGAGACATGTGGTTCGCTTGTACATGGGAATTCCGGCTCTTTTTAGAGAACCGACTCACTAAAAAGAGCCGGCTCTTTCGGCTCCCAACCGGCTCTTCAGGTTGTTTTGTTGCTTTAGTTAATTTATTATCAACAACAATATAAAATTATGCACAAAACGAATTACTAATTAAAAAAAACAAACGTGGTTTTATTTATATATGTTTATTAATAAATATAATAAACTTTTATTTATTCAATACACATAAAATGTAATAAATAAATTATAAACAGAAAATCCAACTATTTACATTTAAATTTTTAAATATTTAAATTTTCAGCTTTTTCCTTTTAAACAAATTTAAAGTGAAACAACAGAAAACACTGCAAACCACAGCACAATAAAATATGTGCAAAAAATATGCAAAACAAAAAGAAGATGCACTTTCTCTGTCATATAGGCCTGGGATGATTTTTTGGGAGAGTGTTTTCCTCCTTGGAATTGCATACATAAGATTCACTGCATGAATAAACTTTCTGAATCCTTTATCATCTGCTACTGAAAATAGTTGTGGACAGAGGCGGAGCCAGACATTTGAAACAGCCGGGGCTTAGCCCAAAGAGTAGTATGCATGTGGGATTTTTTTTTTTTTTTTGGGGGGGGGGGTGTAGAAATGACTAAAAGATTAATAGGCTCTGTTCAAAAAAGAATGACTTCATATAGGGAAAAATGTATATCACATGTGCAGGACACCTTAAACTAGTTTTTTAATTAAGCAGCAAGGCAGAACAAGGTCAGGGCTGTATCAAGACACGAGGACTAAACCCCAATTCAACCAGACCCAGAACTGATCCAGAATTAAAACAGGACTACAACAGTTCAAAATCAGGACTACTGAGGACTTAACCAAGACAGAACCAGAATCAGAACTAGATGATAGCACTAAAAATCATCATAGACCTGCACTACACTTATTTTTTAATTCTACCAAAGTCCACTATTTAGATTGAGAAAAGTTTATATAATTATTTAGCCTTGTTGTGCAAACAAGCCTGCATAACTTAATAAATACAGAATTTGAAAAATAACAAACCTAAAAAGAAACACTAGGTACGAGATACATGAGGACCTATGATACGGTGATACTTTTGGTAAACAACCATTTGACTAACATGTGTGTCTCACCTGCTCTTGTTCATCTGTTCTGTCCTCGTTCTCCTCTCTCTCCCTCTTTGTGCTGACAATCATCAAATATACAGTTGAAACCAGATATTTACTCTTCAGATAAAAACACTTTTTTAATTGTAACATCAAATCAGACTAAATGTTTATTTTTTTAGATTGATAAATATAAAAACATATTTGTTAACTTTAAGAGTAAAGAGAGAAACTATCTGTATTTCTTAATTGCAAATGGCACCAAATTGTATTCAAACTTGAGCCACATTTATGGAGCTCCACAGTTCTTTTCCTGGTGTTTTGGTTGATATCTCTTGATTTTCCCATGTCAAAGAAACAGGCTCTGTGTTTTGCCTTATATGCATCCACAGCTGTGCCACCAATTTACTCACATGGACTCTACTAACCTATCAGAAGCTTCTTCAGCTCAGAATGGAATCGTCTGGAGTTTTCTTATTAATTAACAATAAATTTAGTGTACATGTACTCCTAAATTTGATGAAAGTGATAAAAATAGCTCTGTCTCTCTTTATTCTGAAATTTAACTAATTCAAAATATATTTCAATATTTATCTAAAACAAAAATTTACTCTAAATTGATGTTGTACACAGAGGTGGGACCAAGTCATTGTTTTGCAAGTCTCAAGTAAGTCTCAAGTCTTTATCCTCAAGTCTCAAGTCAAGTCTCAAGTAATGTCAGGCAAGTCAGAGTCGAGTCTCAAGTCACTGGTGTAAAAGTCCGAGTCAAGTCACAAGTCTGAAACTTTGAATTTCAAGTCCTTTCGAGTCTTTAAAAAAAAAAAACGAAAAAATAATGTTGCAGTTATGCTAAATGTAAATGTTAGACCATGTAATTTTAAAATCTGTGTTTTTCTCAACACATGACAAAATAGTGAACTTAGAAAATATACACAAATTGTGAAATTGCACCTCTTTAAAATGCAGCTCAATTAAACCTAGCTCCAAGAATAATTTTCACCGACAGTTCTGAGATAAGCTGCATGTTATTCTTGGATGCGGTTGTAGGACCGGCTTTAAAATCGCATGACAAAAATATCATACACATTAAAAAGAACTGCATCACCAACGTAGCCTGGACAACATTTGCTAGTTAGATGAAGTCAGCTATCTCATTGTAGCATATTTATATGCATATTTATAATCATACGGTTCTTGGAGTGAGTGCATACACTCGTGAAGTTTAGTAACTTCAGGTCACTGCAACAAGTCCGGGTACAGTTTACCGACGGATGGGTGCAGGACCTTGAAATGCACCGTGTAGAAAGTAAAGACCATCGTACGTATCATAAGTTTACCAGTCTCACAAATCGTCGTCATAAATACACATTCGTTAACCGTTTATTAATAGGACCTTTGAGCTCAAGGGTAATTAATTAGTAGTGGAAATAATTTCTGGTAGCATCACAGAAATGTAGCAGTGACAATAATACTGTATGCTGTAATCGTACTGGGCAATTAGTGATACAAAAAACCTGTTTTATCCTGTGAATAAAAGTATATGTTTTTGTTAATGTACCATAATAACAGAAGCGAAACACAATATTGTGTCAGGACAATTCACTATTTATGCACAATAAACACAGGAGCATAGCGCAACAATTTCTGTTCAGCGCCAGACTTGCTTGTAACCTATATCACTAATTATGTTATGAAAATGACGTATTAACTACTAAAAAATACTGACCTTCGTGTAAATGCTTGGAGCAGACTAACCTGTGAGCTGGAGGGTTCTGGGACGTTATATTTGATCTTTGAATGGCTGCAATCCAGGCCATCCTTCGCGTCTTTGTTACTTCGGAAACATGGCTTGAACAATTTCTCTTCAACGACGTAATCCGATAACAACCGATCTCTTTACCCGTCGGCTTCCTGTGGCTGTCATGCGACCGGCTATTGCAGTTAATAATACAACAGCTTCTTGACATTTTTGTGTTTCTTTTTATCGCTGTGTGACTGATTTCAATTGAAAGCCTGCGTGCGCTACTACCGCTTGCCACGAGTTCCCAGAATCCTTTGCGGTTCTACCCGTGAATGACGTCACATTTTCAATCTCTATATAATATGCATGTTAAATTTTATATTTTGGGTAAAATATCAAGTCTTTTCAAGTAAACCGGTTCAAGTCCAATACAAGTCCCAAGTCATTGGTGTAAAAGTCCAAGTCAAGTCACAAGTCTTAGAACATTTTTTCAAGTCAAGTCTAAAGTCATAAAATTAATGACTCGAGTCTGACTCGAGTCCAAGTCATGTGACTCGAGTCCACACCTCTGGTTGTACAGTAAAAATGTTTTATGTTTTCTCCCTAAAGTGTATGTAAATATCTGGTTACAAATGTGAATATCCTGCTGTGTACTGAAATCCCTCTTGTTTTGCATAGAAATATACTGAACAACATACAAAGCATAATATATAAAATAACATTTACCTGAGTTTTTTCTTTGAAAGAACCCTCGAATGTCCATTCTTATGTTTCAGTACATAACTGAAACCGATTTAGTCGGGGAGGGTAAGAACTGAAAATATGAAATAAACACACGTAAGCTAAGACTCTCTAAAAAAAAATAGCATTTGTTCGGCTTTTCATTTTGCCATTTGTTGATTCACTTGAAGAGCAAGTAACGTAATATTGGTCAAGTGATCAGTTTCATATCAATCTTTCGTGATGCACCGTCATATTTACATTATTTGTACGGTACGAATGATTTGCTTTGGTACCTGGTCAAACTTAAGCTCTCCTTAGTATGGCTGGCTCCGTCTCTCCAACAGCGCACTCACGGGCAGCAGCTGCCCCGCCCCCTCGCTCAGTCGCTTAGTGCCTGAGCTTGGATCATACCAATATCAGGGGGGGATTCACGCACAGTCGTAAATTCCCACAGTGTGCACTATGTGCTTCGAATATTGTGTGTACTTTTTGTTTTATACAGTAGTCAGCCAGGCATCTAACTATGAAAAAATTACACTCCAAAATACCCCGGGCTTCTGACAAAACAACCCGGGCTTAAGCCCCGTAAGCCACCCCCACGCTCCGCCCCTGGTTGTGGATGATTACTATACCTTTCTAAAGTGATGATGTTGTCTCTTGATGTTGTCCCTGGGTCTCTTTCTCTGCTACCTCGAGTGTAACTACCGCCCCTTCCCCTCTGCTCAGCGCAAGCACAAGGCTCATGTGCAGAGTGAAGCAGAAAAAATGTGCGGCTCGCATCGTTCACTTCAAAGAGTCGTCTCTAAGAGCCATTTCGTTCATGACCAACACATCACTATTGTACACCCACTGCAACTGGATGTATGTACTTTGATTTCATCCGACGCAGTGTGTGCTCATGAGTTCATAATAATCCAAGAGATTTTTGGCTACACCCGTAAGCTAAGAAAATGGTGAAAGAATAATGGAAATTCCGAAAAAGTTGACATGTGGGAGTCCAGGCGGATCAGTCAAGGCCCAGTGTTTCTGACATCCAAATATTTGCATTGATGAATTCTTTCTGTTGTCACACAAAGGTCCTTACAGAGTTCACTTGTACATTTTCAATCAGACTAGCTTGCTTTTTAAAGGCTTATGGTGGACTCTTGTTGTTTATGTTTAACTGTATTGACATGTTGTAATAGTATTTTAATTTCATAACAGTGACAAGCAAGGGTGTATCTGGGCTAAATGCTACCATCGCCTTATTGTCATAAAAGCAGGTCAGACACATAATGCTGCGCCTTACGACTTTGCTTGTGCATACCTGGTTACGATGACAATGAATTGCCAAAGAGGTTTTTAAGCTTTTAATTAGGAACTGATGCCACGGACCAAAAGTAAAATTATAAAATAGAAATTGAGGGAAAAAACTCTTGAAAAAATTGAACTTACCAAGTGAAAAAGACCAGAAGGGCTGGTGCTTGAGCACCACCTGGGGTCCATCTGAAGATTTTCATTGGGAGTGACCAGAAGAGAAAGGACTAGAATTAGTATATCACAGGGACACAGAGAGGCAAGGCTGAGATGGATTGGGCATGTGCAGAGGAGGGATAGTGCATATACTGGATGCAGGATGTTGAAGACGGAGCTGCCAGGCAGAAGAAAAACAGGAAGGCCACAAAGAAGATTCATGGATGTAGTGAAGAAGGACTTGCAGAGGATGCTATGGCAAACCCTGAAAGGACCAACAAAAAGAAGAAAAATGTTTTAAAAAATCTATTTTTTAACCCTAAAGTCTCAAGTATTTAAAATGAAAGTTTAATACAGTAACTGGTAACATGGTGATGTGACTGTTTTGCTTGTAAAGAGTGGACCGTGCAAAACTACAGATTGAACGTAATTGCAGGTAAAGGTCAGGCACGTAGAAATGTATTTAAAAACATATAAAAGAATATAAGTAAAATGAACATATAAAAAGTAAAAGTACTCTTAATGGCCCTTTTTTCAGATGGTTTCACTTATGTGCACAATTTGTGGGAATGCATTTTATGTAAAACCTCAGTTTTTACAGTAACCCGTGAGAAGCTGAAAGTGGAATAAAAAAATATTTATTTTCCTTCAAATGTAGTGGAGCAAAAGTACAAGAATGCAAATGGCCTCTGATCACACATTGGCACACAAATGGTGACAGAATTGCTATGCAAGACGCCGACCTTCCCAGTGGGAGGATCTCGGGGTTCAATTTCTTGCTCAAGGACACTTTGACAGGAGGAGGTGTTGTCTCCTCAAGTACTCCAACCCTGTGATTAATAGACAACCTCCAGAGCCGAGGTTTCCCCACAAAGTAACAAGTTTGGTTGGATTATATTGGACGGCTTTACCTCCTTCACCTGTGACAAGTGACCGGCACCACCTCTGTCAGATGACAATGGAGATTTAAAAGTCATGTGATGAAGATGACTCTTGAATATTTGTCAAAGACAAGTAAAATGTGAGCTGTCAGTGTCATTTGTTAACCACCAAGCAGTAGGCCTAGACAAAAAAGCATCATTTACACTGCCACCATGAGCAATGAGAATTGGCTATAAAATATTCCACTTGTCATCCTCATCCACTTAACTCCATTTCACACATGGATCAGTTCTATCAGTGGCAGCTCGTCCTCATTTAAAACCATTAATGACTTTCCTGCAGAGAATTTAGCAGGATGGATGAGATTACTTTGTCATTTTTGCACGTGTGTATGCGTGTTGGTGTCCTATTCATTTGCTCACATATCTATTTGAAGTAAGTGTTTAATTATTGTGGTGTTTGAGCCCCTGCTACAATGTGCTCTGTCAACATTTGTATTGAAATGAATGATGAAAGATTTAGCACATTAAAAAAAAAGCACATTAATATTGGCTTTTCCTTTTGTATCCGTTTAGGAAGACCCTGATTGTTATTCATCATCACTTACCTCCATCTCATGCTTAGCTCAGTAGTGGCAATAGTAAAGAGGATGGGGAGATTGGGAGTTTGGGGGGAAGTGGGGCGGTTGGGGTAATGACAGCACACAAGCTACAGCTGGGCAAACATAGGAGGTGCATTGTGTAAGCTATCTAGTGTGTCACTGCCTCTTAGTGGTGGCTACGAAAGCTGCATGACTGATTCATCTTTATTAAAAGCTCATCCCCTTCCTAGTTTCTGCGACTACGTGTGCTTCTGTTAATTAAAAGACCATCAAAAGGGTCCTTTGGATTCCTAATAGAAAAAAATAGAGCATATGCTTGAGCTCTGGTCCTGTAACCATCAAACTCCCAAAAATAATACATATGTTGTTTATATGTACACCACAGCATTTGTAATGCCTGTCTCTCTATATATATATACATAACAATACTCTTAAACAGGGGTGTCAAAGTCATTTTAGTTCATGGACCTCGTAAATACATTAAAAGCTTGGGCGCGGCTCCTTGGCTAAACAGTCTTACTGCATCGTGATTTCTCAGGCAATTGAAAACGTCTTTGTCAATAAGAAGGCTATAAAGCTCACAATGACTTAAACCTCTGGTTATTAACAGCTCAGGCCACCATTCTCATGGCTTGATCCACGGATAACACCTTGAAAAATGATGCTTTCTAATATAAGAGGATGGGAAGATCAAAATTTAGGCCTTAGTTCTCTGCAGTTTCACACGTTGGCAAGCGGTCCAACAGACCAGTTCTATCACATGGACTATTGATTGATTGATTGATTGATTGATTGATTGATTGATCGATTGATTGATTGATCATACTTTATTCATCCCGAGGGAAATCGGGTTAAGGCTGCCAGCCGTGCCAGCGCCATCTTACCCTTCCAACCATACATACATTACACAAACATCACATGGGGAAGACAGGTCAGAGAGGTATAACAATGGAAAATACACAACATGAGGAAAGACGAGGAGAAAAAAGATCTCCCCCCAGACTGAGCTCCAACAGGGAGATCAGTTTGAGAACAGAAAAAAAACACCTCAGCGCATACAAAAAGCACATGACTATCAATACACCATAGAAACACAAGACAAGCAACAGGGGCGGGTCCGGTCCTGCAGCATATCTGCGCTGGTCCAGTCGACCGCCATCTTCCCCGGGAGGGGACAAGCATCAAAGGCATTTGGAAAGGGAGGGGGGATGGGTATATATCAGTGTTGCACTCTCCTGCTCTAAATAAACAACATAAGAATAAATTCAAACTTTAGTAATGCAATAATCCTTGCAGGAAAATCCAGAAGGAAAAGTTAGAAAGTTAGAATGAGTCTAGAAGAAACCAAAATGTGCATGTGTATGATTTTGAATTTCATTATAATTTAATATATTGGAAATACAAACAGACATATAATTATAAAGGAAAATGGATAACACTGTAACAAAAACAAACTGGAACAGGAACCGTTGCCTGCAACCCATGCATGTAAAGAAAGTTGCGTTAATCCTATCAAATTATCAAACCAATAATCCATCAAAATATGGAGTGTGCTCCCTGTTTCTGTACTGCAGTCCTCTAGGATACGTCTATAGTTTGATTTATAGAGGCCCTGGGCTGTATGCGGCACATGTTCCTCATCATCAGTGTCACATCTCACATTAAAGAGATCAAGCAAGCGAGAAAGCGTTATTTATTTTTATAGCGCTTTTCACAGACAGGAGTCACAAAAATGCTTTACATCAGGCAGGAGTTTGCTGAGTGATGGAAGGAGAGATTCGGCTTTAAAGTCTTTGATGCATGTTTTCTTGCCATCATCAGCTGCTAAAGAGAACAGATGCTTTAAAGCAGCCCCATTATCCACGTGAGCTTAGATTGAAGACAGAACAATAAAGTGACCAAAACTTTTTTTGCATGGTGAATGCTAATTATGTATTCACTTCCTAGAACGGGGGGGGGGGGGGGGGGTCTTAGACCTAAGGCGCCGGCCTCCCGTTACATTTCAAAAGACTCAAATTTTCAATTAATTTGCAGTGACCATCACAAAAGTATAATAAGCTTTTCAAATGCTACCAGCACCATCTCCTATTTTGATGAGTCTCTATTTGATTATCCCTTTCAAGATCATTCATTTTAGCAGGAGATGTAGCACCTTACTTTGATCCATGTCCTCAGGCACAAGAAACCTTGTAAAACCCAAAATTGTTTGGGCGGATCATAAAATAGGATGAAGGGATTCTCCTGTCACCGCGGGGAGTTTTCTTGGGTTTATGTAACACTGATGTGTTAGGAGAGAAATATCACTCTCTCTGTTTCAGCCCACTTCAGCCGGGATAAATTTTACCTTTCGGATAGAATGGAAAATGTACAGTACAAAAAAAAATTTAATTAGCAATACGCTTAATCTGAGGTTATTTAAATTCATTTAATTCAACTGAAACCTCTTATCCAGAGACATCCAAATGAGACGTGTGAAGTGGCCATCCATAGCACACCCTGTCATATTTCTAGCTGTTTTATGTTCCATGTTCTAAAAGTTTGGCCATCTTGGCTTTGTTCCATCATCGTAAAATTAATCATGTCCTGGTTTAAAGCCAATACTTTCTTTGTACTACTCATGCAGTTCATTTGATAACTGGTTCCTGGAAAATTGATATTTAAATCGATGGATTCAGTAAGAACTGTGCAGTGGATTAGAAACGATAGCTACAGATGTTGATCCGACAGATATTGATAATCAAATGTAATTATGGCAACGTGGCCAGTCAAAGAGAAAGTATATACATGTGTACAGTACAGCAGCACGTTCAGCAATATCACCTTACATCTGTACATTTCTATACGTCTCTGTGTAACACTCACACTTGACAGTTAAAGGGATGTGGGGGAGTGTCTGTTCCTGGGGGCATGTGAGATGACATTTGAGGCAACATTCCTGTGGCTGAAAATGGGTTTAATTTATCTTGTCAAAAGTATCAATAAAACCAATATATAACATTGTTCTGAGTTTCGTTATCACTGTCAGTATTAGCAGAGCTAACTCGCCACATGGTAAGAAACACTACAGGCACTGCTACTGAACGCAGGCATGCATGGAGCAATCATATCCTCAGTTTCATTACATTTTTTCATTGGGTATTTGTTTAGAATACCTTATCTGTAACATACACATATGTTACATACATGTTCAGTGAAGTAACTGAGACTCGATAGTAAAAAGAAGAGCTACGTCTACGTGTCGTAATGGTGACATTGGAAGAACCTTCAGCTTTCAGGCCCTTCTCCCAGAACCAGCTCCCAGTATGGATTTGGGGATGAGACATCCTCTCTGCTTTTTAAAACCTTCGTTTTTGGTAAAGCTTATAGTTGGGACTGGATCAGGCGACCCTGTATTCACTCTTAGTTGCTGCAGTAGGCCTAGATGGCTTGAGCCCTCCCATGATGCCCTGACTGTTTCTTCTTCACTCACCTCTTTCACCATGTGTTCATACACCACTCTGCATTTAATCACTAGTTATTTTTAATCTCTGGCTAGCTACCACAGTATGTTTTTTTATCCTCTACCCCTCTCCTCACCCCCAGATGGCTGCCCCTTCCTGAGCCTGCTGCTGCCCTAGGTTTCTTCCTGTTAAAAGAGAAGTTTTCCTTCCCACTGTTGCCAAGTGCTTGTTCAAAGGAAGTTGTTTGATCGTCAGGGGTTTTTTCTGTGTTATTGTAAGGTCTTTACTTTACAATATAAAGCCCGCTGAGGCAACTGCTGTTGTGATTTGGCGCTGTATTAATAAAACTGAATAGAATTCAAAAGGAAATAATGTAACCTTTTAAAATACTGACATGTAGCAGGTTATTATTTTTGATCATTGTTTCGATACAAAGTAATAAAACTCACATCTTTGCCTCTCCTTTGTTTGTCTCTCAGCTCTCAGTTCCTCAGGGTGTATCTTTTCTTTTCCCATAAGTGTGAAAGGTATATTTCTGTACATTCTTTTTTTATATCCTTTTTGGATCAGGTATACCCGTACCTGGCATACCTGTTAAGCAAGAGCTGGAAGTCGTTTGTCCTCCTGGATCCATATTTTCCATCGTTTCACAATTCATCAATAATATTGTCATCTTGTATTCCGTGTATACTATCAATAAATTCTGTTCGTGTGACCTCTGCTGCATGTCTGAAGGATCCATCCTCTTTCCCCATTTTCTTCCAAAGATTCCTTCCGATTCTTTCCTACTGGAACTCTCCTGGGAATCCTTTGGGTTTCCATGATTTTTTCCTCAACCGAATTGGGGGTCAGATTATAGACCGTGTCATTTTCTGTACAGATTGTCGAGCTCTAGGGGGTAACAGTAGGAGGTGTGATTCCTGATGTCGGTGTACTGACTAACAAGCTGCTTGTGCTGCATTTTTTTAATGTCTTTGATAGTGCAAACCCAAACACACTTAAGTTTTTAGATTGCTAGACTCTTGATTTATATAGTTCAACCCTATAGATATCAGATAAAAACACAATTTTCATAAAAATGACAAAATAATGACATGTCTGTACGTGTCATGAGGGGGGGGTTTGGAGTGCATGATCCTGTTCAGTATATCTGAGTTTACTCAAGCTACACTTTAACAGATGAAAACATCAGGGGGTTCACTGCCTTTTAAAAGACATACACTGCCCCCCAGTGGCTAAAGGTTTTTTATGACTTTACTTACTTCAAATAGCTCCAAAAACTGTTACCACCTTTAGAGGGCCCCCTTGTCAAAGGTATTGTAGCAGATTTCCCCTCCGTTTTCTCTGCCATACAGAAAGATCAAAATACTTCATATTCTAAAGTATGAGACAAACAAATTGTGTGATTGGGCTTGTTGTACTCAGCGAAGAAAGGATGAGATTTAGTGATGTGACAATATAAGAAAGAGCGTAAATGCCATTGTGTGCATTCACAAGCAGCAGGAGCAGATGGCATTTCAGAACCAATCACCATTTCAGATTCTATTGCCCAATCAGTTTTACATTTATATGTAAAGTAGCTTTCTGTTCCAGCAGACCAACAGATGGCTTGAAATGTAAGCTCAGGGACACTTATGTAAAGACTTTATGACTTCTGGTTTCCCATTCCAAACCAAAAACAGGTTTTAAAAATAGCAAATGGAGGCAATGGGCAGACATTACGACACGTAATGTGATTTTATCTCATGACAGTGGAGAAGACGTAGTGTTTAATGGCTTGAAATATTGGGTGCTCCACTCGAGAATGTAGTTTTATTTATTATTTTTGTTGTTTATTGCCACTTTTGATTTACTCCATATCTCAAATAGACAGGGGTACTCAGGAGAGTTAGAAGTATAAATAACATAAAAGGGCTCCTGGGCTGGATTTAATGCAATAGTCTCAAGGGAACTACATATGAATAGTTCATATGTATTTAAGTCCACAGGTAGTTATTAACTTGCTTTTGGGGGTGGTGTTTTAATATAATATGTATGTAATTTAAACTTTTTTACAGTGTATATATAAGTGTATGTGTGCGTGTGTGTGTCACACATGGTGACATGATGAAGAGAGCATTCAGAAACTATTTTTGTTTTATTTGTTTTTTTTAATATATTTCTATTTATTAGGTAGTTTATTATCTAACAGCAGAACGGTGCAGTTTAATAATACATCTTAATTTTCTTAATGTAATGTAATGTAAAATCTATGCAGTACACAAAGTAAACAATGTGTAAAGTGCATTCACTGAATCAGAATTTCAGTGGCTCAGTGTAATTCCAGTAACTGGATCAAGTAAGTTACAATGCATAAATATAGGCTTACTTTTATTAAATTCCACCACAGTATGCTGTTGATTTGCACTGTTGCCTCATGTTGGGTAAATTGGCCATAGATTTCCATTTGTCAGCAGCCTGCAGTTGGTAGTTTATCCACCTTGGACAGACAGCTGACCTGTCCAGAGTGAACACTGCCTCACACCCTATGGTAGTTTAGATGGATGGATGATATTGTGAAATACCTTCAAATTTTTAACACAACTGGGCAACCGTTTCATGAGTTGCAGAACAAACAAATGGTGAAGGTACAGTTAAACTGGATACAGATTAACAAAAATATTTATGTTACCAGTGCTTTAACAGCTGTAATTGAGTGTAAAGCATGCACTTGATATATTGAAGCTGACATAACACAGAGAACTAAAAAATCTTGATATTTCAAATAAATTTGTCTAATTTTAATCTTGTCTACTGACCTAAAATAAATAAGCCAATGGACTAGGTTGTTTTTTTCTTTATGTAAACCCTATACCATCTTAACAAATGATGAAGTATCACCACAGTAAGTGCCTTCATTAAGGCACCTTTTTATATGCCTTTGCTCAGATATGTTTCTGCAGATAAAGGGAAGTCAACAAAGAGAAAACTGCTTCTTTCCTGCTTATTTTTTTCTTTTCTTCTTACCACATATTGAGATGTTCCAGTAGATTAAAAACTGATCAGTGGAAGACAAGTGAAGGAAAATAACTGCATACAAAGAGGAGCGATTTTGTTTGATGAACAATAAGTTTGAAAAAAGTAAAGAAAAAGAAGCCACTCATTTAATGGCCCTTTTCTTTGGTTTAATAAAACAATAAAACAGACATTCACATTGAATACAAATCAAGTCTACAAAGAAACAGCACTTCCTTTGCTAAAAAAAAAAAGTTTTCCAGTTTCACTAAAAACCTGCTACATATACGTTTCTGTTGTGTGCTACATTCAGATTAGTCCTCTAACAAGCGTAATTTCTTTATATCAGAGTGCAGCAGTGCATCCCACTTCACACCTGCAATGCTCGATGAGTAAAAAGCCACATTTGTCATGTGCTTGGTCAAAGTTCCTTAAGGCATTTATATGTGTATATATATATATATATATATTATAACCTGGATGTCCCAGGGTCAAAATGGGAGATGCCCCCAAGGGTGGTGGAGAATGACCAAGCTAAGATCCTGTGGGACTTCCAGATACAGACGGACAAAATGGTGGTGGCTAACCAACCGGACATAGTGGTGGCAGACAAACATGAGAAGACGGCCGTAATGATCGATGTAGCGGTTCCGAATGACAGCAAGTCAGGAAGAAGGAACACGAGAAGCTCGAGAAATACCAAGGGCTCAGAGAAGAGCTCGAGAAGATGTGGAGGGTGAAGGTGACGGTGGTCCCAGTGGTAATCGGAGCACTAGGTGCAGTGACTCCCAAGCTAGGCGAGTGGCTCCAGCAGATCCCGGGAATAACATCGGAGATCTCTGTCCAGAAGAGCGCAGTCCTGGGAACAGCTAAGATACTGCGCAGGACCCTCAAGCTCCCAGGCCTCTGGTAGAGGACCCGAGCTTGAAGGATTGACCGCCCACAGGGGCAAGTGGGGAATTTTATTTTTTTTTTTTATGACATCTTCCATCTATGGCACGAAAAATTTAATTCTCTCCAAACCAGGAGCAAATTCCACTGAGGATTGTTCACATATCTTCACCAAACAGTTATACAGTCATAACCCTCATAGCCAAAATACTTTTGATTAAAAGTGTAGATTAAAAAGGCTGACTTTTTACATCTTTACATGGCACTCGTGCAGTCACCTTTTGTGCTATACATTCTCTTTAGCATGCACTGCACTGTGCCTAACATGCATGCAAAACAGCAGAATCACCAACAGAAAAAAAAACAGTGAAAGTAAAGAAAAAAAGAAAAAAAATCCTTCTCGCTTTAGAAATAAAATTATTTTCAATAGCCACAACAGACAACTTATTTACTAAACAGAACTATTGTCTTCATGCACAATGGAGAAGTAACACAAAATACAGTGTCTCTGAAAATACTGTTTACAGTTTGTGCAAACACAATAATGCTCCTTATACTGACTTTCTTCGTAAATGAGGGAACTCCCGGAAACTATGGCCAAGTGAGATCCTGCTTCCTGGCGAAGTTAGTCCAGTGTTGTCCCTGGAACTTGGTGAACAGCCCTGAATCCTGTAGGAAACTGAGTTGTAATAAACAGAATTAACGTGGCAGCCACGATGTTCACTGTGGGACATAAGAGGGCTATCGCAAATCTCTAAACGGTAGCACATGCAGGAACAGAGGGAGCTAAGGCTCGACTCCTGTCTGCTTCTGCCTGCCTTTATCTGGAAATGCAACCTGTGCCTGCAGGGGCTTTTTCGTCTTTCCTGATCCACCGGAGAAGAGATGAGGTTGGTGCGACTGGTTCCTTCCTCCATCGGGAGGAAAAGTGTGCTATGGCTGTGCACCATGTTGCTCCTGTTCCTCTCACTGTGGCTATCTCTGCTTTGTTCCCCTAAAACACCAAGGCCCAGGGTCCCATCCAAAAGGCCTCTGTCTCTCTTCATTGAAGCCCTTTCTTGTGCATCCCGTCGCTCATCCTCAGTGTTCATGGTGAGAAAACGGAGCACCACTAAATTAAGAAATGCCCCGATAACAGTTAATCCCACCAGAATGTACATAAAGCTGAAAGCGACATAGGGCGTTTTCTCCTGGAGGTCCTCTTTTTTCTGCAAAGCCACAAAGTCCCCAAAGCCAATTGTGGTGAGTGTGATGAAGCAGTAGTAGTAAGCATGGAAGAAGCTCCATCCCTCAAAGTGGGAAAAGGCTGCGGCGCCCACACACAGTGTTCCGATGCAGGACAAAAAGCCCACCAGGACCATGTTCTCCATGGACACCTCAGTGCGTCGAAAGCCCAGGCATTGTTTCAGCTTATGTAAGAGATAGCGGACAAATGTGTTCATCCTCTCTCCCAGGCTCTGGAACATAACCAAAGTGAGAGGAATGCCGAGTACAGCATAGAACATGCAGAAGATCTTTCCAGCATCTGTTCCAGGGGCTGCATGTCCATAACCTTAATGCAAAGAGATGGAAAATGTAATGACACTGTGACGCATCATGAAGCAACGCTTAGTTGGTAAAACATGGAGCAACTGTCTATTTTTAATCAACACGTCATTAAAACCAAGCCTCAAATATTGCATTCTTGCAGAAAAAATAATGTTGTGCTGTGAATTACGAAGCAAGCAAAGTGACACATCACCCGTCATTTCCAAAAACATAAAATAAAAAAGCAGAAGAAGCCTTACATTGACTTACCAATGGTAGTGATTACTGTTATGGCAAAGTAAAAAGAGCCAGCAAATTTCCACTGTCTCCCGGCGCGATGGGGCTCAGCTTGCAGCACTACTCTCTCGATTTCGCGGTAGTCGTCCTCGGAGAAGCGGTACTTCTTCTTCATTTCGTTGCGCTTCTGCTCCAAGATGCGCCGACGGGAGCTCTCCGACTCAGACTCCAGCGCGTCAAACACCGCGGCGCCCACCAGCAAGTAGGAGAACATGCAGAGGATGAGCGACAAGGTCCGGACGTTTTGCTTCTTCATTCTCGGCATCGGCACGAAAGTCGGAAGCACGAGCACGGTGTTACAGGTGGTACTGTTCTTCAGCTTAGACTCCACATTGGTTTTGCAGCCTGTTGCGTGAAATGTAATTTCACGAGGGGCGGGTGGGAAAATAACGCCTTTAACTCTTGACTGTGTTATGGTTCAGACGTCTCCTTTGTTTTTAAAACGCGCATATTTTCCTGTGCGTACCGAGAGCTATCGGCTCTCTGCGCCGTTATCTGTTTTAGTGGCCTCAGCTTGCCTTTTCGCATGCGCAAAACAATCACCAATAAAGAAGAAGAAGAAGAAGAAGAAGAAGGAAAAATGTTTGTGTATATCTATATAACATAGATATATAAGACATAGCACAAAATACAAAGTAATATTTTCCGCGGATGTTCAGTTATGTTATGTGCAGCAATTTCTATGCCTATTTAATATGAAGAGGTTTGCTCAGCACCATGGACAGCAACCAGTGGGATTTCACATTTGACCTGGCACTGTGACTGCACATACTAAGTGGAGGCTCAAGAGGCTGTGAAGCAGGGAAAAGGTTCAGGTGCGTTTAATATGACTGAAAATCTTTGCAGACACCAAATCTGGGGAACAACATAACCATTAAAAAAGTTTAAAATAAAAAATAAAAAATAAAAAAGCTCAAAGTTCTAACATCTGGTCGTGAAGTAAGTAATCCCCAGGTTAAACGAAAGTTAATTAAAATCCATTCAACTGTACTAACATTAAAATGAAAGCCTAATTTAAGCCTTAAATAATAAAAAATAAACATATAAAGGTCCTCATGAGCTAAAGACATGGAAACAAATAAAATATCAGGTAAGACAGTGTTTAGAAATCTGGCGTATTGGATTTGTTCTATAAAATAGATCAGTAATAAAACAGCGAGAAAAATGAAGTAATAAAGATATCAACAACAAAAAAATTAAGGAATCAAGTTAATAGTAAAAATTAAATAAGACTGAAGGAATAAAGTAAATATATACATATATATAGTTTATCCCAAATTACAATGTGGTCAAAAATACAAACGGAAGTTAATACAATCTCAATTCCTTTTTTAAATCAGTTTCCTTAGAGCGTTACTTATGTGAGAGAGCTCTTGCGTTCATGTGCAGTGGCTAAAGAGAAAAAAAAAGCACTGCTATTGTAGACGCTTCTAGAAATTTTTCTGTAGGTGATGCTGGTTGCTATGGTTACTTGTACCAGTGGCACAGACTTGGACTATCAGTGAGGTTGACACTAATAAGTTAACAGTAATGAAGCCGGTTTCGTTAATAACGTTGTCACAGCATCACAACATAAATTATCCTTATTTAGACCTTTTTTTAAGTTAAGCAAGAAGAATCCTCTGTATGTCAGTACAGGGCAGCAGCAGGTGGATTATTGTGTGTGCTTTTGTTCCTGTCAAACAGAGCAACCTGCTCTCCGTGGTCCTGTTTTTGTGGCAAAATCAGCGCACTTACATCCCTGTTTTGATTCAAACCAGCGCTCCATAAATCAATTACATCTCAGCTGATAAGAGAGGAACACAAAGCCCCAACAGCCACCCATCAATCCAGACAGCTTGTATTCACATCGTTTTCAAAGCCCAAGGACCTGGAACAAAGCGAGAAGGCCCATCAATCCCCACAGAGTTGAAGGATAAGTGTTTAGACTTAAACAGAAGCTTCATTAATCGAGTTATACCTGTTGTCTGTTTTCTCTAAGGTGTATTTTATTATAACCCCGCAGACCTACAAATTAATATGTCAGGAAAATATTAAGTAGACTATGGTGAGGTCATATTTATACACATTCAGCAGGATGCATTAAAGGCAGTGTTTTCCTTTGTTCCCTAAACAGTACTTGTGTTTTGCTTTTTTCAATCTAATATTTATGATACTACAGTATGACACATCACAATGAAAACTTGAAATCAAGTAGTACATGTTCAAGGGCTGGATTATACTGTGTTTGCGTCCATATTCATTACATTAATATTAACTTTCTGACAGCTGCCACATGACAGCTGGTAAGTTTATAAGGCTAAATTATTTGTGGAGAAAAATGTGAACATAAACAGCTATGCTATGCAGAGCTGTGCACTGTCCACGCACAGCATTTGCTATTTTTGTTTTGTTTTTGTTTTTGTTTTTATCTCACAAAGTCAGTTACACCCACAGTGCATGTGGTAGTTGGTAAGTGTATGCAGATTTTGCAAAACCTTGTTAAAGCTGCACATGGCATGCAGTGAAAAGAGAACCTCATGCCTGAAGGCCCATTTTTTTTCCACTAAATAAAACCCATCTGTCAGCTCTACAACAACAAAAATGTAAATCTGTCAAAATCCTGGAGGAGAGATTGTAAAAATTAATCTCCTCTACAAAAAAAGAAAAAGAAAAAAAACCTTTCAGGGTCTTTTTGTTTAACAGGCTGCAAGGACAGAAGAAAGAAAATTATCTAGGGACAATACGTGTGATGCAAGAAGCAGCTAGACACAAAGACACGGACAGCTGTGGGTTTTTGAATCGAGATAATGAATTTCTTGTTTCTATAGCGTGGCGATTTAGGACAGCAAATAAGAAATTGTAGCAAAAAATCTAAATCAGATTGCTTGACAGCCTGGACATGTCATACTCTAATTTCTTTATGTCTTATTAAATATTTAAATTATGACCCTTAAAAAAAAAAGAGATGCTGACATAACCTTCTTATATAAATTCTATATGTGAGAGCTGTGTCACAATGAATTGATTGAGCAGAAGTCACATCGGTTAAATCAGTGTCAGCACAGTATAACATACTGTCTTTATCAATAAAGAAAATACACTGCAAGAATAAAACAGTGTGTTGATCTATATGTATATATAAAAAAAAACCACCCAGCACGCCCCTGCGGGCGGTCAATCCTTCAAGCTCGGGTCCTCTACCAGAGGCCTGGGAGCTTGAGGGTCCTGCGCAGTATCTTAGCTGTTCCCAGGACTGCGCTCTTCTGGACAGAGATCTCCGATGTTGTTCCCGGGATCTGCTGGAGCCACTCGCCTAGCTTGGGAGTCACCGCACCTAGTGCTCCGATTACCACGGGGACCACCGTCACCTTCAACCTCCACATCCTCTCGAGCTCTTCTCTGAGCCCGTTGGTATTTCTCCAGCTTCTCGTGTTCCTTCTTTTTGATGTTGCTGTCATTCGGAACCGCTACATCGATCACTACGGCCGTCTTCTCATGTTTGTCTACCACCACTATGTCCGGTTGGTTAGCCACCACCATTTTGTCCGTCTGTATCTGGAAGTCCCACAGGATCATTCTCCACCACCCTTGGGGGCATCTCCCATTTTGACCTCGGGACTTCCAGGTTATACTCGGCACAGATGTTCCTGTACACTATGCCGGCCACTTGGTTATGGCGTTCCATGTATGCCTTGCCTGCTAGCATCTTGCACCCTGCTGTTATGTGCTGGATTGTCTCTGGGGCATCTTTACACAGCCTGCACCTGGGGTCTTGCCAGCCTCTATGGATCTTGTACTCAGAGCTTGTTCTTGTGCTGCCATGATTAGTGCCTCTGTGCTGTCTTTCAGTCCAGCTTTGTCCAGCCACTGGTAGGATTTCTGGATATCAGCCACCTCCTCTATCTGCCGGTGGTACATACCGTGCAAGGGCCTGTCCTTCCATGATGGTTCCTCGTCTCCCTCCTCTTTCTTGGGTTTCTGCTGCCTGAGGTATTCACTGAGCACTCGGACAGTTGGGGCCATCTTCCCAATGTATTCTTGGATGTTCCTTGTCTCATCCTGGACTGTGGTGCTGACACTCACCAGTCCCCGACCCCCTTCCTTCCGCTTAGCGTACAGCCTCAGGGTGCTGGACTTGGGGTGAAACCCTCCATGCATGGTAAGGAGCTTTCTTGTCTTTATGTCAGTGGCTTCTATCTCCTCCTTTGGCCAACTTATTATACCAGCTGGGTACCTGTTCACGGGCAGGGCGTACGTGTTGATGGCCCGGATCTTGTTCTTACCGTTCAGCTGACTCCTCAGGACTTGCCTGACCCTCTGCAGGTACTTGGTGGTTGCAGCTTTTCTAGCGGCCTCTTCATGGTTCCCATTCGCCTGCGGGATCCCCAAGTACTTGTAACTGTCCTCTATGTCTGCAATGTTGCCTTCTGGTAGTTCAATCCCCTCACTTCTGACTACCTTCCCTCTCTTTGTTGCCATCCGACTACACTTCTCCAGTCCGAACGACATTCCAATGTCATTGCTGTATAGCCTGGTAGTGTGGATCAGTGAATCGATGTCTCGTTCACTCTTGGCATACAGTTTGATGTCATCCATGTACAGGAGGTGGCTGACAACTGCTCCGTTCCGTAGTCGGTATCCGTAGCCAGTCTTGTTAATGATCTCACTGAGGGGGTTCAGGCCTATGCAGAACAGCAGTGGGGACAGAGCATCTCCTTGGTAGATCCCGCACTTGATGGTGACTTGTGCTATGGGCTTGGAGTTGGCCTCTAGTGTTGTACGCCACATCCCCATTGAGTTCCTGATGAAGGCTCTTAGGGTCCCATTGATCTTGTACAATTCTAGGCATTCCAGTATCCAGCTGTGGGGCATTGAGTCATAGGCCTTCTTGTAATCAATCCAGGCAGTGCACAGGTTGGTCAGTCTGGTCTTGCAGTCTTGGCTGATTGTTCTGTCTACCAGTAGCTGGTGTTTTGCACCTCTGGTATTCTTGCCAATCCCTTTCTGTGCCCCACTCATGTATTGACCCATGTACCTGTTCATCTTAGCCGATATGATGCCTGACAGGAGCTTCCATGTAGTACTGAGGCAGGTTATTGGTCGGTAGTTGGATGGGACCGGTCCCTTCTTGGGGTCCTTGGGGATCAGGACCGTCCGACCTTCGGTTAGCCATTCCGGGTGTCTCTCGTTAACTAGCAGCTGGTTTATTTGTGCTGCCAGACACTCGTGGAGTGCAGTCAGCTTCTTCAGCCAGTAGGCGTTGTAACGTCGGGTTGCGTTTAGTGGTTGAGAGGAGGCGACAAAACACTTAGCAGGGTAGCCAAAAGAGTACACACTCACGCTGGCGTTGGGAATTCCACAGTGTGTTCTTTAATATACCTTCTCTTCATCAACCATATAAGCCCGGTTGAACGGCTGCGGCTTAACAAACATAGCGCACAGTGTTCGTACAACCCATAACGTTGCAAACAAAGGTGTCTGGAGAGGTAAAACATGAAATCCGTCCCTCCTCATACACTAGCGTGCAAGCACATGTCCACACAATCACAGAGAGAGAGACCAGTGGCACAAACTGATGACACCATCAACCCTCGACTTGGGTGTCTTAAAGGGACACCACACCATAGTGGCTGTTACATATTCCCCCCGGGTTAACAAAGGCTGCCTTCAGCCGGACTCAGATGACCCTCCTCCCGCTACCCCCTTTCACCACACATAGCTACTTTAGGTAGTAAGCAGGTCGTGGAGGAATTGTTACACACCTGTACAGCATTGGTACAGTCCAGACTTAACCAGCCTCCATACATGGTCAGCAGGATAAGAAGTTAAAACCAAAACAGGGAAATGTACAGTGCAATATTGACAAACTGGCATACATGACAGTGTCCCACATGGTGAATGTCCATTTAAATAAATGTTAAAGAAAGAAAATAAACTTAGGATAGCCAGGACAATTACAGAATGAAATTCCCTTTTTCTTTCATTGCGTTTCTTCTACTTCACAAACTTGCAACAGACAGCATAATATGTGAAAACAGTACCAGAAAGTACTGTAGAAAACCTAAACAACAGTCATGTTACAACAGTAACCAACACGAAATACATAAGAAAAAAATGCAAATTCAGGAACTATGGCAAAGCTGCATCGAACCCATGCCCAGGAAACGCAGGTCCACGCACATCCAATGGAGCCACGACGAAGAGGCCAAACAGAGAACGGCGCCACAGTCCACAAACCATGCTGGAGCAGCTCCAGTCGTTGCCATGGAAATGCACCGCCGCGACCCTTTGATCCTCCCGACGTCCTCGTCCAGGCCAGCCTGGTCCGTTCCCGCGAAACATGGCGAACAGCCACTTTGCCGCGTCGTACCTTTTTATGTACCAATCATCAACTGCTCGAAGATACTGCATACTGAGGTCCAAGAGAAGATGTTCGGGCGCCATTTTGTAACGTCGGTTTGCGTTTAGTGGTTGAGAGGAGGCGACAAAACACTTAGCAGGGTAGCCAAAAGAGTACACACTCACGCTGGCGTTGGGAATTCCACAGTGTGTTCTTTAATATACCTTCTCTTCATCAACCATATAAGCCCGGTTGAACGGCTGCGGCTTAACAAACATAGCGCACAGTGTTCGTACAACCCATAACGTGGCAAACAAAGGTGTCTGGAGAGGTAAAACATGAAATCCGTCCCTCCTCATACACTAGCGTGCAAGCACATGTCCACACAATCACAGAGAGAGAGAGACCAGTGGCACAAACTGATGACACCATCAACCCTCGACTTGGGTGTCTTAAAGGGACACCACACCATAGTGGCTGTTACAGCGTGAACGATGTCGGGCCCTGGTGCTGCCCAGCTCTTCATACTGGAGACCCTTTCTTGGATATCTGCCACTGTGATGGTTACTGGACCCTGTTCAGGGAGGTCGCTATGGTCTGCCCTCAGATCCACTAGCCACTGAGCATTGCCGTTATGGGTTGTGTCCTTCTCCCATATGCTCTTCCAGTATTGCTCCGTCTCCAGCCTTGGTGGTGCTGTTCTCTTATTGTTCCCTTGCCACTGAGAGTACACCTTTGCTGGTTCTGTGGAGAACAGCTGGTTTATTCTCCTGCCTTCTATCTCTCTGGTGTACCTCCTCAAGCGGCTGGCCAAGGCTATATATATGTATGTGTATATATATATATATATATATATATATATATATATATATATATATATATATATATATATATATATATAAAACACCCGGCACGCCCCTGCGGGCGGTTTATCCTTCAAGCTCGGGTCCTCTACCAGAGGCCTGGGAGCTTGAGTGTCCTGCGCAGTATCTTAGCTGTTCCCAGGACTGCGCTCTTCTGGACAGAGATCTCCGATGTTGTTCCCGGGATCTGCTGGAGCCACTCGCCTAGCTTGGGAGTCACCGCACCTAGTGCTCCGATTACCACGGGGACCACCGTTACCTTCACCCTCCACATCCTCTCGAGCTCTTCTCTGAGCCCTTGGTATTTCTCCAGCTTCTCGTGTTCCTTCTTCCTGATATTGCTGTCATTCGGAACCGCTACATCGATCACTACGGCCGTCTTCTTCTGTTTGTCTACCACCACTATGTCCGGTTGGTTAGCCACCACCATTTTGTCCGTCTGTATCTGGAAGTCCCACAGGATCTTAGCTCGGTCATTCTCCACCACCCTTGGGGGCATCTCCCATTTTGACCTCGGGACTTCCAGATTATACTCGGCACAGATGTTCCTGTACACTATGCCGGCCACTTGGTTATGTATGCCTTGCCAGCTAGCATCTTGCACCCTGCTGTTATGTGCTGGATTGTCTCTGGGGCATCTTTACACAGCCTGCACCTATACATATATATATATATATATATATATATATATATATATATATATATATATATATATATATATATATATATATATATATATATAGATATATATATATATAGATATATAGATATAGATATATATATATAGTAGTGTAAGTCTATATTAAAGTTTTTATTGCAACAGCAGGGCCAAAATAGACACACATAGCCCAGGTATGGAAATAATCTGCAGAGTGATCTGAAATTAAATTCTTCAACACTTGCTGAAAACTTGACTGAAAGAATTTTATCACAGGATAACAATCAAAATATAAGCTTTTATTCAGGGTACTCTGCACACATATTTACAAAATGTTACGGGAGCTGCTTTCTTCCTGGAGGTAAGCTGAATCTCCTAAAAATACTTGCACTCCACAAAGTGACACAAGACCAGCATTAAAAATATTTGACCTTTATCTCAAGAGAGGAACACAGCCGGTAAGAAGGCAATAGTACGGATTATCCCCCTGGATATGTCTCTAATTTACAGTTATAACAACTGCTGGGGTGTAGCAGACACACAGGCCTGTCATCTTTGTGCTGTACACAAGGGAGACCAAGGGTTAAATGCATAACACAGACTATTTGATCATACCTGATTTCATCAGTTCTCTTACTTAATTAATTCCAAAGGGAAATTGCACATGAAGTCACAGTCTATGCAGCTCTCCAAGAATAGTTTTGAATGTTCATCCTTCAGTCTGTGACTTCTGTCTGATATGAGAATTGATCTTTTTTGGCAGCTCTCTTTTTTCCTGTTCTTACTCTTCGCTTAAAATGAATAACTTTTCTTTCCTCCGTGTGCTTTATCAGAAATTAAACCATTTTTGTGAATTCTGTACCGCAGGTGTAAATGCATACTATTGATTCCCATTTTCCCAGTTCCCTCAAATAAAAGCACCCAGATATGATGAGACTGAAAAAAAAAATATGACTCATGGTAATACCTCTGCAAGGCTTTCCCTGTTAAACAGCTGAGGGAGATATGGATTCTCTTTTTCCACAGAGTCAGGCACCAAGAACTAAAGATGTTCAATAAAGGTTGAGCTAAATCTTCATTTCCTTTGTGAAAACCTAAAAGGCATCAAACATTTGTATTACTCTTGATGGACACTTTATAAAGTGTGCCCTTTGACACTTGAAGCACAGAGTTCTTAAATGGCCAGCGAAAGCATATTTTGCACGTAATTAGGATTTTGATTTATTCTGATAATATGCAGTCGATACATTTTAACACACAAAGTCTGCACATCATTTGGTGACCACATTTAATGTCAGAATTATTATAACAGCAAGGTCATTATTAAAGTTAATGCACTCAAACTTAATCTTTCAGTGCTCCATTAACATGTGTAGAATACAGTGCATAAATGAGTATGTAAATGCTAAATATAATTATATTTAGATGCCATAAATAAATTAAATACTACATTTTAAAATGCTGGGACTGGGTTTTTATCAGAGATACAGGGTTTGTGCATAAAGGCACACATTTTTCAACATTTACATTATTTGTATGAGGAAGGAAAGGAAACAGAAACAGCTGTGTATTAATGATATCAACTTGTCCATAAGGCACATTATCTTCTCCTCATTGTAAGACTTATAATGCCTGGCTAACCATAGTAAAGTCAACAACTGGCAATTAAAATAAATACATACACCATGATTGTGCCCATTTGAAACTTTAATTGCTGTAAACCATCCACACAAACGTCATAGAGCCACTAGGTCCTTATTAGTAGGTTTTCAGATGGGTTTTCAGAAGTGACTGTGTGCATTTGTCCTATGCTTTAAGATGTAAGATCATTAAATAGCCACTGGTGAACAAACTATGAGCCATGCAGGGATCAAGAGAAACACATAAATGTCAGTGGTCTGGCAGCCGGGCCATGAGCTGTGTGCCTGCTTATGTTGGACATGTTGGATTACCTTGGGAGAGTTTAAGTCTGTCTTAAAGGAACGAGAGAACAGCTCTTTTACTCAGTGTGATTGTTTTTAATGTACTCTTAATTTGATCTGTAATTGTATATTTTACACATGTTTGTATGGGATATTGTATTTGTTTTAAATGTTATATACCTATGTGGTATGTGACTTTTGTTGCTATGATGCCAGGTCTCTCTTGGAAATGAGATTTTTAATCTCAATGAGATTTTTTACCTGAATAAATAAAGGATTAATAAAATAAAAAAAAAGGGAGCAAATTAGCTAAAAGAAGTTTCTATGCAAACTTTGCTCCACTCTACTTTCCACCAGGTTTCATGAATTTCAGCTTCATTTTGCATAATCTTGCTGAAAAACAGACATGTCAGGACTAATTATGTACCTCCAGCTGCTAAGCACCTGAATTACTACCTAAAGTTACCAAACAGGAGTATTGCAACACAAAAAAAGAAGAACTTGCAGATCGATCACAAATGGAAATATGACCATATATACTACTGGTAAAAGTGCTGTTGCCCAAGAAAATCTGTGTACTTACTGTGAAAAGAAAGTCTTGCATGCATGCCTTTATGTTTCTGGATGGCAGTGCAACAGATTTATTGAATTTGTGTTTTTTGTGGGGTTTTTTTTAATCATTTCTAGTTAAGTAAATTAGTTTAAAATTGGCTTAAACATATGGTGCTTTTTGCAGAAGTAGCCACAAATGTTCAGCCGGTCCAGGTGTCTTCTTGTTCTGTTGCAGATGATCCTTAATTCCAACCACCAGCCTGTTGCCGGAAGCTCATAGTCAGAAGGGGTGGCAAGGGTTAGGCATTATATTACTATCAAATCTCTGACAAACACAGCTAGATGGGCTTACATGCTTTTTCTAATCTCTGTGTAGAGCTTCTCATCTGTACTGAACTTGCTGGGGGGGAAAAGGCGACAGAGAATCTGTTTTATGAGGCAGAGGTACTAAATAGCAACAGCAAATACTGGATGCCTGCAGAGCCCTCTGGTTTCCACAGTAACTGAGACCAAAAATAGTAACCCACACCAGCGGCTATTCAACACTGAATCCCCTGTGATAACACATGATTCTATTTATACCTTCTAATGCTGAAATACTGGCGTCTCGTATAAATAACTCTGTCCAATTACTGTCAAAAAATGATATAATGGTCCAATTATATGTTATCACCTCTTAATCCTTGTTTATGCTGCAGGTTCTTATTGTATGAAACCTAAATGCAAGTTATTAGACCGTTATGCTGAAGATATTGCACGAAAGAAAATACACAATCACATAACTTGTCAGTGTGCATTTTCTGGCATCAATTAAATAACTAGTTAGTAGACAAAAAATGTCATGATCTAATTGATAATGTCATTTTTTTAAGCTGAAATAATAAAACAAAGTTGCACTGTTTAATAACTAGTAAAAGATTAACTTGGGATTTTAGGCTGTTGGTCAGACAAATAGTAATAGTAGTAAGTGATATCATCTCACCATAAGAAGGTTCCCAGTTTTCAAACTTCCTGGTTTGCTGAGGGATTTTTGAGTGGGTTCTCATGCCTGCAAGGGTTTCCTCCTACGGTCCAAAGACATGCTTGTTGTTATGTTAATTGGTGGTTCTAAATTGGCTGGACTGTTGTGTGAGTGTGTGTGTGGTTGTCTGGCTTGTTGTGTGATATACTGCCCCCCTGCCCCAATGACAACAGGAAAAGTGTGCATCCTTATAGACAGAATAACTCCCTCCTGACCCAGAAGTAGATGGCTTTGTGAGTGAGTAGGAAATTGAAAGATTGCATTTTTTGTTGCTATTGCTCAAAAATATATATTATAATCAAGATTGCAAATAACTGCTCATTTTAAGCAAACCTTCACATTTATAAAAGTTGCCAGATCACTATTGTTGGATTTTTGACCTTCCTTTAATATCTGAGACATTCAGCTACCAGACAGGAGGGGCATTAGATTCACATGTCATCTACAAATTAAATGAGATAAATTAGTAAGACACATTTTAGGTTTATTGGTCTGGTTAGTTTTCCTATTTTTATATCGTTTTTCTTTATGTAGAGCTGTTTCTTTTTTCTTTTTCATTAATGCGTTAATCAGTCCTCATCTCTCATTCCTGCCCTGTTGCTTCGTTATTATATAACAGTAAAGTGAAAGTTTTTTCTGCATTTAAGATATGCTATCTGACTCAGCTGGTTTGCGGGTTTTAACACCGCCAACCAGCTCAGTAAGCTGATGTCTTCGGGGTGTATCGGAAAAGCGCGTTGCTAATGAGTATATTTAAAAACACAAACGATTGCAAATAACACCAAAATGGAGTTAGATTTATATGATAACAATTACTAAGAGAGGGTTTTTAGCAATGCATAGCTTCCAGAATTAATAAATATAAAATATAGGTGGATTAAAGTGCTAGTAAACGTAGTTAAGTCACGTGGTTGATTTTTCAATGAAGCTCCTGAAAGCAGCACTAGGACTGCAGCCGCCAGCGAAGCTGCTATCTGATGATGGTAGACCTGAAAGACGGATGGTCAGGGCCGTCCTCGTCTAACCTGAACATGCAAGTGTAGCTTCATTCAGCAACGGTTGCAGCGCTAAACCAGGCTACTCGACAATTTAGCCTTAGCTAGTCGCATTTTTTTTTTTAAATTAAAGCATGGAGGACGATTGTGTTTGTGAGTACGACTCCACCTGGGACACAGAGAGTGATGGAGACGACCCGGCCGGAGAGAGCCAAACCCGTCGGTCAAATCAAGACAAAAACAAATCGAGCTGGGCTTTAGTACGTGCTTTTATTATTACTCAGCCAGAGGACAAAGGACAAAAAACCCTACTGTACCTTAGTGTAGCTCGTTTCTTTTACATGCAATGCTACGTTTTCTGTTGCCTGTTGTGGAAAGCTAACGTTAGCTTTACGCATCACTGCTGCGACTTTGCTAACTAGCCTAGCTTGCTGCTAGTTTACTTTTTAGTTGAAAATCGTCGTCAATGTTTACTCTGGCCTGCTCACAGTTAGCAGTAGTCTGTGAGTCATAGTTAGAATGGAGGAGGAATTAATTAACATCTAGACTTAATTCATTGCAACAGTGGGAATTTTATTAACCCGACCTTATATGGCAACTCCTATGACGTTATCAGGAACAGCATAGGTCGTGACACAATTATTAATGACCCCTTGATTTGTAGTATATCAGTTCAGGTTGTTTATACTTTTAATGCAATACAATGCAAGACCTGTATTTAATTTATGTGAGACGCCTGATGCATATCAATGTTTTTTATTATGTATGCTTAATATTTGCAGTGGCACCACACGCCCAGAAACATGAGAGCAGCAAAGGACATGCAAAACTACAGGAGAGGATACCCCGTAAGTTACACCTCAGCTCATCTCTTAAACAAAAAAACAAAAAAATCGTGCTCATAGCTGAAAGATGTTAAAGTCTCCTTTATTCTGTTTGGACAGAATCTTGCAGACGAGGAGTGCTCAGAGGACAAAATGAACAATCTGCAGTTTTATCTCAATAAGTTTCCCTCTGCTCCTGATGGTAAAATACTCATATGTTTGCATATAATATAATATTTGCTGTATGCGTGAAAGTCGTGCTTGTGGTGATGATACCAATATTTTGTCTCATTTGTCGCAGATATCTACATTGAATCCTTTCTTAAAGAATGGAAAAACGACTACAAACGGCTGGAGAGAGTTCACTCGTACATCCAGTGGTATGTACTGTTTGACACTTTGAACTTTGTACTTTAGCCATATCCAGCCTAACGGCAACAGAACTGACCACAGCTTACTTTTGCCATCTTGATGAACTTGTAGTCTGAAGCCTGTTACGCATGCACACAAACACATTCACTCGTTTCTCATTTTGTACTTCCTTCATTCCTTGCTTCCCCTCCTCGCAAACAGGAAGAGACATTATTAATTCTCAGTAGGGTTGATTAAATAGGAAATGAGCCACACTTGCATTATTTTCTGTTATTGCCCAACTTCTGCTTTATTTTATGATGTCAGATGTAACTGTCTTTTTCTTTTTTTTTTTTAATTTTCACTAAAGCTGGTTACACAGTCTACTGTATTTAAGTAACTAACACTACTCATGAATAATGATTGGACTAGTTGTTTGTAGCATCCTTCCATCTGTGCTGTGCAAAAGTCCTAAGCCACCTGTCATTTCTTTATATTTTGCTTTTAAGGAGACATAGTTAGAGCAGGACATCTATTAATGAGAAGGCTGGTAGTTTGATCCCTGGGTGCTCCAGTCTGCATGGCGAATATCCTTGGCTGGATACTAATCTCCTAGCATCTATCAGAGTTTGAATGTTAGATAAAAAGTACTTAAGCATAGAAAAAGTGTTTGTGCAAAGGAGACATTTTGTATAAAGCACTCTGAGTGCTCCGGTAGAGTAGAAATAATATAAGAATCAGTCTATTTGTTAAGCCTAAAAAAGCATCTACTTCAAGGGGTGATCTACTGCTGTCTACACATAGCAGACAACTCAGCAAAGAACCAATTTTGAATTGTATCTGTAAGCACTTTAGTCCTCACAGCCTGTCACAAAAACAGATTTTTTTCCTATTTCTTTTGTTGAATCTAGTGGAAAAGCCAAAAATAACAATTCGAAAGGCATAAAACTGTATTTTTGCAACGAACAAAGAGAGCTATTAGCCAGAAGCCTGGCATATCTTCTGTGTGTGTGTGTGTGTGTGTGTGTGTGTGTGTGTATTTTTAAAAACAAATTGGAAGAAACTAGATAAGTGAAGGATACAGTAGGAGGTGAACTATATCATAAAAGTATGCCTTTACAAAATATGAAACAAATCTAGCAAAGACCTGGCACAGGAGATGCATCTGGTGCTTTGGTTGGTCAGTCTATTGTTCACTGAAACCTTATCAGAAATGGCCTCAGTGAAAGGGAATTGGGGAGAAAAGGCTGAGGTATGCCAAATTACACAAGAACTGCACTGAAAATCAATGGCAATGGGTCTTAAGGTTCAAATATGTCAATATCTATGGAGGAGTTAAGGAGACAGACTCGATGGTGAGTGTCTACAAAATACAGTGGAGGCTGTGTCATGGTTTGGGGCTGTCTTTTAGTCAGTGCTGTTAGCGATGATTTTAAAATTGATAGGTGGATGATTGCAGAAAAGTACCCTCAGATTTTGATCCACCATAAACTACCATCTGGAAAGAGTCTTATAAGCAACGCTTTCATTTGGCACCATGATCCCAAACTCAGTGCAAATGCACTAAAGGCGTACCTGGATAGGAATTGTAGTGGAGAACTATCAGTCATGTTTTGGCCTTCCCACAGGCTGGACATCATTGAAGCAGTGCAAGATCATCTTTACAGAAAACTGAACAGGCAAGAAAGAAGCCTGGAAAACAATTCCTGAAGACTACTTAAATAAATTACAAGAAAGTTTGTTTATATACCAGATGCTGACTGTCAAAAAACTCAGTTTTTACTTTTTATATACTGATTTTCCATGCATGTTTGCACATTTCAGTAAATCGCTAACACCTATTTTCCTAGCAAAATATAAAGAAATAAGGGCTGACTCGAGACTTTTGCAAAGTACTGTATATTCCAGCTGCGTGCCTAGGACACACCTGTACAACCTCAGTTATAGCTACATCGATACGCCTCTGTTCTCCTGACACGTTTTAGGATTTGAGATATTTTTGAGCATGGAGTACTGAGATCGATTTCCAGATCACAGGCAGGAGGATTGAGGAGACGGAGAAATGAGAGAAGCCTACGCTCTACATGTGCACAAGATGTCAAGTAGCAAATGCTTTTCCACATCCATAGTACATACCAGAAATAGATGGAGTGTTCACAGTGGGAAAAGAATTGTTACATATACCCTTTCCTTTCGTGGCACGTTAATAGTTTTTACATTTGTTACTGTAAACTGCCAAAAAATAAACGTTAATACACTGAAGGATGTCACGTTTGTTTACACAGTGGTGTTTTGTTTAAAAATGTTTTTAAGAACGAGGCAATTTATGAAATTATAGGATATACATGTTCTTTTAAAGTATTGGATGAAGGCACTAGAATATATTATATTTGGGTCATAAACTGTTCGCAGGGACATCTGGCGTCAGCACCACTGAATTAAAGTGTCGTGTCATTAGAAGTTAATTGGTCTTCTGTTGTTTCTCTCTTGAACTGTCTGCTGTTGCAAGGCTGTTTCCACTGCGAGAACCAGGGGTTAATTACATGGCTTCAGAACTTACCAAGAAGGAAATTGAGGTAAGTGTAAAATGGAAAGCGCTCTCACCAAACAGTAGCAGAGTTGGTCAACAGTGACTTTCTATCACAACACAAAGCAACTGAAAAAGAATTAAGGTTAATGCCATAAAGTTGTCAGAGTCCAAAGTCGGAATGAAATGAAGTCTATTGAATCTGGACTGGAACTGCCAGGTTAAATCAACCAAAAGACTGCTATAGTTTTCCTAAAATTACTGTCTTGGTCAGGTACTCTGACTTCCTCACACAGTCCAAAGACATGCAGTTAGGTGGGTTACGTTAACTGGCGATCCTAAACTGACCGTCGGTGTAACTGTGAGCATAATTAGTTGTCTCTCTGTTAGCCCTGCGACAGACTGGCGACCTGTCCAGAGTGTACCCCGCCTCTCGTTCCAGCCCCCCAACCCACTTTGTTTGACCATTAACTGTGAAACAAAGTCAGTTTGTTGGACAGGTTAAATTTCTTATGTTTTCCATAATAAGTTCATCACATAGTAATGTTGGCTGTTTGTTTGGTAACTATTCCTAAAAAAATGTAGCATGAGAACTGTCAGTGTCTACAATATGGCTGCAGGTTGATGCATTGGTTTTATCACTTGGCTACAGTGGTGTCTCCACAGCCAAATTTATTTAATTCTTTTACATTGTAAGGAAACAAAAGAGCAAATGCAGTGGCTATATGCATGTCACTAGGCAAGTTCTACGATTCTTTCAACAGCATGTTGAAAAAGGAAACAAAATATGTGATGTAACCTCTTTGCAGCATTGTGGCTTTCCTGCCTCTAGGAGCGCCCAATAAAAGGTTACCGTAGAGGTCAAAAGGTCAAATAAGATGCATCACTGAAAATTTGACAATTTCATTTCATATTTGATACAGTTCTAGCCAGTAAATCTATTTTCCTTTTTCTTTTTTCTTTTTTTTCTTTTTAAATGTGCTGTAAATTCTCACCAGGCCTTCAAGAAGAATGAAGATGCCAAAAGGCGACTAGTCGAGTCCTATGAACTCATGTTGGGTTTTTATGGAATCCGTTTGGTTAACAAAGAGACGGGTGAAGTGAAACGTGCAGAAAATTGGAAGGAGCGCTTTGGAAATCTGGAGCGGTAAGTATTATTATTCTCATGTCAGTAATTTCCCGCATATGTAGTAGTTGTTTTTGTGATTACAGCTTCAACTGCCTTGTCCTTTGCAGGAATATGCACAACAACCTGCGGATAACTCGCATATTGAAAAGCCTCGGGGAGTTGGGCTTTGAGCACTATCAGGCTCCTCTGGTGCGCTTCTTCCTGGAGGAGACTCTGGTCAAAAAGACTCTGAGCAGTGTTAAACGGAGCGTGCTCGACTACTTTCTGTTTGCTGTGCTGGACAAGCATAAACGTCAGGAGCTTGTGCGCTTTGCTTACCTTCACTTTGAGCCAAAGGACAAGTTTGTGTGGTGTCCCAGAAAGGTTCAGAAGCTATTCAGAAAGGCAGAGAAGAGACCTGACACTATAGGGAATGGTGATGGAAAGGAGGAAGTCTTTTCACGTGTTAAAGGCAAAGATGGAGAAGCAGCCCTGCAACAGAAGGAAGATGGACTGGATAGTGTTGCAAAGGCTCAGAAAGGAACTGTTAAAACTGCAGTTAAGGACAAAAGCAAACCATCCGAGGCATCCCCTGAGCCTAAACCAGAGTCTGAAGTAATCGAAAATGGAAGTGTGGAGACTGAGTGTAATAATGAAATTTTGGGTAATGGAAATGACTCTTCAGATGACGTTAATGAAATGGAACATTCGCCCAGTAACGACACTGTGACAGGGAAAAGCGAGTCCTGTGCAGACAGTGAGCTGAAATCTACAAGTAACTCAAATGACCAGGATGGAGACATCAATATGCAAACGGAAGAGGATGTAGAACCCGAAAAACCACCGAAGAAGAAAAGAGAAGATAACAAGGTGCTGCCAAGCAATGGCCTGGCTGGGGGCTTAGCCGGTGGGCAGATAGAGGAAAAAGCTGTTCCTAGTAAAGCCACTGGTCAAACGAGCCCGTCAGTGCAAACTCCTCATAAGACTTCAAAACACCCGCCCTCTCTGTCTTCAGAAAGGGAGGAAAAAATCCCTAGGACTGATTTTAATCAAGTGTCACATAAAAAAGAAGCAGACGAAACGTTGCAGGACAGTATGTCTGCAACAAACGGGTCACTGATGAAAACCGACAACGGTGTGGATGAACAGACAAATGGGAAGGAACCCGAGGATATTGACATGGAATCGAACCCCACGAGCTCAGACCAGAATGTGGGGAACTCATTAATGAACTGATTCATATTAAATTAAATGGAAAAAATGTAATATAGGGACAAAGTATGGCTTAAAATCTTTCTAGGCCTTATTTCTACTATATTTAATGTTAAGATGTTAACTTTGAAGGACTATACAGCTATCAGCCACAACATTAAAACCACTTTGAGGTTGAAGTAAATAGCACTGATCTTACAGTTTCTGCGGCGAAACATTACGTCCTGGCTTTTATATATTTTGATACATATCACCTACCTAAACATTGTTATAGAACACGTACATGCCTAGTTGATGTACTTCCTCACCCAGCAGGATACGTGACCCAACACACCACAAAAACTGCTCAGGAAAAATGACAAATCACCCATAGTGTTGACCCAATCAACACCAATGTCCCCAGAACCCAATCCAACATGCCAGACGGAGCCCAGACTATGAAGGACCCAACTCTCAATGATCAGGACCCAAACTTCTTTATGTCAGACACCACCAGACTGTGTCCATGCTTTGGATGAGGTTGGTCAGAGCTGTTTGGTGGAATGAGGAGGACCTGCACAGTGTTATGTAGTTAGTTGTAATGTTGTGGCTGATGGGTATATGAATTGATTAATTTGTTAAATGTGGGACCGGATTCGACTCTTATTTCTACATGGCCATCAGACAATATTAAAGGATAAACACGACGTATTGTATATTTTTGACTTTTAAACCAATCCCAAAAAAAAGGACCAAAGCGTCACCAAAGTGTGTGATTAGTTAAGCCTCAGTCACACAGGCCTAGAGACCGATTGGCAACTGCCTGGCAACCAGTGGTTTCTATAGGAAAATTAGTATTGCTTGACCAGTTGCAAGCAGTTGCTGTGAAATTGTTAATGAAAGGCCCACTTTCATGAACAAGGGGGACCTCGAGACCCCCTCTGGTAACCAACGGGTAAATGTGCAACAAGTTGATGGGTGGTTGCAGGAGGTTGCTTGCTGTTGCTCAAGGAAGCTGGTGGCAGAGAGATGTACAGTGCTGCACCAAAGGTTTGTGTGCGGGTGCTTTGGTCACTAGCAGGTTGCTGCAGTCGCTAGTAGTTTGCATGGATGACGCTGGCTTGCAACGCAAAATATAGAACATTCGCCTTTAAAGTAACAGTTGTGCCTTTTGATGCTCAAACCAACAAGATGCAACTTTTACTTTGATACAAACCTTCTCAGTTTCTGGTGTGCTAGCACCCAAAGCAATCACAAGGAGTTCTTTGATGCCACCACGCTCTTTACAACCAATTTCACACAGCAACAGTCAGCAGCTGTTCACCAACCAGTCAGGTAATATATATTTTTCCCTAGAGATCAGGCTGGTCGCCAACTGGTCTCTAGGCCTGTGTGACTGAGGTCTTAGACTCTGAGTAATTTATATACTCTGAGTATACTGTATGTTATGTACAGTAGCAGGAGAGTGTCTGGGAGATTGAAATGGTGGGTCACTGATGCATTTTCAGTAGTTTTAGAATGACAGTGGAGCTCTCTGGCACCTAGAGCCTGACTGCAATATGCAAGTTGGATAAATCTACTGCTATTTTTGGTCTTCTGCTTTTTGTCAACAGTAAAAATATAGAATATGGCCTGTCTTATCCTTTAAAGTCGTTATGACTAAGACTGTCAGCAGCAGATACTTAATAATTTTGCAGAATTCATAAAGTACTATTATTACTGAATATCAATGAAATGAAGTTTTCAGCGTTTTTAACACCTTAATACTTTGAATTTTGAACATTTTTTTTGCACTGAGAAATAATGAATTTGAAGAGCTTTTTTCCCCTCTTTGAGGTGTGTGTGTGTGTGTGTGTGTGTGTGTGTGTGTGTGTGTGTGTGCGTGTGCGTGTGCGTGCGTGCGCGCGCGTGCGTGCGTGCGTGCGTGCGAGAGAGAGATTCTTGTGTTTCTGCTGGATCCTGCTGTTAAAATGGAATTAATACTCGGTATCATTTAAGTTATATTTCAGTAGTGTTGCACAGTCTGTATGTCTCCATGCGGATTTGGGAGGTAGACTTTTGAACAACTGAAATCCTTGCCAAAAATGTGATAAGACTGGTTGATTGTACAATGTGTAATTCTTTGTGGCAGAATTGATAAAGCTTTGGATATAATTTAAAGTCTGCTGTATGTTAATTTGAAATGGGTACAGTCTGTGAACTTACAAGCCAGGGTGATTATATCGATGCATCTTTTTATATTTGCACTTAATTTCCACTGTTATTGTTCAAGTTACTGTATTTGCAAAATGAAATGGTTATGACTTTATATATTCCTTTTTTTCCCTCCTGACTTACCTGGCCGTTAATGAAGCAGAATAAAGCTGTACTATTTTCTGATTATTTTTTTTGAAATGCATTTCTGATGTCGGAGTCCAGATTTTGTGTTAAAATTGCATTTCTTAAGAACACACCGAGATGGCAGACAGCATTTGCGCCAATTCCCAAGACCCTTGCTTTTTCTGTGAAACTGTTATGTCGACTGAAATATGAGTTGTTTTTAGTATACAAATTTGGCTGTGTGAAAAGATGTGACTCAAAGCAGCGACAAGAAGAAAAAGGATTGATATTGATGCACAACAACTTGTTCAGGACTCAGGAGCAGTGTGGAGTCGAGGGCGTAAGGGAGAGCTAGAGGTACACACTGCTGGAGTTTCAGCATTGTTTTTATGCCCACCCTCAGTCGTTACATATACCCTTCCCCTCTTTGGAATATTAGACATACCTCAATGCAATATTTTACATTTAAATTACACAAAACTTGCAATGTGTCACTAATTTTGTGCTGCTTTAGCTCATCCAGCTGATGGTGTCCGTCCATAATTTACAACAGTCACTACTTCTCTTATGCTACAGGTCAAATCTTTTAGAGAAGGTCACACACAGCGATCGCCAAACAGTTATTCAACCAAATTGCTCTCAAGGTCACATTTTATGATAACCTGTCAAATCTTGGCTGGTTGTGAGTGTTAGCTACTATGTCACTGATGAGATATGATGATGTTCTTTATCTGAAGTGGGGCTGAAACGCCTAATGGCTTAAATGGTTAAATACCAAATATTTACTTGTTCAAGCAACTGAATTCTGAGGATTTAATGCTCTTTCTAAACTGTTGGTCGATGATCATTTGAGTGTCTTTGGGTCTTAACAACATTTACACAACCTTCATTTTAAATAGGTTGTTCATTCTTATTTTTCTGTGCATTTCCTGATGTTCTATATAGCAAAGTGTCCATAGCTTGCGAGAATGTAGTTTATATCCATCGAACTGTTCTCTGCTTCAACAAGTGGTTAACGTGAATAGCTCAACCATGGATGCGCTTTGTTGTGCCCCTGTAAACTGTAATGGCTCAGTCACACTAGAGTAAAAATAGGACAACTGCCTTCTTGCAAATAGTTAAACTGGTTGTCCAGTGACTTCACCGATTTTGCATTTGGCAACTGATTTCAAGTAGTTGTGACAGCCTGCTGGCTAGCTTGCCTGCTGGGCTCCATCCATTGACTCATTTGGTTGTTAACTGGTTGTATTTGAGTACACTTCTATAGAAGAGCAAGGTTGCCTAGTGCTTACATCATTTTGCCTTAAATCGCCATCCTGCAGCCACTATGTCATTGTGAGGTTATGGCTGAACTCTGAAAGTAGCTGATGTTAGTTTCTGTGAATGTAGACCACAATATTGCCATTTCTCCAGCTCATCACAGTTAATTGCTGTATTATCACAGATAATAATACTTTTTTTCTTCATTTGTCTAAAGAAAAACTCCAGGGAAGCTTTGTTAAGACAAGTAACTCAAGTTGACTTCATTCAGTCGCAGACTGATAGACTGATTCCAACTTAGTGCCATTTTATCACCATGTTGCTGCATTGTTCATGCCACGGTCTTCAACCACTGTTGTCCTTCCAGCTACAGTCACACTAGACAAAACAGTGGTTGGAGACCACTGCCTGACCAAAAATATTGCACCTATGTGCAATCAGCTTGCAGTCTCCTGCCTCTGAAATGACCCTGATCACATGATCTCAGAAACCTGTGGAGGATGGATGGATGAATGCAAAAATACACTGGTGTTTGTCAATGCAGGGATCTAAAGCTCATAAGGAGAATCTTAAGGTGGACTCTGAATTAATAGAGAGGCAGTAAAAATGAATTAGCAATGATGTGACATGTGAGTACTTAGAAGATTTGGTTAGAAGCCTTGCAGGGGCATTCTGAAAAACCTGCAAATGTTTTGTTCACTTCACAACCTCCAAAGATGACAATGACTTAAAAATAAAACCCAGAGATGAAATAAAGGGAAGTAATAAAAGTAAGAGCAAACCAGAGATTAGAATGAGAACATCCAGAGGGAAAGCAGAGTCAAAACTTATCCCCAATGTTCTTGATAGAAGATTTAGCAAAAGTAGCAAGGGCATCTAGAGTTTCTGTTACCATCAGCGCAAACGAGGATTTCTGTTTTCATTAAGATGGAGAAAATTGTTAGCCATCCAACTTTTGGTAGCACTTCATAATCATGTTAAACTATTAAGCATCATTAAGGTATTAGTAAGTATTTGTATAGCAATACTCCTCCGTAGTATGCCACTTCTACATACAGATACTATTATTATGATGATGATTATGATTATTACTAGCAGTGATAGCTGTACATGGAGTAACAGATGAATAAATGTCTGTATTTATGAATAACATACTGAGGAGTAATGGTATATAAATGATGAATTAAGTACTTGCACCTTACTGATGCTTAGTGTGACATAAAGTGATACCCAAGTTTCAATAGTCTAAGCACCTGTGCAATATCTGTAGTAGGACTTAATAGCTCTAGATCGATCGATCGTGTGGTATTGATAAGAAATGTCCTTAAAATGTTCAAAATGTGCTACAGAAGATATAACAGAAATGTTAAAGGCCCCAAAACAAAACCATGTGGCAATTTTTGTCAAATTGATGAGAATCACTCCAAAGCAGACCCCAATACACCCACCCAGTATCTCAACCTATCAACCATAGCTTGGTCACTCACTGGTGACACGTTTCAGTGGAATAAGCTCTAAAAGCCAGACTGAAATTTATCAAGAATCCTGTATTTGTATCAAACAGCTGTTCTCTCAGATGCTGAGGGTGAAGACTCAACCAGCTGTTAACTATTCTATTCGACTCCTAAAAAGACAAGAATCTAAAAAGAAACTAAAAACTCATGGAAAACGTTTGGATACATCAGGAGAGCAGCAGAGCTTTCCCCGTTTACTTCTGGATAATCAGGCTCCTTTTAACAACCAGAGGTGTCGCCCCTGCTGGCCAATGGTTTTTTTTTTTTTATTTCCTGTGTTTCTTCCACATACATTTCACTGTGTGAAGTTTTTTTTGGGGGGGGGGGTGGTTCTGGGGGGTAATTCGGCCCACATTTTCAGAGTCCGAAATCTTGTCTCCCCTCTGCATACTACCACCTTCTCCACCTCCCACCCCCCTCTCGCCTGTGTTCAGCCAGCTAGATTGAGTTCAGCCCCTTCGGCTGGAGGCTCGGGTTTATCTGGAACTAAAGAGAAAGCTATTCAGGAGCTGTGCGCCGCCAGGTGAAGGAAGGCTCCGTTTTGGACGCTGGGGGGGAGCGAGAGAGGACCGAGGGCCGGGGATTTGACTTTTTCTGTATAAACTCGGGTTTGTGAGGGCGAGTGGGGAGCTATGGCGGTGCTTTCTGCGCTTTGGGTGCTTTTATTGTCCCAACTATTGATATCATCCTCAGCCCAGGTAAGAGTTACTAAGTTATTACCCTTCTTTTTCTTTGCGCGTCATTGGTGATGGGTTTGTTTTTTACCTGCAGATCTCATGTAGTAAGCCAGTAATTTAAAAAGTGTGTCTTTTGTTTTGGTGACAGTGATGATGATGATGATGACAGAAGTGACTCTCTTCCGGCAGGTTTCAGGCAGACATTTACACACTACCTGAGAACCTGATGCTTTCTGTAAACCTTTTTCCTTAGTTGTACATATATTGTAATTAATCCTGACAAATTAAAGAGGAACTAAAATGAACAGGGGTCTCTCTGGTTCTGCAGGTTTGTTGCTCTGCAGTGTAATTGTGTGCAGGTGGCTCTCTTTTGCGCTAGTTAGTGAAGTCAGGCCGAACCTGTGGAATGCGCGGATTGGAGATCAGTGCGCACAATGAAACCTCTGTTCACTCCCTGACTGAGCTGAGCTGTGGAGCAAGTCTTTAGAGCAAAACTGTTGTATTGGGTGATCATAGCAGTACAGGTTTAATTGAAGAGGATTCTCATAGTGTTCTTACAGCACTGATTTGAATAATGATTTTCATCGTGATGTATATGGTTGCCGTTACATCGTTAATATCAGTTGTATTATTTTCTATCTCTCTCCCTCTCTCTTATTCAGTCTCACAGTCACTGTGTCAAAATATGCCAAACATTTATCACCACTTTCTGTTGCCTCCAAATTTTTACTGCATTCCATCAAAAGAGGGTTGATTCTCATTAATTTCATGTTCCAGAGGCCAGGCCTCAGAGGAGCTCCTGGCCTACAAGGACCCCCAGGGCCACCAGGAAGGGATGGCACTGACGTGAGTAGACCAAGGGTGTCTGCATATAAAAACACCTCTCTGTCACTTAGACTATTAAACATGCACCAAAGTTCAAGACGATGGGAGTTAAGAGTAGATGGTAAGCACTTATATTTTTGTGGGTAATAAACCCACATATATTAATTTATTTTAGATTTATTTTCATATTTTAAGCAAAATTGGGAGTAAAAGTACAGAATAAGAATACAGACAGATGTTGGGGTTTTTTTAACCGAAAATTTAGTTTATATAGAAATTCACACTCAGTTACGTATGGTATACTATGGTTTGCTTGTGTTTAGGTGTGGATAGGTGATATTATTTATTAGCATTATTTGAGTGACTCCTCCCACAACCCCTCCTACAAGTATTAAATAATAATGATGGCTATTAGGTAGGCAGGCTTTAAGTTTATCTTGTGAACAGAGTTGTTCTAAATTAGAAAAACTTATGTTTTCTTGAAAAAAAACATTTTATTTTGTCTACAGTGCTCCTTAAGATGATTACAGGACTCATACAGTGTTAAGGCCATTATAGCATGTAGTTAGACAAATCAGAGAATACAGACAATGTTTTTACATTCCCCTGATGCCTTGCCTTTAAGGTTTTTATTGCAGGTAAGCATATGATGTTATAGTAAAAAAATTAATAGAGAGTAAAACAATAAAACAAGGCTTTATTTGCACAGGGATGAAGAGGAAATTGGATTACAGGCAAGCTAAGTAAAAAGAACAACTTTGCTAACGTTGCAGAGTACTCCCTTATCCTTTCTGATTTTTGTCAAACTAAACTAAAAAAAGAAAAACACTGAAAGCAAATGTTGTCCATGCCTGTCAGAAAACTTTTAGTTGTGACTCCAGTGAAGCTTAGGCTAACAGAGGGCCCATTCATACATTCCCCAACCCCGTGAGACCATCTGAAGTTACACCTCATACCTCCTGCCTGCACCTTCAGCACCCCTCCCCTATACAAACCAAACTGTCATGTGACCGGTCAGCATCAGGTCGCTGACTGGTTTGGTAGTGTTTGCTCTTCCCCAGTCACAGCAGAAGCTAAACATTGTATAGAGTGAAGCAACCCACAGTCTCACTGCTTCAGTTACCTACAACACTAAGTTACTGATGAGTATTAAAGATGGGCTAATGCTAGCTCTCCAATAAAACACTAAAGTTTTTGGGTCTGTGTAGCAGTGGCTTTGAAATTTGTCTCTTTCAAGATTAGCTTGAAAACAAATTTACTTCTTTTTTTTTTAAATCTGATTAACAGGGTAAACCAGGACCTCCCGGTCTGCCAGGGAAACCAGTAAGTATTCCAACAATTTTAGCAAAGTGCGTTTTATTCAGCCACAACTATAAGCATGCACCTAACTGTAAGTGTTTTTCTTGCACCTTTTGAGTTCCTCAAAATAGGTCAAATTATTGTAAAATGGTGTTAAATAGCTGCAACTTGTTTAAAGACCATGATCCAGAGACAGAATTGTTTCTCCTCCACTTGAAGTAAAATGCATATCCATGAACTATGGAGCAAAGAAAGGCTGCCATTTAAATTTAAATAGTGAATATGCAACTCACTAACAATTAACTAGATGTGCAAAACAAATAAATTAAGCGTAACATTATTAGGAGTCTTTCCTACTGCTTCATAAGTAATCAGACTAACCTGCCTTCAGTCAAAAGAAAACATCACCTTGGTGCCTTAAATAACCTGAAATCAGAAATGTGTTACTTTACAGTCTTTCTTTTAGGTTTTCCCTTTAACGTGTTTACCTTTATTTTAGTTTGATGATGATTTTGTGACACAAGAAGAAGAAATCAGTTGTTTATCTGGGATGTAAATTACTCACTCTGCTTTTGTAGGGTCCCAAAGGGAAAGCAGGAAAACCAGGGGGACCAGGACAACAAGGACTGCCGGGACTTCCAGGTGTCGATGTAAGTGTCTGATAAGCAAACACAGCCAGTCCTTAAACTAACAGGACACCAGCTCTGTTTTTATCTGTACACAAACATAGAGATGCTATAAAATGACCAGTTACTGTTTAAAACATCATTGCACTTCCTCTCCAGGGTTTGACAGGTCCCGATGGTCCTCTTGGCAGGGATGGACCCCCAGGAGAACCAGTAAGTTTTTCTCAGTTTTATGAGCTTTCTGGGACACTGCGAATAAATTTAAAGATGCACTAGCTGGGTTTAAAGACCTCCTATCTACTTCACACTGGCCTTCATAATTTAGCTGAAGTCAGCCACTTGCAAGACACATGTAGGAACGTATGCATGCAAACTCTGCATGTTGATTCTGTTGCATGAAGATGCTTAAGAGGCCTAACAGGGACAAGGTCTGTGCTTTCTCTGTCAGCCTGGATTTGTCAAGCTGGCTCAGCCTCCTAGTGGGAATATTTTTAATGAGGGATCAGAATCGGATTTATTTCTACTGCTTCCATAATCCGGCTAGGAATGCACACAGTTTCCCACCAATCTGTGAAACCATGGGAGATAATGAACTCTTGCTCCAATGCCGAGGGTAAACTGGTATTATCCTATCAGAGGCACAAGAGAAGACAGAATTACAGCACCTATGACATCAACTGCTGCTGCATCTTAAAATGAAACAGGAAGGCTTTTCTTTACCATTGTGAATATATGAATATAACATATGATATGATAAAGACCGTGTGGCCACTATAAAATGGCTTCAAAGTGACCAACTAGACAGATAATGCTCTCACTCTCCAAGCCCCTTAGCAATTCCACTAATTAGCCAACTTAATGAGGAAGCTTGTGTCAACCCATGTCACTGATTACTCAGACGACTACACTGTTACTGCTGGCTCATAGTACTGAAGAGTCATGCAAAGACAAACAGGATTAAAGTGCTAAAGTCTTTGACAGAGTCAAAGTACAACTAACTGAATCAGACAAAGTAAAATCTGTGTGAGTGTATACACAGCAACATCACAACCATTTGTTTATGATTTGTGTGACAGTATGTCCTATTACACGCTGAGGAATGGAGCGAATTAGTGTAACATTGCTGTGTTACATCTGTTTGTTTGGAGTCATTTTGCCAATCGTCCTCTGAGGCACCACAAATACAGCTGGGAGGAAGTAAACAAAGGAGAACTAAAAGAAAAGAAGACGGGGCACCTCAGCAGACCACAGTTTGATCATTTAGTCCAATAACTTGAAAAATAATTATTGAAAAAGCATCTTATCACTGTGTCCTCCACAGCTAGCCTAAATCTTGGCTAGAAAACCAAACTTAGGCCCAGCCAATGAGATTATCTGTTTTTATCTTTCTATTGCTCTTTCTTTCTTTTGTTTGTTTGTTTGTTTGTTTGTTTGTTTGTTTGTTTGTTTAGTTGGGAGGGCATCATTGTATAAATATTACACATGAGTTCAAATAATATTTTATTTGTAATGTGCAATACTAAATATTTGACGATATGCTTTTGTTCTGAGACCTCCCCGTCCTCCCATGCACGTGTGAAAAAGTGTCATAACGACACACGAGATGCTCACAAAAAAGCAGTCTTTACAGCTCAGCCCAAAAAAGCCCTTTAGCTCACATATTTCACACGATTCACACGTTTTTTTTGCCGACATCTTCCAGTACTGATGATGGGAGAGTCCATCTGCTAAAGTCTTCTGCAGTGCATCCCACAGATTGTCTCTGGGGTTGAGATCTGGAATCTGTGGTGGACAATCCACGAGTGAAAATGATGTCTAATGCCTCGTGAACCACACTTTCACAGTTTGAGCCAGAAGAATCCTGGCACTGGCATCTTGGAACATGCCTCTGCCATCAGGGAACAAAAAATCCATTGATGGAAAAACCAGGTCGTTCCACATATTCAGGTAGTTAGCTGATCTCATTTTTTCAGGTACATAACGTTGCTCAGTGTACGCCTCCAATTCAGTGCAAGAATCTCATATTTTTTCTATGTTCATGTTCATGGACATTAATTCTAATATTTTGTCATGTGAGCACAAATTTTTGAGTGACATATTTAGAGATAATAAGATAAGATAAGATAACCTTTATTAGTCCCACATGTGGGAAATTTGTTTTGTCACAGCAGGAAGTGGACAGTGCAAAAGTTATGAAGCAAAAATTAGAATACAATAAGAATAAATACAGTCCACAACTGTACAGAATAGAATAAAATAAAATACTATATACAGTAGAATAAAATAAAATATACAATAGAATAAAAATAGAATACAAATGCTGTATACAACTGAGTAAAAATACAACGATGCCAGAAAAGAGTATTGCATTGTTGTAATTGTTTGTATTGTATTGTAATTGTTGTGTCAGAGGCACATATTTTGTCCAGAGAAAGCAGGAAGGAACCATCATTGCAAACAAGAAATCAAACCTTTAAAAGAGATCACAGCCATTGAATTTGAACCCAGACAATAACCTTTTTCTAAATCCAAGGTAGTAATTCTTAATGCCTAACTTAAACCAAGTTGAATTTAGGCCCCTTGCATGAGCAGTGAAATGATTTGCTCCATCCCCAACCCATCCAAGTCCTCCAACCTTTATTTTTCATTTATATGCCATAAATAGTAGCAGATCACAGATCTGATACAGCATGACAGCAGGTGTTTGGGTGGGCACGGGTTGCAAAGTGGCTTGCAAATGCACAAAAACGGCAGACAGACCAAGACAAATTCAGCACTGCATGATATTAACCAACTGGATGCATAAAGTGGCATCAGATGAGTGTTCAGCTGATGTAGCTCTGTTGTTAAGATCAGGTGATCTACCAGAACTGTGGGCTGGCTCTTCCTGACCTAACACTAGGCTGAAATGTATTGCCAAAACTATGGAAGCTTGCGTCGAGATAGACGTTGTACTGTTTGAAACTATTTTTTTCATTTAGAATAAGTTGATGTTTATCACCAGTACTGTTCATCCTGCTGGAATAGCAGACTTTATTAACACATAAAACACAAACTGTTGCAGACAGGCTACTTTAAAGCTAAAGTATATATATAAAAAGGAAAAAAATCGGAATTTCTGTTATGTCTATATGTGAGCATTTATTGTAGCGTCTCTACTTTACAATATAAAGTGCCTTGGGGTGAGTGTTTTTATGAGTTGGCGCTATATAAATAAACTGAACTGAATTGAATAGAATGGGCCTTAAAAGTTTCTGCTAGGTGTGATTATGCCTGAGAGGCTGATTGTGATTTTGTGTATCTACAGGGTGAAGCAGGTCCTCCTGGGCCACCTGGACCTCCTGTAAGTAACCCCACATGTGTAAAACCTAACAAGCCTTTATTTTCCTCTTCTCTTATAAGTAAGCGCATGACTGAAGCTACTGTTACACAGAATATTTCCCTAAAATACTTTTACCCACAGTAATTATTAAACCTACAGCAGTTGCTTTTTTCCGACTTTATTATTTCATGCTGAGAGAATACCTTTCTGTACTTGTGCTCCTGTTAAGTCAGGTTTATGATCAGCTCTTGCCTGACTCGCGACAAAATGTGACACTCAGTGTCACATTTTGTCTTAGGATTACTCAGATGTCATATACATAAGCGCACACTAGCCTCAAAGCAACAATCCATGAGAAATATTCTCATGGTGGATATTGTTTCAGTGTGTGAATCTAATCATTTCCCAGGTGTTTGTGACTTAATTTGCCTTCCTGTGTCTTCCGTAGGGCAGAGGGAGACCAGGAGCTTCAGTGAGTACACAGCACTGTCTTTTTATGTTGTTCTGGGGGAGTACACCTGTGGTGTCCTTTTTTTATTTATTCATTTTTGCTTATTTGCATTCTGCGATTAGATGCTCGTTATTCTTTGATGTAGTTCAGACAGTGTGCGGCATATGTACTCTGGTGGCATGCGAACACCCAGTCTCTTTTGTTTCTAGGGACTTCCCGGCACCAACGGGTTGCCAGGCGGACCCGGACCCCAGGGCCCAGTGGTGAGTGTCTCTAATTAAGATCTCCTGTCATCATTAAGTGATTTCTTCATTCAAATAAGAATGAGGTAGTCTGTTTCATTTCTGTAACTACAGGAAACTCTTATGTTCCGCTTGATTTTTAATGTGAAAAGATAATCGCAGAAAATGTATACACGAGCCTCTGCAGCAGAAACAATAAGCTACAGTAAAGCTAACAGATCCTGTGATCTCAGCTTCAAATCAACCACGACAACATTGCCCTAAATTTCTGTATACTGTAGCAGGAGGATAAGAATAACCACTGACCGAGAAGGACACATCGTCAGTGTTTCTACTGGGTCACACTTTATTTAGGCTGAACTCAGCTCATTTGTAAAAGCTCAGTAGGTTTCCAAAGACCCCACAGGCCTGTTAGACGTCAGTGCAATGTTCAGGCTACTCTCAGAATTACTATAGCAACGGGTCATCGGTTGTTCACTGAATAATCATAAATAGTGTTTGATATGGGTTTTCTACAAAAAAAGTCTAGCAAGACGTTTCCTTTTTAAATTAAATTATTCTGATTGCTCTAGAGGTTTCAAGTTTACTTCACTCTGTACAGTTAAGCTCAAACAACAGTGTGAAATGAAAACAAGAAAATCACTTTTTTTTGAGTATAGTACAAAGAAAATTCCTGATTTTAATCTAGTTCCATCACAACCTTCCAAATTAAATAATCACGTCTTTTATCCTGAGATGCTGAAGGTGCTTCTGCTTCCCCTGATGCTCCTCTGTGTGTTTCTCAGGGTCCTGAGGGTCTTCCAGGACTACCGGGACCTACTGGCCCAGATGGACTCCCAGTAAGTGCAGTTATCATTGTATATCTGGTGTTGGTACAGTAGCCACATTGTCATATTTTCCCAGTCACCCAGTGGATATCAGGAAAAGCACTAAAAAACAAAGAATGCAGCAAAGTCACGTTTAAAGTAAATGTCGCCGTATTTCTCACTTGTGTGTGTTGTCATTATTCAATCTTTCAGGGTCTTCCCGGTACACTTCATGATCTCAATGGAGACCTTCTGGTAAGTGTTTCTTGTGAAAACGGTGTGATTGCAGAAAAATGAAGATGTGCTCTCTACATGCACTGGCTGTAGAGGTCTCAGTTTTTTGTCTCTGTACTCTGCAGTGTCCTGCAATCTGTCCCCCTGGCCCGCCTGGTCCTCCGGGAATGCCGGGATTCAAGGTAAACAGAGTTTTGGGGGGTTTTGTTTTGTGTTGTTTTTTAAGCACGATGCTAGACCAAAGGTGGCCGACAGGAAAGAGTCATACTATAAAAAGCAATTTAAGTAGCACTAACAAAAGTGTTTCAGAAATGTAAGATGACCTTCTCAGAATGCATCTGCTGCTACAGCCTATATCTACTAACCTACCAACAGCAATGTAGCATGGCATTGCTCATGAAAAAAACAATGTATGGAGTTAAAATGCACAAAACTAAATGTTTGGCATTCCATTAAAATTAAATTTAAAATGAGCTGAATTGTGGGAGCATTGCTTAAATGATCCGTAGTCCATCACAACTGCACAGAGGAAGCTGTGTGGTGAAAAGAAGAAGCAGAGGTGTTATTGTCATACAGTTTATTAGATCTAGATCACAGTAAACCCAAAATGTTGCTGAAATCTCCCAGTGTGTAAATATAAGCACTCGGCCTATGACGGCATTCACTTCTGTGTGTGTTTGTGTTCATTTAGGGTCACACTGGGCATAAAGGAGACAAGGGAGAACCTGGAAAAGATGGAGAGAAAGTGAGTTAGATATATGGCTTGAAGATTTTTTCCTGTTTCTGTTATTATTATTTTATATTACGGCGGAAATGAGCTTCCTCCGAAGGGTGGCTGGCCTCTCCCTTAGAGATGGGGTGAGAAGTTCGGCCATCCGGGAGGGGCTCAGAGTAGAGCCGCTGCTGCTCCACATCGAAAGGAGCCAGCTGAGGTGGTTCGGGCATCTGACAAGGATGCCTCCTGGGTGAGGTGTTCCGGGCATACCCCACCGGGAGGAGGCCCCGGGGCAGACCCAGGACACGCTGGAGAGATTATATCTCTCAGGTGGCCTGGGAACGCCTTGGTGTTCCCCCGGATAAGCTGGAGGAGGTGGCTGGGGAGAGGGAGGTCTGGGCCTCTCTGCTTAGGCTGCTGCCCCCGCGACCCGGCCTCGGATAAAGCGGATGAAGATGGATGGATGGCTGAAAAGAGAATCAACATCTTTCTGTGATTTAATGTTTACATTTTGCCCTGTTTTGTCTGTAGGGTGATGCTGGACCACCGGGTCCACCAGGTCTTCCTGGCACTGTGGGTCTGCAGGTGAGATTTGCCCACATAAGTTTTGCTGATTTAATGCACTACGAAAAGGATTTTCTGAAGAATTATTTGATGATAATAGGTTGTTGTTGTCTTTTGTTGTGCTTTCAAAATGTTCAAATGCTGTGTTTCAGGGTCCACGTGGTCTAAGAGGTTTACAAGGCCCAATGGGACCTGTAGGCGACAGAGTAAGCAGCTTTTACCTGTTTTCACTCAGTAGATGTAGATTTGTGTCAGGGTGTTTCTTTTGACCTCGTTCTCTGTTTGTCCCCAGGGCTTCCCTGGTTTCAGAGGCAAGCCTGGCATCCCTGGCATTATTGGAAAGACAGTGAGTCTCCCAATGTTTATATCACAAAAATAGAAAGAGTTTATTAGTCCTGGTTAGTAGTTCACAGCTTAAATAAATGGCAGATCCCATCAATGAATAGCTGTGTGTGTGTTTAATCTGATGTTTCCAGGGTGGTGGCGGAGAAAAAGGACCACAGGGATTCAAAGGACCCAAAGGAGAAATAGTATGTAAAAGAATTTTGATCTGTGATTTGAGCGTATACATAAGATGTAAATATCAAGTCTCAATGTGTCTTTTAACAGGGTAAAATTGGTCCCAAAGGAGCTTCTGGTGGACCAGGGCCCAAAGGAGAGCCTGTAAGTGCAAATATACAGAATTTAAGATTCTATATTTATATAACCTGTCAGAACAATGCGAGTCATATCTGATGGATTCAACAGGGAATTCCTGGCAGAGATGGCAAAGACGGAACCCCAGGGTTGGATGGTGAGAAGGTAAGATGCTTTTTTTTTTTTTTTAAATCTTTTGCTTTAACTGCTTAATTAAAGAGATTTTACACCAACTATGACGTCTGTCTGCTGACAGGGCGATCCTGGACGCCACGGGGTAGTTGGAGAGAAAGGACCAAATGGCCTTCCTGTAAGTGTTATTAATAATCACCACTTTCATCACTGCCATGAGAATCACCTTCACTTTCTGTGCTTTATGATGTACATTCATGTCATTTTTGGGGGGTTCTAGGGTCTGCCAGGAAAGGCTGGTACAACAGGATCTAAAGGAGAAGCTGTGAGTATCACCACAAAATCTATTCTAACTTTAAAACTATGATTAGAAACATGGAGGAAAACTGTTATGTTCTCGTTCCTTTACACCAGGGTGATCCAGGAAAGCCCGGGGAGATGGGACCCTCTGGAGAGCCAGGGATTCCTGTATGTATCTGATGGTGCTTTTAGGGAGTTACAGTCTAATAAATGTGTCACTTGACCCAGCAGGTGAGCTCTCTAAACTTTTCTGACTTGTCTTGCAATTTCTTTCACTTCTCTTCAGGGTGAGATTGGCATCCCAGGAGAGAGGGGGATAGCAGGTCCAAGAGGAGTGGCGGTAAGTTAATGATCACGCTGTATATTAAGTGAAATCGTGCACTACCTGTTGGTGCATTGCTGAAATTCTAGCATTGCTATTTTAAAAAAAAAATCAGAAAAAGCCTCAATATAAGCTCTGCCACATTATTAAAATTCCTGCTGCACATCTTTTGATTATAACCCATTTATAGAATTTAGGCTTAGGAGTTTCCAATACTTTAAAGTTTGCTTCTTTAATGACCAGTAGGCAGTTTTTAAAGCACAATGGCTGAAAAAGAGATGGGATTAACAGAGCCCAAAGTAAAAGGCTAAAACGAGGAGCAGTCTACAACATGGTACTAAATTGGAATTAAATGAACCACTGGCCTTCCATGTGAATGATAATCTCGAAGAGTGCTAGGAGTATTTTTCTCTGATTCAGTGACTTACTAAGGTGGAGTAATGGAGCGATACCTACAGGGAGAGCAGGTATTCATGAGGGAAGAATTTATAAACAGAGAGATCTTTGTTTTTCACATCAGAGCCTGCGGCAAGGAAAGAAAGATAAAACTCGCAACGGAATTAACACCCCTACTATCACACAACGCACTGCATAATAAATCCTGCCTCACATAACGACCTCCTGCATTTGTTTAGTTTCTCTTACCCGAATCAAAAGAAGGAAGCATCATTAATTTCCAGTGCTTTTTTTTTTTTTTTTTTAGTGCTTCATGTTTTCTAGAAAAATGACATGACTATGTCTCTTTCTGACAGGGAGGTATTGGACCAGTGGGCAACCCTGGGCCTCGGGGAGTGAAAGGCTTCCAGGTAGTTGCTTTAAATGATTTATCATCATCATTTTTTCTTATTACTATTTCTTAATTTAATGACTTTGTGTCATGTGCTGCAGGGAGTCAAAGGAGACTTGGGAGATCCGGGTCTTCCAGGACCAACGGGAATTCGTGGAGAATTTGGTGACAGGGTGGGTTTTTAATTATTCAGGAGAATGATGTCCCTGTAACATCTTAAAATGTCTATTTTGTCACCCCAGTAGTCCAAAATGCAAATGTGACCAGTTTACAGCTGAAGTAGAATATGACAGCAAGAAATGTAAAGTGATGGAGTGACTGACTTATTTGTTGCTAAAAAAAAAAAAACAACCCCAGTATAAAACAAACATGGACATGTGTGGGTGTGTCCCCGCGTATCTCCACACAATCACAGTGGAGACGTGTGACTGTCCAGCTGTGTTCACGTTAGGACACTGTATCCCACTGTATTACCATCCTGTCTCAGTCTTAGTGGTATAAACTCAAACTGCAGCCCAGCACAGACACAAAGTGGCCTCCTGTTCAGAACATGAGGACAGAACAAAGCCAGCCTTTATACCAGTCCTGGTTCCCCTCAACCAGCCCACCGTGCTTCCTTTCATCCCCCACCCCCATCCTTTTCCCAGCCAGCCGGCCTTCAATAAATATCTCTGCATGCCTCTTATTTATTCTCTCATTCTCTTTTTTTCAATCCTATAGGGCCCAGTCGGGGCTTCTGGACCTAAAGGAGACATGGTAAGTCACCAACATCTCCACTGATGTCCTGTGATAGTTTTCATCCAGCTTTTTGAAAAGTAAACTAAAGAAATGATTATTTTATATGTATAGTCCTGCAAATACATCGATTTTTCATAAGCTTATAAGATGAAAGACTTTCTTCAGTTATGAGTTATGTCACATGCAGTTCAGATCTCACGTTGTCATTTCAGGGTGTTGCAGGAAGTGATGGGTTACCAGGAGAGAACGGAGATCCTGTAAGTGTTTTCGTCATTGTCTGAATACTAACACTGTGCGGTGTTCGTAACCTACAGAGCAGTTACTGTGTTTGCAGTAGTTAGTTGTACTCTTGGTACAGAGGCTAAGACCATTCCACCTACTCAAGTACATGCACATGTCTTTAACGCACTTCATTGTTTTGTACAAGTGTATTTGGCTCTACGGGTCCTTTCACACGGGTTTTATGGTGCTGGACAAAAAGTTTTAGGGAGGTATCTTTTAGTTTTTGCTGCCAATGGATCAGAAAACACTGAAAATATGGATATTTGTACATAATTATAAACAATTATTTAAATCTACTTATTCTGATAGTGTATTTCTCTGTATTTTAGCATGACTTTGGGCTCTTATCTATTGTCTTTATCCCCTCTTTTTTTTATTCAAAGCTGCATGAAAGATGCTGTACCAAACAATGTTTGACTGTTTGAATGCTGCATACTGTTCTGTAATATAACGTTTTCAGAATTATCTAAAACAATGTCCTTATTTCCAGGGTCCCTTTGGGCCAGTGGGACAAAAAGGGCAGGTGAGCTATATTTCCTGTCACATTTTGCAATGTTTTGTGCTTTTACATCTTAGAAATCAGCTTTTTATCACCAAACTATTAACATCTATTAACACCAAACATTTATCAGATGTTGTGTGTGGGTGTAATTAGCAGCAAGTTTGTTCCAAACTCCCTCTGTTTCTGCTCCCTCACTAAACATTTAAAACTGGCACCTAGCTCTGAGCTTTTGCCTACTTATCAGAGTCACTGCACATGATTCAGCCTCACATTCCATGTTTAATAGGATTAATTAGAGATAGGTATTGCTGCTTTAGCTTTATTGGCCTGTTTGCTGCTATGGCCACGAGGGAAAGGCGAGTAACATTAAGCTGCAGCACAATTTATGTAATTAGAGACAGCACTGATGAGCCACCCTCTCTTAGTCTCATTTACTGTTTGCTGTGCTAGTTGGAGTAATTATCAAGCAACAAGATGCCACCCTCGCGTTGTTTCAACAGACCCACTTTGCTCCTCATTTGGTGTTTAGTCAGCGATCAAATGTTATGGATGTTTTCAGCTTCAGTTTGGAATAAATCAATTTGTTTTTGCAAACATAATGAGCGATTTAACAGATAATTGTTGTTGATTGTAGCCAGGGAAGCGAGGTGAACTGGGGCCTAAAGGCGTGACAGGTCCACAAGGAGAGGTTGGGGGAAGAGGGCTTCCAGGAAAAGAAGGCCCAATGGGCTTCCAAGGGGAACAGGGTGTGCCTGGACTTCCAGGAAAGAGAGGTGTACCTGTAAGTGTGCTGTTCTTTTTTCTTTTTCTTTTTTGACTGCACAAAACTACCTGGTTAGAACATATAGATGTAAATGGTTTCATATAAACTGCCTCAAATCTGGTGTTTCAGGGTAAACTGGCAAGTGAGCAACACATCAGAGAGCTATGTGGCCCAATGATTGATGGTGAGAGATCCTAATTCAATCTTCACGTGTAACTCATTCTATTGTCAAATATATATATGTACCGGTATATATTTTTTTAAATGTGGGGTTTTTACCTTTTGGTGCTTCTCCAACATGTAGATCAGGTTGCACAACTGGCTGCCAACCTGCGAAGACCCCTGGCACCTGGAATGGTGGGCCGCCCCGGCCCTCCAGGGCCGCCAGGAAAGCCAGGAGTTGCAGGCTCTATTGGGCATCCAGGTGCCCGAGGTCCACCAGGGTACCGAGGCCTGCCAGGAGAACTTGGAGATCCAGGTCCCAGAGGTATGAAAAATAAAACATGTCACAGGAGCACAAAAATAATTTCACTGCTGTTTAGCCTTACGGTTGCATAATCAGATGGTTAACATCAATGATAGAAGACATACTCAGATCCTTCACTCAAATAGCAATAGTACACAAGTACCAGTAAACACGTTGTATTAAAAGATATATTAGCAACATAACAACTTAACTATTCAAAAATAAAAATATTCATTTTAGCTGGAAAGAGATTTAATCATTCATTACTTCAGTGTAGAAACAATACATGAGATATTTAAGGCTGCTGATTACCAGCAAAAGATTGTGAGATGATTATTGGGCTAAAAAAACTTTCTTGCTACCCAAATATGAATTCTGTTTTCTTACTTTTGTTTGCTTTTCCTTACTAAAATATTGGATCATTTGATCTAGCTAAGCCTCGAGCAGTTACTTCCATAAAACCATCCCGAGTTTTTGGGGTTAAGAGAGAGCCATATTTGGTGGAAAAGCTAATTAGTCATGACAAAAAGCCCCACTGGGATTTTTATAAGAGGCAGCAAGACACAAAGGTTTGAATTCACTGTAAAGTTTAAACTGGTATAAAAAGGAAACATGTAAACTGTACTTTAGCACAACACCTATGTAAATGCACTTTGTTTCCACCACCGATTGAAATTTTCTGCTTTCACAACAGGTAATGTTGGTGAGGCAGGTGATAAGGGATTCATTGGTAAAGCCATTGATGGGCCTCCCGGAGACCAAGGATACCAAGGTATGTGCTCTCATACGGAGAACTTCCATCTGAACCAGTCATTTTCTTTTTTATACCTACATTTGAACTACTGTTCTAAACATCCACTCATCTCAGACTTTGACTTGTCAAACAGACATAAGTGTATAAGTCTTCTATCACTCCTGCAACTTCTAACTACAGCACATTCCCACAGGTCTTCCAGGGGTACCTGGAATTGTTAAAGATGGGCGCGATGGCTCTCCAGGAGATCCAGGTGAGCCCGGAGAGCCAGGCAGAGTAGGCAGGACTGGGCACCAAGGACCTCCTGGAATCTGTGACACATCAGCTTGTCAGGGAACATCACCTGCTGGGAAATCCTCTAACCCCAAAAACAATTAAGCATAAGTTCCTGCACCCTGACACCATCCACTCCGAGGTGAGAGTTATAAGTGAGGATAAAAGGAATGAAAGAAGAGAGTGGCCACAAAAAAAAAGTCCTCTTTATTTAAATACATGCATCACAAGTTGGGAAGAGTAACATCAGACGGTGTGATATTTCTGACAAAATAGAGGAACATCCAGCGAGTGACATGAACATCAGCGCAACTGAGAGACAAAAAAACAAACAAACAACTTTATGATATGAAATGGAGAGAGGTAAGGAGAAGTGCAAGAGAACAACTGCATTGATCCAAGTACTATCACATGACAAGACTTGACTTACAAACACCTGGAAAGTGAATGATGAGTCCTTTGTGTATAAAAACTTTGTACATGTTGCTTCAACGCCCCAAACACTTTGATTAACATCCTTCTGCAGATAACACTAAAAAAAATGGTGACTGTCTCTGATGTGAATGTGCATTTATCATGGCCCATTATGTAAATCACAGATGTTACCTCAACATGGAAATAAGTGCAAGAAGCATAAAAGCCTCTGTGGAGGAGCTGTGTATGTACTGTAAAAGGAATAAAAAACAAAAATCCAGGTTCCCAGACATTGTGTAGATTAATGCAAGACAAAAAAAGATTTGAGTCTTCTTTTTTTTTTTACAGCTTGTTTTCTGTTATTGTTTTTTTTATGACATGTGAATTTGATTCTTCAGACTTCAGAATCAAAAGCAAAATAAACTCCTGAAAGCATAAATCACACATTGTAAAATACAGTTTAAGAATATTAGGAACAAAGTATTTTATTTTTTTTCCCCAATCTGCAATGACCACATCCACTATGTACTACCGGTGCTGTAACTATTAAATATACATGACTTTAAATACTATTTATTATTTGTGGGTGACTGTTGTATGTACAGTAAGATGCTACAGCGACATGTTGTAAGAAAGAACAAATAAAGCCACTTTTCAGTAAAACATTACTCTTCTCTACATATCAAATGAACAGTCTGCTTTTCAGAATACTCTGCTGTAAACACTGAAATCAAAAAAGTCCATTAACTAACTAGGAAGTAACACTTACTTTGATACCAAACTGCTTAAATATCCAAATACAGAACAGATGTTGGCAGGCACTCAGTAGAAAACATTCTGAATGAATAAAAACCAACAGAAAACAAGACATTAAAGTGCAATTTTGAATACAGGGTATAAATACTGCACATATTATCAAAATAAAATAGTTGAAGGGACGGCATCTGCCAACTAGAGCGCCGCCTGTGCTTTTCGAAGAGAAACAGCGCCATCTGTGTGTGGAAAGCCCTTCCTTTCCAAAAGGTTGATGTGTTAAACTCGGCCCTCACACTACCTGAACTAATCCTTCCAGTTTCTAGATCGTTGCAGTGAGATCGAAAGGATATATTTTACCATGTCAACAATACTTCATCTTAACCCCACACCCACACCTCACTGGGCAAGCCTGAGCTACTCTGACAGTTGAATTTAGTTTAGTGGCTGACATATAGAAGAAAACAATGAGGAGAGGTCACTGCTCTGCTGCCAGGGAAATGCTGCTCAGTGTCTCATCCATCCTGTGGTGCACTGGGTCCTGACCTGAGCTGGACTTACCAAAGCGTTCTCTCTCATGAGCGAAGACTTTCTGGAACTCCTGCAAACAGAAGAATTGGAGGTTGAAGTGGTTCATGACACATAGTACCAGAGATGTTTTATCTTCCTGCAACTCTGTAGCTGTCTAGATCGCCCTTCTGGTGGCGGTAGTGCATGTTGTAAGTATGGCGTGATTTTATTTGCTGCGTTGTACATTTTTTTTCAGCATAATCTAACTGCAGCAGATGATTTCTCTCAGTTAAAACAATAAAGTTTATTTGATTTTAAACTGTAAAAATGTGAAGACTTTAGTTTGAACTCTAAATAACAAAAGTCACAAAGTTTCCTTCACTAATTAGACAGGCAGCAAGGGGAAATGTAATTAACTCTTATCTTCCAGCCACAGCTTTCTAGTCTCAGATAATTCAGTTAGAGGACACTTTTCATCAATCACTTTTCTACACATGCCCACCTCTTTAAAAGTGTCTCCATACGTTTTAGTAATGTATCTCAGGAAAGCTGTGGTCCACTGCAGGGTGGTGACTTTGTCCGTCTCCGAGTCACAGAACGGCACCAACGTGTTCAGTTCATCACAGCACAAACGAATCCTCTTCCTGTACGACAGCGCAGACAATGCAGATGATTTTGAGCGATGCAGTCCTGTATATTTAATAATCAGTCATCAGTCACTAAGAATTCTTTGGTAACTCGTCAGCAGTTTCAAATCATGAACCATTTAACTTCTGAGTGTATCGGTTTTAAACTGATTTAGCATTTGCATAGGAATCAGGTTTCTTTTCAGTCCTCAGTGACACTCTTATTTTAAATCAAAATAAATCAAGTTTCCACATAAAGCAGCTAAAACTAATGATCACAACCCAAAAGATGTTCAGTTCTGATGCGTTGCTGTTGCACTACTTATCTGAATATATTCAAACGAGGACTGAGTTCACTTAAATCATGCCATCACCACACTGTGAGTGCGAGGCTCTGAGAAGAAACTATGAATGCACTTTTGGTAAAAGGACTGGTTCTTATTTAGCACTTTTCTACTCTACTCAAGCACTCAAAGCGCTTTATACAACATTCGCCCATTCACGCAAGCACTTTCTATTACTGAAGGATGCATCAGAGTACAATATGGGGTTCGGTATCTTGCCCGGTGATACTTTGGCATGCAGACTGCACAAGCCATGGATTGAACCACCGACCTTCCAATTAATAGATGACCTGCTAAAACAGAGACAGACAACCACACATATTCAACTACAGCCACCGCTAACCAGTGCACCACTGTTCCACCCGAAATAGAGGACAAAATGTTTAAAATTTGTAAATAGTTTTCTTTTTGTGCCTAAATGCAACGCCTTTTAAATCTCTGACCTTGAAAGCAAGCACACTTAACACACTTTAAGCATCCCAGGATATTCCTGAAATGCAAATGTTTATCTTGTTGCACACTGGATGCAGGGACGCTTCCATGTGTAACCTTCGGCTGCTCACCTGCGCTCCCTCTCCTTACTGTTGTGTCTCTCCCGGCGCTGGCTGAGCAACATACTAGATCTAGCAATTTTCCTCCTGCTGCTCTGTGGCTCTCCAGCAGAGTCTGGGCCGGCTTTAGCAGCTTTGGGTATCACCGCAGCAGGTATCACCGCATCCTCTGTGGAAAAAACCCAAGCATGTGAGACCAAGTTAGACACAGCCTTTCAGTCCATAATTGTAGCCAACAACACAGTTATGGCTTATGAAGAAATATTAGAATACTAATTATTACTTTCTAGATTAACCAAAGGCAGCTCTTCTGCTGGGTGAAAATTTAAAACGCTCTTGGGGATCATAACCTGAAATTAAATCAGAAAAACCAAGGATTAAACAGTGGGCTCTGCTTTACCATTAAGAAATATTAAAAGCACATTGATTTGTTTTTTTTTCCCCCAGCATACCTGTCCACACGTGTTGGTGACTGGGCCATAAACACCCTCTATATATGAACTAGACACCCCAAAAGAATTTGCTCTGTCCATTTTCACCCACTTCTGCTTTGGAGGATGCGTGACTGTCTCTTGAACCTCTGCAGACTGCTGAAGTATTGTCAAAAAACTGAAACATGACATATCACACAAAATGAGTACATGTATGCTATACTTTAATAAAATGATAGTCACATATAGTATATACATATCTCTGAAACTTACTTGCTGAGAACTGCAGACTGTATATCTTGTTGTCTTGTGGTTTCAGCACACATGGCGCTAAATCTTTTCTCTAAGCAAACTCTAGCAGCTGGTCTGGTGCGATTCTGTACAGACTTCTTGTCACTGGTAAAAGGTTCAGCTGGGCTTTCTTCAGCTCTAATTCTGGCCAGCACAAAACCTGGCACCTCTCCATAAGACACTGGTGTCTTTTCTCCAGGCATTACTATACAGTGGTCTTCATTTGAAGTTGATAGATCAATAGCCTGAGCGCTTCTGAAGGGAGAAATCACTGTGGATGTGGCCTGTTCTTTGACCATCACTGTAGAGAGGTGACATCTGACATCTGGAAACTCTGACTGTGCCTCCACATGGGCTTGGAGAAGATGCTGAAGGTGAGAACAGTCAACCTCTGTCATCTCCATCAGCCCAAGCTCACTGCCCAATACCTCCCCATGTTCGTGGGTAAAGCATCCACCTTGACTCACAATCATTCCAGCAGAGTCACTTATCTGTTCTCTCGATGAAGGTAACACATTGATGTTTTTACAGGTTGAAGAAAAGGACATATTTCCCTACAGATCAGGAAAAATATTAGATATAATACAGACCACTTACTCTAAATACTTTGTTACTTAAAGTTACTCTTAATGTTAGCTAAAGAAATTGTATAATTATAATTTAGGTCGTGAAGGTACGTTGTCGTGAATTTTAGCTTAGCTACAATTAGCAAAGGAGACGTTGGCATAACCTGGGCAAAATCAACAGGCTGTACCGCCATTTTAAAACTTGTAATACTATTAGAAACTCCAGGGCATTTAAAACAATCAGTCTTAAGTTATACAAATGCATAAAAGGTTGTTATTACTGAATTAATAAAGTCTTTGTACCGCTTTCTGTTCGGGGATTAGCACGTATTAATGCTTGGCCTCAGGCTGTAACGACGACCGTGTCCAGTTACCGGCGCTAACCTTCTCCCCGTCACAGATAAACCTCCGATTATCTCAGTATACAATCATTTCTTTAAGCTCGTAAGCGGAACTTTAAACACAAAAACAAGCGGAAAATATACGAGGGGTCCTAAAGAAAACCGACAGCTGTCATCATAAATTACTTATGTCAAATTAGAAAATGTTATTTTTTTTATTGATCAGTTAGGGGGCGGAATAGTCCTACTTTTTCCACGCTTTTCTGTCATTCAGTATCTTTTTGGCGATCAAAAATAGTTAAATATGTTACATTTTTATACAAAAAACAGAATATGTAAATACATTGATTGCAGCTTCTTGAAACTTCATGGTTAGACAACTACATTTATACATGCGCATAGATAGATAGATAGATAGATAGATAGATAGATAGATAGATAGATAGATAGATAGATAGATAGATAGATAGATAGATAGATTGGTTTCCAGATTTTCTGTTTTGATTATTTGATTCATAAAAACTGAAAGAGTGTCATTTTTTAAATGAATAAAAGCATTTGCGCCTAAAAAAAAATTAGCACAATAAAAAAATATCTTAAAGTCTTTAGATATATAAAATAACTATCTAGTTTGAACCTCGTGGGGTCCAAAACAGACTGTGTCTCATGTGTTAAACCTGTTATGGTCTGGTGAACTTTCCAGATTTACCTCATCTCCTGCTCTGAGCAACCTGGGATAGGTTTCCCCCACACAAATGACCCTACCTTCCATAAGTCGTTGAGAAAATGAATTAAATATATATTACAAAGAAAAAGAAGTTTAAGCACCACCCCTAACAGCACAACTGGCCAACATAGTACTTTTCTACATAACAAAAACTGTTCCACAATACTCATTCACATTGCAAAAACTGTAATGACTTCCTTATTTATTTTAAATAAAAGATTATTTCCAGTTGCAGTTCAAACTTTATACAGATTATCTCTTAAGACCTGAGAATAACACTACTATGGAAAACAGAGAAATTAATCCTAAGTAAAATGACAGAAAACAACAGAACAGCAGTAACAATGCTTGAGTTAAACTAGACTCCTGCAATACAAGTTTTATACATGTGGAGGGTTACAGAAAATATGTAGACCCACTTTCGCATATTGTGATTTCCACACTACCCAGCAAGAGGCCTCGAAAACCTAAAAACGAATTAAGTATTGCCTTAATTTGCCTGAAGTTTGAATCCATTGTGTGTGTGTGAATCAGCACCCACTTTACAAGACAACCAGTAACAATTAATACCTCAGAGTCATGAGTAATCTTTACAGTGATCAGAAGATCTGAAATGTTTCACCGAATAGTTTTAGCAGTTTGTATTTAAATAAAATAATCCAGCTTTTATGTCTCAGAATAATTTATTGCCATAAAGGTAGTAAAACTGTCACTTTTCTTTGATATGAGATTTGCTTGTTAAATTAACTGGTTTTAAGCTATCAATCTAAATGTGACAAAATAAGACTTCATATAAAGTGTGTTACTTTATTGACTTCTTGCATTCTAAAAGAAATGGAACGGGTCATTTTTAACCAACAGAACTACATAAAAGAAGATGAGAGCTACCATATTGACAGTCTGGCTATTAAAAAAAACAAACACAGAAAAAAAACTGTACATTTTCTGTACAAAACATTTATGACTTTGTCAATCTACAAATACAAATAAAGTTAAATTTACAACTGAAAATTATATTTAGCAGGACTTTTACTAATAATCAAAAAAACAATAATAAAAGCATCTACTTTGAAAACAGAAAAACTACAACACAATAAACTTAAATGGTAATCTCTGAGCACTTTTCTATCAAGTTACAAAGTTGGATTTTTTGCATGGCTTTGCCTGTATGTCATATTAAAATTTAACAAGCACATGGGTAGTCAGTCTCAGTGAGAAAAGAAATACATTCATTGGGCATTATAAGGTATTTCTGTCAAGTCTAACAATGCTAAGCAATTTTAGATGTCTGATTCTTCAGCTTTAGGTCCTTAAAGGTCTGCATGTTTTTCCCAGTGACTAATCTGGCTCACCATTGCTTTAATTTCCAACACTGATAATAGAGGTTAATTGTTTGTTTGTTTTTAATTCTGAAACCCATTATTATTTTTTCATTCAAATTGACCTTATCCTTTGTTTCTTCTTCCCTTATGATTGGACCTTCAGGTGTGCTATTTTCTTTCTTCTTTCTTACAAGCAGGTTTTACCCATTCTTTACATGTTATCAATTTACCTACATCTACTCCGCTCTGTCTGTTGGAAATGTGTTTTAGTTTCATGCCAAAATCCAAGCAATCATATTTTGGGGAAACGTATGAGACCTTCTTTTGGAGTGGGAAGTAAGGCACCTCTGTGTCTTTGAGGTCTTATGGCTTGCTGATTTTGTGGGTTTTCAAAACCAGGGAATGGTTTTCCTCCGCTATTTGGACCTGGGCCACGGGGCCTATTAAACTGTGCCAAATGTTGATCTCCAGGATGTTGGAATCTTGCAATGGGACGAGGACCTCTTCGTTCATTAATGGGTGTATGACCTCTCTGCCTGGGATCTCTCCCCCTTATATTTGGGCCCCTACTAACATAACCTGCCCCCCTTATATCTGACACCTGCATGTCATTATTTGGATCTGGCTCAGACCTAGTGTTGTCACCCCACCTACCAGGTCCATTTCTAAAATCTGAACGCTGAGGTGATGGCCCCCTGCTGTCTGTTTTATTGGGCCCCAAACTTCTCATTTTTGGACCTCTACTTTCCCTTCTGAAATCAAATCCTTGTCTACCTGGTTCAGGATTTTCAGGTTCTACATTATGCCTTTCAGATCTTAGATCACCACTATCTGAAAATCTCCCATCACACCTTGGAGCTTCAATGCTTAGATTTCTGTTTGCAGGTCCTGGGGGTCCTAGATCTCGACCTGCTGGAGGTCTTCTATCAGGGCCTTCCATCTCAAATTGCCTCCTGTTTAGACATGAATTCATCAGGCCTGGACCTCCTCTGAGAGCCCCACGCCCTTTAATGTTTGGCCCTCTCATTTTTCCCCTGACATTTGGCAGCCTCCAGTCATTTCCCATATCTGGATGATTGTGCATATGTGATCCTGGCCCTGCTTTTCTGTCTTGTCCTCTATTGTCTAGATCTCTTTCTCCTGTAAAGAATTCCCCAGCACCCTCTCTATCAAGCTCTGTCCAATCATTTCCATGACCTCCCCTACTTGGCCCTGGGCATACCATATCTGGATTTTCTTCAACAGGCCCTGCACTTCTGCAGCCAGGAGCATTCCAGTTATGTCTACGACCCCTTACAGGTCCTTGAAATAACATACTGGGTCTATTCTGCATGGGACCTGGTCCACTACTTTCAGGGCCTCTCCATTCACTAAATAGGCCTTGATTAATATCTTCTTGGTCCTGTTCATCTTGA